>NC_140989.1:264549827-265122077 GCF_052327205.1 Somniosus microcephalus
ACGATAAAGCCCGGCCACACGCACTGATTGGCCCGGCGGCACACGCCAGCAACCCGGCGTACGATTGGTCGAGCTCGAAGTCACTCTGTCGCTAATGAGCAGATAATGAGATGCTAATGAGCGGAATGTTGAAGGTTTTTGGGATACCGCGGGCGCGATTTTAGCCCGGCCGAAACGTAAATACGCTTAAAACGTCTCGGAAGCGTAAGCTTTCTTTGGAGGTAATGCGCGCGTAGGTACGCCCTGTAACTTTCAAGCGCATAGCCCGCCAGGCGCACACGCGATGACAGACAGAATGACAGAGAGAATGACAGAATGGCAGACAGACAGATCGACCGATTTATATATATAGACTAGCTGAAGTGCCCGGCGGTGCCGAGGCTTTTTCGAGGGCATGTTTGTTGTTGGAAGAGAGAGAGAGAGAGCGACGGCGGGGGGGGAGGGAGGGAGCGGGGGGAGGGAGGGCGGGGGCGAGGGAGGGCGGGGGGGGCGGGGGGGATGGGAGGGCGGGGGGGAAGGGAGGGGGGAAGGGAGCGGGGGAGGGGGGGAAGGGAGGGAGGGGGGAAGGGGGGGAGGGGGGTAAGAAGCGGGGGAGAGAATTGGGGGGAGAAGGGGGGGGAAGGGAGGGGAGGGAGGGCGGGGGGGGCCCTCCCACGAGGGTCACGCCCCCCCGAGGGTCGCGCCCCCCCGAGGGTCGCGCCCCCCCGAGGGTCGTGCCCCCCCGAGGGTCGCGGCCCCCCCGAGGGTCGCGGCCCCCGCAGAGGGTTGCGGCCCCCGGAGGGTCGCGCCCCCCCCCCGAGGTGAAGACCGCCGATTGCGGCTGTGTGAGACGGCCGGTGGGGCGCGGTTGCCAGGGTAACGCTTGACGCTCAGCAAGCCCCGACCCCTGGCCAAGCCAGAGAGAGACGCCGCGTCTCAGCTCCTGCTGCGCGCGCACCCTTTTGTAAGGGAGCGGCGCTGGGCTGAGGCCAGCCCCTGCAGCCTTCGAGTGGGGCCGGGAGGTGCCTAGCTCGGGCGTGGGTGCGGAGGAGAAGCCGAGGCTTCGAGGCCTACCTGGAAAAACGGGGAAAGGTAGGAAAATTAATGAGACTAGATAAGTTAATTACTTTCTAAATCTTTTTTTTAAAACACAATATGTGTTTTAAAAGCAACGTTTTTTTTAAAGACGCAGAAAGCGGGAAAAAGAAAGGAAAAGTTTGGAATCAAGATGGCGGCAACTCACCTCGGTTCAGAACGATAAGGCCCGGCCACACACGCACCGATTGGCCCGGCGGCACATGCCAGCCACCCGGCGTATGATTGGTCGAGCTCGAGGTCACTCTGTCGCTAATGAGCGGATAATGAGATGCTAATGAGCGGAATGTTGAAGGTTTTTGGGATACCGCGGGCGCGATTTTAGCCCGGCCGAAACGTAAATATGCTTAAAACCGTCTCGGAAGCATAAGCTTTCTTTGGAGGTAACGCGCGCGTAGGTACGCCCTGTAACTTTCGAGCGCATAGCCCGCCAGACGCACAGGCGATGACAGACAGAATGACAGAATGACAGAATGACAGAAGTACCGATTTATATGTATAGACTAGCTGAAGTGCCAGGCGGTGCCGAGGCTTTTTCGAGGGCATGTTGTTGTTGGAAGAGAGAGAGAGAGCGACTGGGGGGAAGAGAGAGAGCGACTGGGGGGAAGAGAGAGAGTGACTGGGGGAAAGACAGAGAGCGACTGGGGGGAAGAGAGAGAGCGACTGGGGGGAAGAGAGAGAGCGACTGGGGGGAAGAGAGAGAGCGACTGGGGGGAAGAGAGGGAGGGGAGGGGAGGGGAGGGGGTAGGGGAGGGGAGGGGGGAGGGGAGGGGAGGGGGAATGGGAGGGGAGGGGGAGGGGAGGGGGGGGAGGGGAGGGGCGGAGGGGAGGAGGGGAGGGGAGGGGGGGAGGGGAGGGGGAGGGGAGGAGGAGGGGGGGAGGGGAGGGGAGGGGGAGGGGAGGGGAGGAGGGGAGGGGAGGGGGGTGGGGAGGGGAGGGGGAGGGGAGGGGGGAGGGGAGGGGAGGGGGGAGGGGAGGGGGGAGGGGGACGGGGGGAGGGGGAGGGGAGGGAGGGGGGAGGGGGAGGGAGGGGGGGAAGGGAGGGCGGTGGGGAGGGGAGGGGGAAGGGAGGGGGGAAGGGAGGTGGAAGGGAGGGGGAAGGGAGGGCAGGAAGGGAGGGCGGGGGGGAAGGGAGTGGGTAAGGGAGGGCGGTGGGAAAGGGGGGAGGGCGGGGGGGGAAAAGGGGGCGGGGGGGAAGGGAGGGCGGGGGGCCCCCCTGAGGGTTGCGACCTCCCCCCCCAGGGTCGCGGCCCCCCCCCCCAGGGTCGCGGCCCCCCCCAGGTTCGCGGCCCCCCCAGGGTCGCGGCCCCCCCGACCCCAGGGTCGTGGCCCCCCCCCGGGGTCGCGGCCCCCCCCGGGTCGCGCGCCGCCCCCCGCCCCCCGAGGTGAAGACCGCCGATTGCGCGCGCAGCAGGAGCTGAGACGCGGCGTCTCTCTCTGGCTCGGCCGGCGGGCCCGGTTGCCAGGGTAACCATGACGCTGACCAAGCCAGAGAGAGAGACGCCACGTCTCAGCTGCTCCTGCTGCGCGCGCCGCCCCCCCCCCAACCCGAGGGTCGCGGCCACCCCCCCTGAGGTGAAGACCGCCGATTGCGGCTGTGCAAAACGGCAGGCCGCGGTTGCCAGGGTAACGCTTGATGCTCAGCAAGCCCCGCCCCCCCGGCCGAGCCAGAGAGAGACGCCGCGTCTCAGCTCCTGCTGCGCGCGCACCCTAGCGGCGCTGGGCTGAGGCTCGGCCCTCCAGCCTTCGAGTGGGGCCGAGAGGTGCCTAGCTCGGGCGTGGGTGCTGAGGAGACGCCGAGGCTTCTAGGCCTACCTGGAAAAATGGGGAAAGGTAGGAAAATTAATGAGATTAGATAAATTAATTACTTTCTAAATCATTTTTAAAAAAAACAATATGTGTTTTAAAAGCAACGTTTTTTTTTAAGACGCAGAAAGCGGGAAAAAGAAAGGAAAAGTTTGGAATCAAGATGGCGGCGACTCACCTCGGTTCAGAACGATAAGGCCCGGCCACACATGCACCGATTGGCCCGGCGGCACGCGCCAGCAACCCGGCGTACGATTGGTCGAGCTCGAGGTCACTCTGTCGCTAATGAGCGGATAATGAGATGCTAATGAGCGGAACGTTGAAGGTTTTTGGGCTACCGCGGGCGGGATTTTAGCCCGGCCGAAACGTAAATATGCTTATAACCGTCTCGGAAGCGTAAGCTTTCTTTGGAGGTAACGTGCGCGTAGGTACGCCCTGTAACTTTCGAGCGCATAGCCCGACAGACGCACAGGCGATGACAGACAGAATGACAGACAGAATGACAGAGAGACGTACCGATTTATATATATAGACTAGCTGAAGTGCCCGGCGGTGCCGAGGCTTTTTCGAGGGAATGTTGTTGTTGGAAGAGAGAGAGAGAGCGACTGGGGGGAAGAGAGAGAGCGACTGGGGGGAAGAGAGAGAGCGACTGGGGGGAAGAGAGAGAGCGACTGGGGGGAAGAGAGGGAGGGGAGGGGAGGGGAGGGGGGAGGGGAGGGGAGGGGGGAGGGGGAGGGGAGGGGGGGAGGGGAGGGGAGGGGGGAGGGGAGGGGAGGGGGATGGGAGGGGGAGGGGGGAGGGGAGGGGAGGGGGGAAGGGGGAGAGGGGAGGGGGAAGGGAGGGGGGAAGGGAGGGGGTAAGGGAGGGGTGGGAGGGCGGGGGGGAAAGGGGGCGGGGGGGAATGGAGGGCGGGGTCCCCCCGAGGGTCGCGGCCCCCCCCAGTGTCGCGACCCCCCCCCCCAGGGTCGCAGCCCCCCCCCCAGGGTTGCGGCCCCCCCCGAGGGTCGCGTGCCGCCCCCCGCCCCCCGAGGTGAAGACCGCCGATTGCGCACGCAGCAGGAGCTGAGACGCGGCGTCTCTCTCTGGCTCGGCCGGCGGACCCGGTTGCCAGGGTAACCGTGACGCTGACCAAGCCCCCGCCCCCGGGCCAAGCCAGAGAGAGAGAGAGACGCCACGTCTCAGCTGCTCCTGCTGCGCGCGCGGCCCCCCCCCGAGGGTCGCGGCCCCCCCCCCGAGGTGAAGACCGCCGATTGCGGCTGTGCGAGACGGCCGGCCCGGGGCTGCCAGGGTAACGCTTGACGCTCAGCAAGCCCCGCCCCCCGGCCGAGCCAGAGAGAGACAGCGCGTCTCAGCTCCTGCTGCGCGCGCACCCTAGCGGCGCTGGGCTGAGGCTCGGCCCTCCAGCCTTCGAGTGGGGCCGGGAGGTGCCCAGCTCGGGCGTGGGTGCGGAGGAGACGCCGAGGCTTCTAGGCCTACCTGGAAAAACGGGGAAAGGTAGGAAAATTAATGAGATTAGATAAGTTAATTACTTTCTAAATCATTTTTTTAAAAAACAATATGTGTTTTAAAAGCAACGTTTTTTTTTAAGACGCAGAAAGCGGGAAAAAGAAAGGAAAAGTTTGGAATCAAGATGGTGGCGACTCACCTCAGTTCAGAACGATAAGGCCCAGCCACACACACACCGATTGGCCTTGCGGCACGCGCCAGCAACCCGGCGTACGATTGGTCGAGCTCGAGGTCACTCTGTCGCTAATGAGCGGATAATGAGATGCTAATGAGCGGAACGTTAAAGGTTTTTGGGATACCGCGGGCGGGATTTTAGCTCGGCCGAAACGTAAGTACGCTTAAAACCGTCTCGGAAGCGTAAGCTTTCTTTGGAGGTAACGCGCGCGTAGGTACGCCCTGTAACTTTCGAGCGCATAGCCCGACAGACGCACAGGCGATGACAGACAGAATGACAGACAGACAGAATGACAGACAGACAGACAGACAGACAGACAGACAGACAGATGTACCGATTTATATATATAGACTAGCTGAAGTGCCCGGCGGTGCTGAGGCTTTTTCGAGGGCATGTTGTTGTTGGAAGAGAGAGAGAGAGCGACTGGGGGGAAGAGAGAGAGCGGCTGGGGGGAAGAGAGAGAGCGACTGGGGGGAAGAGAGAGAGCGACTGGGGGGAAAAGAGGGAGGGGAGGGGGAGGGGAGGGGAGGGGGGAGGGGAGGGGAGGGGGAGGGGGATGGGAGGGGAGGGGGAGGGGAGGGGAGGGGGAGGGAGGGGAGGGGAGGGGGAGGGGATGGGAGGGGAGGGGGAGGGGAGGGGAGGAGGGGAGGGGAGGGGGGAGGGGAGGGAGGGGGAGGGGAGGAGGGGAGGGGGAGGGGGGAGGGGAGGGGAGGGGGAGGGGAGGGGGGGAGGGGGGAGGGGGAGGCGGGGAGGGAGGGCGGGGAAGGGAGGGCGGGGGGAGGGAGGGGGGAAGGGAGGGGGAAGGGAGGGCGGGAAGGGAGGGCGGGGGGGGAAGGGAGGGGGGGAAGGGAGGGCGGGGGGAGGGGGGGGATGGGAGGGCGGGGGGGGGAAAAAGGGGGCGGGGGGCCCCCCCGAGGGTCGCGGCCACCCCCCGCCCAGGGTCGCGCCCCCCCCCGCCCAGGGTCGCACCCCCCCCCCCAGGGTTGCGGCCCCCCCGAGGGTCGCGCGCCGCCCTCCGCCCCCCGAGGTGAAGACCGCTGATTGCACGCACAGCAGGAGCTGAGACGCGGCGTCTCTCTCTGGCTCGGCCGGCGGGCCCGGTTGCCAGGGTAACCGTGACGCTGACCAAGCCCCGCCCCCGGGCCGAGCCAGAGCGAGAGAGAGAAGCCGCGTCTCAGCTGCTCCTGCTGTGCGCGCGGCCCCCCCCGAGGGTCGCGGCCCCCTCCCCGAGGTGAAGACCGCCGATTGCGGCTGTGTGAGATGGCCGGCCGGGGTTGCCAGGGTAACGCTTGACGCTCAGCAAGCCCCGCCCCCCGGCCGAGCCAGAGAGAGACAGCGCGTCTCAGCTCCTGCTGCGCGCGCACCCGAGTGGCGCTGGGCTGAGGCTCGGCCCTCCAGCCTTCGAGTGGGGCCGAGAGGTGCCTAGCTCGGGCGTGGGTGCGGAGGAGACGCCGAGGCTTCTAGGCCTACCTGGAAAAATGGGGAAAGGTCGGAAAATTAATGAGATTAGATAAGTTAATTACTTTCTAAATCATTTTTTTTAAAAACAATATGTGTTTTAAAAGCAACATTTTTTTTTAAGACGCAGAAAGCGGGAAAAAGAAAGGAAAAGTTTGGAATCAAGATGGCGGCGACTCACCTCGGTTCAGAACGATAAGGCCCGGCCACACATGCACCGATTGGCCCGGCGGCACGCGCCAGCAACCCGGCGTACGATTGGTCGAGCTCGAGGT
Source organism: Somniosus microcephalus (assembly GCF_052327205.1). Lineage (NCBI taxonomy): Eukaryota > Metazoa > Chordata > Chondrichthyes > Squaliformes > Somniosidae > Somniosus > Somniosus microcephalus. The sequence goes on from NC_140989.1 coordinate 264,556,122, forward strand.
CACTCTGTCGCTAATGAGCGGATAATGAGATGCTAATGAGCGGAACGTTGAAGGTTTTTGGGCTACCGCGGGCGGGATTTTAGCCCGGCCGAAACGTAAATATGCTTATAACCGTCTCGGAAGCGTAAGCTTTCTTTGGAGGTAACGCGCGCGTAGGTACGCCCTGTAACTTTCGAGCGCATAGCCTGACAGACGCACAGGCGATGACAGACAGAATGACAGACAGACAGAATGACAGACAGACAGACAGACAGACAGACAGATGTACCGATTTATATATATAGATGATGATAAAGAATTCGATAAGGTAGATATAGAGAAACTATTTTCACTGAGGGGGGAAATCCCAAACAAGAGGACTCAATCTTAAAATCAGAGCTATGCTATTCAGGAGCAAAATCATTTCACACAAAGAGTAGTGGAAATTTGGAAGTCTGTCCGTCAAAAGGCTGTGTATACTGGGACAATTAGAGCTTTCAAGACTGAGATTGATACATTTTTGTTAGGTATGGGTATTAAGGGATATGGAGCAAAGGTGGGAAAATGAAGTTGAGGTGCAGATCAGCCATGATCTAATTGATTGGTGGAGCAGGCTCGAGGGGCTAAATGGTCTACTCCTGTTCCTAATGTTCCCATGTTTTCTCATTTGCATGGCGTACTCACAAACTGGTGATGCGTCCTGCAGCCATTAACTGTGCTAATTAATGGCACAAAATCAGACAGGCCAAAAAATGGGCAAAGCTCCAGCAGCACAGATCTCGAGCTGATTTTCCGAACAGTTACGTCCATTATACACTCAAAAATCAGACAGTAAACAACAGAAAATGTAGACTGATGTGTGGATATTGATGCTGCTGCACTGCAGTACAATAATGTAAGGACAGTGGAAGCTACACAAAGCATCTTAGTTGAATTTCAAAATTAACATAGTGGTTTTATTATGATACAATTTGGCAGTCTTGTTAAAAGCATTTTTTATTTAAACAAACCCATAAATGACTTGTTGTCTTGTATGTCAATGCAAAATGGCGTCGTTCATCAGGAGCTGAAAGAATTTGGAAGTTCCATTGAAGAACCCTCATTAATTATATTGTAAAGACCTTTTCGTGAAATGAATAACTTTATTTTTCAGCAATTCGTGAAGATGGCATGCCTGGAGGAAGGAACAAGACCACTGGTCCAGTTTATGTAAGTCTGGTTCAAGGCAGTATGTTTTATTGGGACTACTGCCTTCAGCTGCCGAGGCCCTAAGCTCTGGAATTCCCTCCCTAAACCTCTCTGCCTCTCTACCTCTCCTTCCTCCTTTAAGCCGCCCCTTAATACCTACCTCTTTGTCCAAGGTTTTGGTCATCTGCCCTAATATTTCTAATGTGGTTTGGTGTAAATATTTTTTTGATAACTCTCCTGTGAAGCCCCTTGGGATGTTTTGCTACATTAAAGGTGCCATATAAATGCACGTTGTTGTTGCTGTTGTTTGAATAAACAAAAAGGGCTCAAAATTGTAAACTCTTCCATTCTCATTCATTCCTAACTTTCTTCTCTTCAAAACAAAAACACTATTCTCCCTCCTGTCTGTTTCCTCCCGAGGTTTTCTCATCTATTATGAAGCATTGCTTACTTCTTGCAACCATTCCAAAAGACAGAATCTGAGGGACCTTCTGACTCTCACTAGAATTTAACAAAGATAATCCAGTAACTTTACCAAAACAACTATTGTGGAGAGCCGCAACATTTGATTTGACATGGTCGGGTTTTTCTGCATGGAGGGAGGGATTTGGACCTCGAGCTCCTGCGAGTGAGCCATGTTGCTTCATGCATTCAATATTCATGGACTCTTATATTGAACCCAATGTGTTACATATTCAGGATCCTAAGGAAACAAGAAGGCACCAGTTCAGTGCAACAGTTAATATATCAAAATAATACTCTATGCGAATTGGATTCCAACCAAGGTCAATAAGATTTTAACTTCTGTCAATTAAAACAATGGAGTATGCTGCTAGCATGGATCTCCATACAGCTAACTGTTCATCACCTGAGGCTTTTTAACTCTATGGCCGCGATTTTGCCGATGCTCAGAGGGCGGGTTTGGAGGCGGGTCAGAGGTTGAAGTCGTTTTAATTGATGGTGGGTTCTGAACCCGCCGTCAACCCGCCTCCAAACAACCTTCCCGAGTGTCGGGTCCCCGATTCGCGAATGGACCTGACACCTAATGGCGGGAAACAGATTAAAGGCAATTAACTGCCAATTAACAGGCACCTGGCAGTAGTTTTCAGGGTCTTTTTTGATTTTCCAGCTTCTGGGTCAGGTTTCACGACGTCCGGACAACACGCCAGGTAAGTGTGGCATGTTGCGAATCTGATTTAATGTTTGTGAAAAGATGACAGCTGCAGAAGTGGTGTCAAGGATGCCATGTTGCACATGGTGAGTTTCAGAACAAACAAAATGTTGGTTACTGCATTTTTAATACATATACAGATTTCTTTAGCTTACAAGTTTTTAAATCCAACTGTATGTCCAGTGCCACCTCCTTGGGAGAACCTCTCTCACCAGTGACAGATCGCTTCTGTCATCTCACCTGCAGCTGCCATCTATTCCAGCAACATCGGAGCCAATGAAACAATCAGACCTTGGTCCTCCGAATCCTTCCACAATCATCCCCAATACCAACATCACCAACTTTTGCCACCATCTCCTGATGCTGCACTGGACACAGGGCATCAGCCCCTGACAAAATTGTTGGCCGGGAGGCCAGTGATAGTATCACTATGGCCAGACTTTCTTCACTTGATGCTGTAAACCCTGGCTGCCACATAATGCACCAGGGTGACACCATCCCACACCAGCACCGTGAAGCATCCCTTTAATGTCCAACCATTCCATGCACACACATCACTATAGCGGGGCCGGGGTGGGTGCGAGGAGGGGAGTTATGACTGAACAATCACTGGAACTCAGTAAGACACTTCTCAATGTGCGCTCAGATCTGTCCAATAAGGGGCACTTTTGAAAAAGAGATTTCACTGTATGACATCACATTACCAGAAACTTCACATGGACATTGGCTAAACTTCTCAAGTGCCCACCCTTGTGTGTTGTTAGTTGGTATGCTTGCAGTAGAATGAGGGTGAGTGTGAGGGGTGGCTAGTGAGATGGGGAAATTATAAAGTAGATAGAGAGGGTTGGGTGGAGGTGCAAGGTAAGTTGGTGTCCTGGGGAGGTCTCTTCCGCCCTTGGAAGGGAAGAGAACCTCCCTGCGTACTGTGACTCCCTCCATAAGCATCTGGAGGGAGTCATTGGAGAGTCTGGGTGCAAGAGTTCACCTTTGTGCAGTGATTGTCAGTGTTTTCAGCACCTCAATGCTGTCAAACACTGAAAACTCAACTATCAAAATAAAATTGTGCGTGGTCCCTTTAAGGAAACTGGCAGATGACATGTCATCAAATGACATCATCAGACCCGCTTCCTGTTAATTGGCCGGTAAGCCCGGGCTTACCAAAGCCAATCAAGGGAAAAATCACGTCTATGGAGCGGAGGCAGATGGGGGCGGGACTGGAACCCAGAAACCAGCTGACCCGCACCCATCCTGACACAGAGGAGAAAATTGCGGCCTATGTTTTTGTGGGAAGAGAGATTTTCAACACCATGAATTGCAACAAATTGGACTGAAGTTTTATTTTGTGTAGCTAAAGCAGGTGAAATGTAAAAAATTGTGATAATGTATTCTGTAACAATGCTTCTTTGAGTTATGATCTTCCAACACTTTCACTAGGATGCTTCCTGGTATGAGGAACTACAAATAACAGAGGTTTTCTTCATTAGAACAACGCAGGTTATGGGGCAATATGATAAAAGTGTTTAAAATTATGAAAGAATGGGACAAGGTAGATAGAAGCAGACTCTTTCCAGTAGTTGGTGGGCCTAGAACGAAGGAACATAGATGCAAGAAATTTAAACCAAAAAACTACAGAAACCACTGTACACAGAGTTCAGGCTGTTGAATTCACTTACAGGGTCAGTGGTTGAGGCAGAAACTATGTCAACATTTAAGTTTAGATTGGGTAGGCGAATGAAAGAAAAGATGATAGAGGGATTTGGAAACAGGGTGAGTGAATGTGATTAGGACTGTTTGTTTGTGTAGAGGTTAAAAGCCGACATGCGCTAGTTGGGCCGGGTGGCCTGATTCCATGTTCTATGTATTTCTATGTAAATTCTTAACACTGCACCCTGTGATACTTAATGGCTAGAATTTTAAGGAGGAAGGCAGGTTGGGGGGTGGGGGGTGGCCAGGTTTCCCGCAGGCCCTGCCGACAGCGCTTGATTTGCATGCAAGGCCTCAGTTACCCGCCCGTAGCCAGCCAGATTGAAAGGCTGGCTGGCTGCGGGCAGGTAGGCCTTAGGCTGCACAGAGGAGGAAGGGAGGGTTCACGTGGAGGCCGGACTGTTTTATAAATTGGGGGGGGGTGGGTAGAGGATCGGGGAACAGGCCGGGCCATTAACTGGATCGGGGAAGGGGGGCGGGGGTTCAGGCAGAGGATTGGTGGTGGGGGGAGGGGGTGGTGAAGGGAAGATCGTGGTCAGCCACCGGAGAATTGTGGCCAGCCTCAGCATCATCGCTGGGGTGGGGCTGGGGGGAATGTCTGGGGAGGGAGGGTGATTGGAGGCCTCGTGAGGGGCTCTCCAATTGGAGGGGGTGGGTTAGGTAGGGACCCTGGACCCAGGAGGTAGGTATAAAGGCACTTACCTCCTGGATCCAGCAGTCCCCGTCTTGCTGTAGCTGCCGGGTTTCATGAATTGTGTGAAACCCATCCACATGTAGTTAAAAACAAAATGGAGGTTAAAAAATATACATCCAGCCTCATTATAATATTTAAATTGACGTCCTGCCCTCTGAGAGCGGGTTGGCCGCCCCCCACCTCCCCACCCCCTCCGTCCCGCCTCCGTTAAAACCGGATGTGGGCGGTTTGCAGGTGGGTTCAGGTCGGGAATCCCATTTTTAACAATTTAACTGCCCCCGCGTTCCAAACCCACCCATTTTTTAAAGTTAAAATTGCCCCCATTGTGACAGACAGCACTTAGTACCAGTGTCGTGGTTACACCAGTTTCTTATGAGAAGGCTGAGCACTCTACACAAACTCTCCACTTAAATCGACGTCAGCCTCTGACTGCTGGTGAAAAGTTCTGATGGGACAGTCTTTTCTTCCACAACATTAAAAGCTTAAAGGAGGTGCATCAAAGGCCATTGTGTGTGATAACTTAAACCTGACAGCACAAAACACAAGCACTGTTGTTGCTTATGTGAAACTCAGATAAGGTTTCCCCATTTGATGAAGATCACATGGAATAAGTCTCCAGCACACATCAGCTATGATTTACCAGGATGAATGCAGCTGACTAATGCTGTACTGGCATGCTCAGGGACACTAACAGTGCTGGCACTCTGTTCTTCCAGGCCTATAAAAAAAGAAGAGTAACATATGTTATAATGCTGGTTCCAAGAACCACTTTAAAGCAGTGCTTGTACTGCCGATGATGTTTTGTGGTGGATTATAGCGAGGGTGGCAGTGAATGAGTGGGATGGTAGGACAAGAGAGGATGGATGGTGCTTGGAGAAAGCCTCCAGTTTCAGCCTATTCCCTTACTCACTTAATGCTCTTGTGCCAAATGTCGGTCTCCTCAAATGGAATCAGGGGCTTCTAGTACGAGGGACCTCCTCCAGGTGCCATAGTCTTGGAGAAATAAGCTGAGAATTTCTTTGGGGGTTCTCCTAATCAGCTGCAGTAACCACACAGCAGATCATCGGACATCCTGTAACATTTGCATATCGAATTATCATTGGCCCGCAGGCATCTGTAAGGAATACCTATTATATTCACGTGATCACATGCTGAGTTGTCATTGGCCTGCAGGCATCTGTAAGGACTGCTATTGTTTAGAAGACCCAGGGGGTCCTGACTCCATCTTGTCCACACGGTGCTGTATTGATTGAGAAAGCTTACAGACCTGATGCTTCATTAAAAGAGTTTAAACTGTAATACTCCGTTGTCCTGCAATTTATTATTTTTGTACAAAGTGTGCAAAACAAGACATGGTGTCAGAACAAGGATTTGAACTGGACATCGTTGGAGCTCCCTTACCACGAATGAATTGGGAATCTTTGAACTTACATAGAGAAGGTGCAAGTTCAAGCAACATGTGGAGTTGATGTTTTCGGGTCCACTGAAAAGCAAAGGGGAGGAAGAAAGATACAGCTACCTACTCCTGTGGATCGAAGAAAAAGGGAGAGACATGTTTAACACATGGTCTCTCACCGCAGATGAAGCAAAGGTGCTGAAAAGTTATTTTGACCATTTTGAAGCATATGTGATGCCCAAGACAAATACGATATTCGCTAGGTACAAGTTTCAGGAGAAAGTACAAGGAGCTAGTGAGTCATTTGAACAGTTCGTGACTGAGTTAAAACTGCTGGTAAAAGACTGTGAATATGCCGATAAAGATGAGATGGTCAGAGACCACATCGTGTTTGGAATACATTCAGCTAAAGTGAGAGAGAAACTTTTGAATGTTGGGTCCGGGCTAACGCTGGACAAAGCTATGGACATAGCTAGATCGCACGAGATAGCCCAAGCACAGTTGAAAACCATAACTGGCACCACAAGCAGCTCGCGTGAACAGACAGTGTACACAGTTAATAGACACACACCAAAGAACACCGCCCAGAGAGCATGTTTCAGAACAGAAAGAACAGCGGGAGTTCTAAAAATGGGTGACGCAGACATAAAACGCTTCAAAAACTGTGGATATTGTGGAAACAACTGGCATGGAAAAAAGGAGTACTGCCCTGCCAAAGGAAGGCAATGTACTAAATGTGGTAAGCGGAACCACTTTGCTAAAGTTTGCAGGACTGTTTTTGGAAGAGCAGCACACACAGTGAGTGACAGCCAAATGCCAGATAGAGAGCCAAATGCAAAGGAACTGTTTATTGATTCTGTGTCACAGAAAAAACAGATTTCAGAGACTGAGCAAGCTTTTGCCGATATTGAGATAGGAAAACAGGGCAAAGAGCTTAAGTTTAAACTAGACACTGGATCTCAGGTTAATGTAATTCCTCTGAGTGAGTATCACAGCTTGAAGGATGAGTGTGAGCTACAGCCCACCTCACGCAGACTGACCAGCTATGGGGGTGAGCAGCTCAATGTAAAAGGCACATGCGTGATGAAATGCAAGTACAAAGAAAGCGACATGATGTTGGATTTTTACATTATTGACACTCAAGCACCTCCAGTGCTAGGTCTAAAGGCATGTTTAAACATGGACCTCGTCAAGCTAGTGCTATCATTGACAGCACCAGTTGAGAAGCAGGCAGTCATGGAAGAGTTTGCTGACGTTTTCAAAGGAATCAGACCATTCCCAGGTGAATGCACTATTCACCTAGACCCAGCAGCAACCCCTGTGGTTTGCCCACCGAGAAGGATACCCCTTGCTCTATGTAGTCGCCTGAAGGAGGAGCTGCAGAGCATGGAGAATACAGAAATCATCGTCTGGGAAACAGAACCGACAGAGTGGGTCAACGTGTTAGTAATGGTTGAGAAACCATGTACAGGCAAGCTCAGAGTCTGTCTCGACTCCAGGGATTTGAACAAGGCTATCAAATGCCCTCACTACCCTCTACCAACACTAGATGACATCACACCCAAGCTAGTGGGAGCACGTTACTTCAGTGTAATGGACGCACGATCAGGATACTGGACTATCAAGCTCACGGAAGAGTCATCTAAGCTAACAACGTTCAACACACCATTTGGACGCTACCGATTTCTGCGTTTACCATTTGGTCTTATCTCAGCTCAGGATGAATTCCAGTGGAAGATCGACGAAACCTATGAAGGCCTCGACGGAGTAGTCGCAATCGCAGATGACATCCTCATCTATGGCAGGAATAGAGAGGAACATGACAGGAACCTCCGTGCGATGCTACAAAGATCACGGGAGAAAGGTATCCGGCTCAACCCCGAGAAAAGCATAACCGGATCCACCGAGATCAGTTATTTCGGGCATCGCCTCTCAACTGATGGCATTAAGCCAGATCCAGAGAAAATCTCCGCCATCAAGAAGATGGAGCCGCCGAAGAACCGCGCAGAGCTAGAGACAGTACTAGGCATGGTTAACTACTTAGCCAAGTTTGCCCCGAGCCTCTCCAAAATCAATGCACCCATGCGTCAGTTGCTCAAACAATCCAATGAGTTCCTATGGGACAAACAACATGACACAGCATTTCAGAAAATGAAAGACCTAATCACCAGAGAACCAGGACCAGTTCTTGCCTACTTCGACCCCAACAAAGAGCTCAGACTACAAGTGGACACGTCAAAGTACGGACTAGGTGCAGTATTACTGCAGGAAGGAAAGCCCATCGGCTACGCTTCCAGATCTCTCACAGACAGTGAAATCAACTATGCTCAAATCGAGAAAGAGCTATATGCAATTCTGTTTGGATGTAAGCGTTTCCACCAATACGTCTATGGCCGACAAGTCATTCTGGAATCTGACCACAAGCCCCTCGAGTCAATCATGTGGAAACCACTAGCCGCAGCCCCACCAAGGCTACAGAGAATGATCCTTCAGCTACAGAAGTACGACTTCACAATCATTCACCGTCCAGGCAAAGACATTCCTGTTGCAGACACGCTCTCCAGAAAGTCTCTTAGCTACCAGGACAGCAGCCTCAGTGAAGGCATGGATGTGCAGGTGCACATGGTGCACAACAGCTTACCTGTGAGTGACTCAAAACTGAAGGAGATCCGAGCAGGAACAGAGAAAGATGCACAACTCACACTGCTGAGCAAAGTCATACATGAAGGATGGCCTGAGGAAAGGAGGAAATGCCCTCAGAGCATATCTGAATTCCGGAACCACAGAGGCGAACTGTCACAAATCAACAGAATCATCTTCAAAGGGGAGAAAATCATCATTCCTACCAGTCTCAGAGAAGAGATGTTGACAAAAATTCATGCTGGACATATGGGCATGGAAAAATGTAAACAAAGAGCACGTGACATTATGTTTTGGCCCTAAATATGCAAACACATTGAGGATATTGTCGGAAAATGTTCCATTTGTCTAGAACGCCGCCCATCAAATGTCAAAGCGCCCATGATACCTCATCGTATCCCAGACAGGCCCTGGCAGGTCGTCAGCTGCAAGCAAGTGCATGCAAAACGTGTACAGAGACAGCAACACCAAAAGAGATACTATGACAGGTCAGCTAGACTACTGCCGCCGCTGCACAATGGAGAATCTGTCAGAATCCAGGAGCATGACTACTGGAAGCCAGCAGTCGTCATCCAGCCAGCTGACACTGAGCGATCGTATCACGTCCGCACCCCAGAAGGACAGGTGTACCACCGCAATTGCAGGCACCTCCTGAACACCAAGGAACAACACCATCATTCCGACGAGAGGTCAAGCCTAGAGTTATCCTTGACTTGTGAACTGCCAAAGGGTGTAGGCGGATCGCTGCCCTAAAAAAACTGTACATTGTTATTGAAACATTGAGATGTTTTCAGTGCTAGTTAAATGTTGAGTTTACTTATATGTTGATGCTACTGAGAACATTATGTAGAAGAAAGGTTCAAAAGTAATTCATAACATTTTTCTTTTAAAAGAAAGGGGATGTAACATTTGCATATCGAATTATCATTGGCCCGCAGGCATCTGATAGGAATACCTATTATATTCACGTGATCACATGCTGAGTTGTCATTGGCCTGCAGGCATCTGTAAGGACTGCTATTGTTTAGAAGACCCAGGGGGTCCTGACTCCATCTTGTCCACACGTGCTGTATTGATTGAGAAAGCTTACAGACCTGATGCTTCATTAAAAGAGTGTAAACTGTAATACTCCGTTGTCCTGCAATTTATTATTTTTGTACAAAGTGTGCAAAACAAGACACATCCCCTTCACGTATCTGCCTGGGGTTTCCGCCGAAGGTACGCTGGCCAATTGCGAGTTCCCCACCACCCTCAAGGGAATTCCTGGCGGTAGGCTTGAGAAATTGGAAGTTACGGAGCACATACAGTTACATAAATCAGTCATTCAACCTGTCTGACAGCAAATGAACATGCATCAAGCAGTTAGGTTATCTGAAAAGAGTTTCCTGTACTGAATCCCTTTAAAATTTTAGTGTGACAACAATTTCAGTTCTAAATTGTTGCTTGTGTTTATGCAGTGCTGCAGGATGGCCATGTATGAAGCATTCAGTGGGCTTTTTAACTCTTAAACTTTTTAAAATTAATTGTCAGGATGTGGGCATTGCTGGCAAGGCATTTACTTTGGACCAGCTTTTTATTTCCTACTTTTTAAAACAATACAAGTTCTCAAAATGCCGTGGTGGGATTTGAATTCATGTTTAAGACTGGATTATTAAGTCCAGGCCTCTGGATTACTGGTGCAGTAACATAACCACTACACAACCATACTCATTGTATGAACTTGTATGAATGTTTAGGATGGGGCAACAGTAAAAGGGGCTACGGGTTGTGAGGGAATATTTTGTGGCATACATATTTGAAGCAGGTACCTGGCATTAGAAAACTGTTGTTTTTCCTTACCTTGGTAGCTTTCTTCAGCTCGGCCATCTTCTGTCCGACCTGTATCCACATTGGTGCTGTCTAATACCTCCTGCCAGGCTTGCTGTACTAGCCACCTTTGAGGAAGGTGCCTACCATTCCAATGAGGAAAATCCTCCTTTCCTGCACAACCTGTATCTGTGGTTCCAGTGATGCATTAACAATGCGACTAGCCTCCATTTCCCTGGGACTTCACAATGTAATTCCTGCCCTGCCCTCCTATATGCATGGGTGGGCAATAAATGCCTGCTTTGCCAGCAATGCCCACATCCCATAAATGAATTTAAAAAAAATGTAAACCATAGAATCATACAGCACAAAAGGAAACCATTCAGCTCTTTGAAAAAGCTATCCAACTAGTTTCACTCCCCTGCTCTTTCCCCATAGCCCTGCAAATTTCCCCCCTTCAGGTATTTATCCAATTACTTTTGAAAGTTATTATTGAATCTGCTTCCACCACCCTTTCAGGCAGCACATTCCAGATCAAAATGACTCGCTGAGTAAAAAAATGTTTCCTCATGTCGCCTCTGGCCCTTTTGCCAATTACCTTAAATCTGTGTCCTCAAAAGCCCCCTCAAAATTTTGAACACCTCTATTAAATCTCTCCTTAACCTTCTCTGCTCTAAGGAGACCAACCCCAGCTTCTCCAGTCTCTCCACATGTACTGTGAATGACAGTTCAAACATGGCTGCATTATCGGCAAGCTTGATGTATGGGCAGGAGCCTGTACAATTTAAACATGATGGAAAACACAGCAGTATTGGGGTTAATGGGCAGGTGTGCATTCTCCAGAAAACCATCAGTGATGTATTGTTAATCCCCAATCAGCACAACTACAGCAATTTTCAGGCTTGTATTTCTTTTTGAATTCATTTTATTATTAACAATAAATCAAAATGTATCTTTGTAATAGTTTTGAACCTAACAGAAAGGCAGAAGTAAATGATTCACTTTTAGGGTTAAAACATTTTATATTATGAAGATTCAGTGCATAAGGCTAATGCAGATTGCACTGAATAGTGTTCCTGTTAATGTAATGTACAAAACAGTCCATGAGGGCTTTTTTAAAAACATTTAGAAGTTTACGTGCACAAAAGCATCAATGGGATCAGAAATTTGACAGCTATTGAACTATCTTTCACGTAAATGGCAGACATCGGCAGAATAATGGGCCTCCATGTTATGTCATTAAGTGCTGGTCACGTAATTAACTTTTGTTCAAGTTGGGATTGATACTCCAGAGAGATCAGTTACCACAGCCTCATTTTGTTCTTACCGTAATCTCCATTAAAAAGGAAGCACTTTATTTGTGAGTTTGTGAGTGGTCGCTCCTCCCCCCTTTAACTATGGGGTCCCAGGGTAGGATATATTTGCTGAAGGTCCATTAATATTTTAGCCGTGAGTCTTTAAATGAGTTTGACCCTTAGGTTACAATCTGCAGGAGATTTTAATTTAGATTTCATTCACTAATACAGTATAAATGATAGTAATCAGTACACTTGAATTTAACTGGAAGCTGATGGTTGCTAAAGTTGTTTAATCCATTGATTTCTTATTTCATTTCCAATAGACAGAGTGTGTAGCTGAATAGTTTCATCTTTCTATGTCCCCAGAAAACTAAGAGGACCAGTTTTTCCATTTGGTACTCCAAGACATAGCCATATAGGATATAGTGATTAAACGGTCATGGCTCCCATCACATAAATAATGGATTTTATATTAATGACTGAGCATCAGGTATTTGGAGCTGCATTCTGCATTCTATCAATGTGAACCAGATTAGTTCACCTGTCAAGTAAAGCAGCTTTTTATATAACAAAAAGTCCTGTATCTTACATCATTTTCCTGTTTGCATTTTGGGGCAGTTCATATATTCATTACGATGAAGGATGACAGTGCTGGAGAATGGACTGTTCTTCCTCAGTTTAGAAATGTCTTGGATCAGTTGCAATCCAGAGCTCCCGCTACACTTGGCCCAAAATCCTGTTGTCTTATTACTTTGTTATGCCGAAACATTTAAGTTATTTATGTCATATGATCATATACTACGGATGAATAATGTCTTGTTGAAAGTAATGTAAGTAGAAGCTCTATATTTGTTGATGATTACAAATTGTGGTAAAGCAAAATGTTCGAAGGAGAGGGTCAGCATTCAAAGACTTTTCTGGTAACTTAATAAATGGACAGGTGAACAGCAAGGGAGGGAGTGGCATAGTGGTTATGTCACTAGACTAGTAAGCTAGAGGCTCAGTCAAATGCTCTGAGAATATGAGTTCAAATCCCACCACGGCAGCTGGTGGAATTTAAATTCAATTCAATTTAATTCTGGAATTAAATGTTAGTCTTAATAATGGCGACCATGATACCATTGTCAACTGTTGCAAAAACACATCTGGTTCACTACTGTCCTTTAGGGAAGGAAATCTGCCGTCATTATCTGGTCTGGCCTACACATGACTCCCGACTCCCGACCCACAGCAATGTGGTTGACTCGAAATGGCCTAGCAAGCCAGTTGTAAACAACCGCTATGAAAAACAATAAGATTAAAACCGGACGGACCACCTGGCCTCGACAATGGCAAACCCAGCCCTGTCGACCCTGCAAAGTCCTCCTTACCAACATCTGGGGGGCTTGTGCCAAAATTGGGAGAGCTGTCCCACAGGCTAGTCAAGCAACAGCCTGACATAGTCATAATTACCAAATCATACCTTACAACCAATGCCCCAGACACCACCATCACCATCCCTGGGTATGTCCTGTCCCGCCGGCAGGACAGACCCACCAGAGCTGGTGGCACCGTGGTATACAGTTGGGAGGGAGTAGCCCTGGGAGTCCTCAACATTGACTCAGGACCCCATGAGGTTTCATGGCATCAAGTCAAACATGGGCAAGGAAACCTCCTGCTAATTACCACCTACCGCCCTCCCTCAGCTGATGAATCAGTACTCCTTCATGTTGAACACCAATTGGAAGAAGCACTGAGAGTAGCAAGGGCACAAAATGTCCATCACCAAGAGTGCCTCGGTAGCACCACAACTGGCCGAGTCCTAAAGGACATAGCTGCCAGACTGGGTCTGCGACAGGTGGTGAGGGAACCAACAAGAGGGAAAAACCTACTTGATCTCGTCCTCACCAATCTACCTGTTGCAGATGCATCTGTCCATGACAGCAGTGGAAGTGACCACCGCACAGTCCTTGTGAAGACGAAGTCCCGTCTTCATGTTGAGGATACCCTCCACCGTGTTGTGTGGCACTACCACCGTGCTAAATGGGACAGATTTCGAACAGATCTGGCAACTCAAAACTGGGCATCCATGACGCACTGTGGGCCATCAGCAGCAGCAGAATTGTATTCAACCACAATCTGTAACCTCATGGCCCGGCATATCCCTCACTCTACCATTACCATCAAGCCGGGAGATCAACCCTGGTTTAACGAAGAGTGCAGGAGAGTGTTGTGTATGTACCTTTAAGAGAGAACTGTTTTACAGCTCCTGTATACTCTAGTACCGGCAGTGACCACACCTGTATATAAAGCCGGAGCAGGCTTCTGTACTTCAGTCTTGAGACTACTCTACTCCAGTAAATACCTGTTGATTGTTAAGTTACAGCATCCGTGTAGTTCTTGGGGAAACATCCTATTTAAAGAATCACGGATCTAACAGTGGCGATGAGTGTCGATTCGAATCTACCTGCAACTCTGCATTTCCCTTCGAGGATTCGCTCCGGGAGGGCGGTGGAAGAAAGCCGAGGCCAGAAACACGGGCGTCGACCACGAGCAACCGCCCAGTCGTCTGGCAGAGAGTGAACATCGCAGGGGAGGCAGCGCAGACCCTTCCCGGACAGCGGCAGCTGGAGCCGACCGACGGCAGAGAAAAAGCCGAGCAGCGTCGACGGGGTAAGATAGAGGGTGAAGCGCACAGGGCGCAGCCGGGGGTTGAAAATCGAGCGGCGTCGAGGAAAAACAAAATGGAGAGAGAGATGGTAAAGCAGCAGCCAGGTTCAGGACCGAGCGGCGGAAACGGGAAAGGCGCACAGATAAAAAAAAAAACACGCAGAGCACAGCCAGGGCTCAAGGGCTGAACAGTGTCCGTGGGGAGAAGAAGGGAGAGCTCGGGAGATGCCATTGAGCCACGGAGAAGAAGGAAGAGCACGGGAGACGCCATTTTTAGAAGCTGCAGCGGAGAAGACGGGCGAGCGCGGGAAGAAAGGAAAGCGCAGGAGACGCCATTTTGTGCCAGCGGAGAAGAAGGGAAAGCGCGGGAGATGCCATTTTTGACAGTTAAATCACACCCAGGGATGCCGAACAGTGGCAGTATCTCTACGTTCGACAATGAAGTCGAAGATTGGGCGACATATGTGGAACGTATTGAGGTGTACTGCAGGGCGAATGAAGTGCCAGATGCTAGGAAAGCACTGGTTTTGTTCAATTCCATGGGTGCAAAAACTTATGGGTTACTGCGAAACCTAATAACCCCAGAGAAGCCTGTGAATAAGAATTTTGAAAGCATAGTAGAAATCCTGCAGGACCACTTAAACCCCACACCGCTGCTGATAGCAGAATGATTTAAGTTCCATAAAAGGAACCAACACAAAGACAAAAGCAATGCTGAGTACTTAACGGAACTGCGCAAGCTATCGAAACACTGCCAGTTTGGAGTGGGACTAGCAGATATGTTAAGGGACAAGTTTGTGTGTGGGCTTCAAAGTGAAGGAACCCAGAAACGGCTGCTATCAGAAAAGGATCTTACGCTGGACAATGCTTTCAGTATGGCAGTATCACACGAAGCAGCCACAAGGGGTGCTGCAGAGATACAACGGAGACTGCAAGAATATGGCACCAATGAAATGTCCTATGGAACAGGGAAGTGTTATCGCTGCGGCAGAACAACACACGACCAGAAGGATTGTTGGTTCAAGGGCCAAGTGTGCAGACAGTGTGGAAAAGCAGGACACATAGCAAGAGTCTGCAGGTCTGGGAAGAAAACCAACAGCAAGAAATCTCCACAGGAGAAGTACAAAAAGGTACACAAGGTGATGGACAGTAGTTCAGACGAACAGAAAAGTGACACAGACTCCGGAAGCAAGGAGCTGGGTTGTCTGAAACTACATAAGGTAACCAAAATGGAGGATCACCAGACTATCTGGGTTACACTCAAGATAGACAGAGTCCAAGTGAAAATGGAATTGGACACAGGATCAGCCCTAACAGTCATAAACCAAAGGGACTACAAGTGGCTATTTTCACATATACCCTTGAAAGCTACAGAGATTGTCTTGAAGACGTACATGGGGCTAAAAGTCTACCCCAAAGGAAAAATAAGGGTGAAAGTGATATACAAAGGCCAGGAAATACCTAAAATGGACTTATATGCATTGCCAGATGGAGGACCACCACTGCTAGGACGTGAATGGATCTAGAAGATACAATTAGATTGGCATTCCATACAGGCACTGAAGGTTGAGGCCAAAAAGGATGATGACATCACACCTGGATGACTGTCAAAAATGCTAACTGACGCAAAAGAAGTGTTCCAGGAGGGACTCGGAACACTAAAAGGCATAACAGCAACAATCAAAATAGAGGAACATGCAAGCCCAAAGTTTCTTAAGGCCAGACCAGTGCCTTATGCGATCAGACCAGCCGTCGAAGCAGAGCTGGAAGGGTTGGAACGTTCAGGAGTACTGTCCAAAGTGGACTGGAGCGAGTGGGCTACACCCACCATTCCTGTAATGAAGAGGTCCTTGAGTAATACGCCTGGGGAACCAAAGAAGGTCCGCATCTGTGGGGATTTTAAGGTGACAGTGAACCCAGTCCTTCACACGGTACAATATCCGTTTCCACGAATTGAGGATATTTTCGCCTCGCTATCTGGAGGTAAACGCTTCACCAAAATTGATCTAGCCCAGGCGTACTTGCAAATGGAGGTAGAAGAAGCCTCGAAACAATACCTTACGATCAACACTTATAAAGTTCTCTATCAATACAACCGGCTGGTGTTCGGGGTAGCATCGGCTCCGGCTATTTGGCAAAGGGCGATGGATCAAGTCCTGCAAGGGATTCCAGGGATCCAGTGTTATTTGGACGACATCCTGGTCACGGGCGAAAATGACAGTGATCACCTCGCCAACTTGGAGAAGGTGCTCACCAGATTAAAGGAATATGGGCTACGAGCTAATCGCCACAAGTGTGAGTTTTTCCAGAAGCAGATCTCGTATTGTGGCCACGTCATCGATGAAGAGGGGTTACATAAGTCCCCTGAATAGATTGAGGCAGTAGTCAAGGCTCCAGCACCGGAAAATGTGTCACAACTGAGGTCGTTCCTCGGGCTGGTAAACTACTACCATAAGTTCTTACCAAATTTGTCCACGGTATTACACCCACTGAACACCCTACTGCAAACAGGGGTACCATGGAAGTGGAATGACGAACGTAGACGAGCTTTCCAGAAGTGTAAGGAATTGATCACATCAAAAGAGGTGTTGGCCCATTTCAACCCAGCACTACCAATTTGTTTTGCATGTGATGATCACCTATGGTATTGGAGCGGTGCTGTCGCACAAATTCCCAGATGGGTTGGAGAGGCCAGTAGCCTTTGCATCTCGGTCACTAACCTCAGCCGAGCGCAACTACGCCCAGATTGACAGGGAGGCCCTCAGCCTAGTGTGAGGAGTAAAAAAATTCAACCACTATCTGCATGGGCAGAAGTTCACCTTGCTGACTGACCACCAACCACTTGTCTCCATCTTTAATCCTAAGAAGGGCGTTCCAGTGATGACTGCACAACGGTTACAAAGATGGACCCGCAATGATCCGACACTGTCTCGGGTATATGATTTGACGGTGAGGGGATGGCCAACACATGGCGACTGACTGTTGCCAGCATTCTCATCCAGAAGAGAACAGCTGTCAGTATGCCAGGGGACAGTGATGTGTGGATCCCGAGTGGTGATTCCACCCAAGTTAAGGGAGAGAGTGCTAAATGAGCTTCATGAAGGTCATCTGGGAGGGGTGAAAATGAAAAGCCTTGCTAGGGCTTATGTGTGGTGGCCGGGGATCGATCAACAACCCCATGTCTCGAGTACCTGGGGATGAACCCGACATACCGGTAGCATCTACCTCCAAACCAGTAGCAGTGGAAACTGATGAACTAACCGACGAAAAGGGGCCAGAATCGCCTCCACACCAAGAACAAGAACCTCAGGAAAGGCGCTATCCCGAAAGGATCAGGAAGCCGCCCCAAAGACTGAATCTATAAATGGACTATTTTCAGTTAATGTTGCATGTTAATAATGTTAATTGTTAAATGAATGTTATGGTACTGTTAATCTAAAAGGGGACGAATTGTTGTGTATGTACCTTTAAGAGAGAACTGTTTTACAGCTCCTGTATACTGTCGTACCGGCAGTGACCACACCTGTATATAAAGCCGGAGCAGGCTTCTGTACTTCAGTCTTGAGACTACTCTACTCCAGTAAATACCTGTTGATTGTTAAGTTACAGCATCCGTGTAGTTCTTGGGGAAACATCCTATGTAAAGAATCACGGATCTAACAGAGAGCATGCCAGGAACAGCACCAGGCATACCGAAAAATGAGGTGTCAACCTGGTGAGGCTACAACACAGGACTACTTGCATGCCAAACAACGGAAGCAACATGCGATAGGCAGAGCTAAGCGATCTCACAACCATCGGATCAAATCAAAGCTCTGCAGTCCTGCCACATCCAGTCGTGAGTGGTGGTGGACAATTAAACAGTTAACAGGAGGAGGAGGCTCCAAAAATATCCCCATCCTCAATGATGGTGGAGCCCAGCACGTGAGTGCAAAAGACAAGGCTGAAGCATTTGCAACTATCTTCAGCCAGAAGTGCCGAGTGGATGATCCATCTCGGCCTCCGCCTGAGGTCCCCAGCATCACAGATGCCAGTCTTCAGCCCATTCAATTCACTCCACGTGATGTCAAGAAACGGCTGAAGACACTGGATACTGCAAAGGCTATGGGCCCTGACAACATTCCGGCAATAGTACTGAAGACTTGTGCTCCAGAACTAGCTGCGCCCCTAGCCAAGCTGTTCCAGTACAGCTACAACACTGGCATCTACCCAGCAATGTGGAAAATTCCCCAAGTATGTCCTGTCTACAAAAAGCAGGACAAATCCGACCCGGCCAACTACCGTCCCATCAGTCTACTCTCAATCATCAGCAAAGTGATGGAAGGTGTCATCGACAGTGCTATCAAGCGGCACTTACTCAGCAATAACCTGCTAACTGACACCCAGTTTGGGTTCCGCCAGGGCCACTCAGCTCCTGACCTCATTACAGCCTTGGTCCAAACATGAACAAAAGAGCTGAACTCAAGAGGTGAGGTGAGAGTGACTGCCCTTGACATCAAGGCAGCATTTGATCGAGTGTGGCATCAAGGAGCCCTAGCAAAACTGAAGTCAATGGGAATCAAGGGGAAAACTCTCCATTGGTTGGAATCATACCTAGCACAAAGGAAGTTGGCTGTGGTTGTTGGAGGTCATTCATCTCAATCACATGACATCACTGCAGGAGTTCCTCAGGGCAGTGTCCTAGGCCCAACCATCTTCAGCTGTTTCATCAATGACCTTCCCTCCATCATAAGGTCAGAAGTGGGGATGTTTGCTGATGATTGCACACTGTTCAGCACCATTCGAGACTCGTCAGATACTGACGCAGTCCGTGTCCATATGCAGCAAGACCTGGACAACATTCAGACCTGGGCTGACAAGTGGCAAGTAACATTCGCACCACACAAGTGCCAGGCAATGACCATCTCCAACAAGCAAGACTCTAACCATCTCCCCTTGACATTCAATGGCATTACCATCGCTGAATCCCCCACTAGCAACATCCTGGGGGTTACCATTGATCAGAAACTGAACTGGACTAGCCATATAAATACTGTGGCTACAAGAGCAGGCCAGAGGCTGGGAATTCTGCGGCGAGTGTCTCACCTCCTGACTCCCCAAAGCCTTTCCATCATCTACAAGGCACAAGTCAGGAGTGTGATGGAATACTCTCCACTTGCCTGGATGAGTGCAGCTCCAACAACACTCAAGAAGCTCGACACCATTCAGGATAAAGCAGCCCGCTTGATTGGCACTCCATCCACCACCTTCAACATTCACTCCCTCCACCACCGGCGCACTGTGGCTGCAGTGTGTACCATCTACAAGATGCACTGCAGCAACTCGCCAAAGCTTCTTCAACAGCACCTTCCAAACCCGCGACCTCTACCACTTAGAAGGACAAGGGCAGCAGACGCATGGGAACATCACCACCTACAAGTTCCCCTCCAAGCCACACACCATCCTGACTTGGACCTGTATTGCCGTTCCTTCACTGTCGCTGGGCCAAAATCCTGGAACTCCCTTCCTAACAGCATTGTGGGTGTACCTACACCATATGGCTGGGCCAAAATCCTGGAACTCCCTTCCTAACAGCATTGTGGGTGTATGGACTGCAGCGGTTCAAGAAGGTGGCTCACCACTATCTTCTCAAGGGCAATTAGGGATGGGCACTAAATGCAGGCGTAGCCAGCCAGCGACGCCCACATCCCATCAATGAATTTAAAAAAAAGAATATTTAATGTTGACAGATGCAAGATAAAGCATATTGCATTTCAAATAGTAATTGGGATTACACGATGAAGAACAATACCAATGATTGATGAGATAGAAACATACATAGAAACATAGAAGATAGGAGCAGGAGTAGGCCATTCGGCCCCTCGAGCCTGCTCCTCCATCCAATGAGATCATGTCACTGTTCACCAGGTATTGGAACTTCCTTCACACTTTGAGATTATGTTTTTAGTCCCAAAAAAAAGTTCAGATATTTTATAAAGCATGTGTGAGATCATCTTTTCTGTAAAAAGAACTGGGACCATTGGAAATGGTTCAAAGAAAGGTTCTGAATCTTAGATCATTAAAGTTTGAGGCTTTGAGCACTCAACTCATTCCTCTTAGAAAAACAGTAAGGGACAGATAGTTTAAAATCAAAATCATCAACTGATAAGATGACAGTAGAAAAGCACTATATGCGTGACCAGGAGAAATAACCAATGAATTGTGATCATGAGTGTTGAAAACTGCAAGATAAATGTGAGTTAAGACACAATTCACCACACTTGGAATGTTAAGGTATGTAATAAAATGCCACCATGCTCGCTCATTACATGTTCTATTGTATTATTCTATGTGCTACTTTATTTCTCACACCTCCCTAATGCTCCCACACCCCGGGCTGGATTTTACTCACTGAGACGCATTGGGGGCTGCCTTCTGGGTTCTAGTCCCGCCCCCAGCGACGTCTGACAAACAAACGCTATTTTGCCCTGATTGGCCTTGTTAAACCTGCCCTGTGGGCTTGCCGGCCAATTAAGGGAAAGCCGATGTCAGATGACGTCAGTTGATGACGCTTCATCTGCCGGTTTTCTTAAAGGCATATGCACCACACTTGTTTGACAGATGATTTGACAGTGTTTGACAGCATTGAGGTGATGTCAAACACTGACAATCACTGTCCAAAGGTGAGCCCTTGTGTAAGGGGGGTGGCGGGTGTGGCGCATGCGCCCAGACAGTTATGCCCCTGACTGTTTGGTGAGCGGTTCGAATCGCTCACACGCCCCTTGGGTTCTAGACACCGGACTTAGGTACAGGCGGCGATACAGAAAGACTCGAGTAGACACGTGGTTTGGATGTAAGAAAACCAAGATTTTATTAAAACAGAGAATAACACAGTCTTATGAGAAATTACTAGCATAAAATACAGGCAAATACAAAATAACTATACTTATACAAGGAATGGCGAACACACAGCACATCGAGGGAAAACAAACTATATTAACAATCCCCTTATCCTTATCCCACCCCCTATACTTAACTAGATTAAGCTATGAGGGGCCAGAATTCATGCTCACCAATCCAAAGCAAAGCCAACTGTTTACGAAATGCAGATTTTGAGGTTTGGTTCTCTGTCCTCTTAGGTACCCCATCGCCACATGGTCTCCAGGGGCGCGGTGTGGGAGCTGCTACTGCGACGCACCTTCTTCTACTCCGCTTCCGTCGTCGTCTCGTACCGATGGGTACTCCTCTTCTTCTCCCTCGGGCGGTCGTCGGCGGTAACGTTATGTTTATCGGACAGTTAACAGTTTTTGTCGTTTAGATTTTGTTACCCATGCATCGAACAACAGTATATTCGTCGTGGTGTAGACACCTGCGTTATCACAATGTTCAACAAGATGTTCGTCTTCCCAAGCGCCAGCTTATAACTCGTCGCTTGGTCTTTATCGATACGTTTTTCGCTGCTCTGCTCTGCCCTTAGTTTATCGAGATTTATCGTCTTCTTTGTCTCTACTCGTCTCGTCTACCTGCTACCTTCTCGAATTCATCTCGCCCCTTTTTGTGGCCTGGGCGTCCCAGATGACGGGGGACTCGGGTCTCGTTCTCCTCCCCAGCTGTTGGTATGGTGTACTTTGCTGCTGAAATCTCACCGCGGGGAGCGAGGAGAGACCCGCCACGAGGCCAGGGCACGAGTGAGCCAGGAACCAAGAGCGAGGGCCAAGCGCCAGAGAGCAGAGAGAGAGAGATTGCTAACCGGGGCCTGCAGTTATACCCGTTGTTTTCATCCCTTATCTGCGCGCCAAATCAGGTTGGTTCATTGTTCCAATTTTGGCGGGCTGTTTTAAATAATTACAGCAATCTAAACTAACTGTTTTTAGATGGCTGTTTATCGCACCTACTGGCCTGATGTCCAAGCTGTATTGTTATTAATGCATTCTAATCGGCCTGTCCGGCCTCGATGGCTTCCTTAAGCTGTTTCCGATTATTTATGCAGACGACTTGATGGCCTCAAGTATAGGCCCAACTGGTTCTGATCTGTCTATGATCTGGCTTAATGCATATTCTAATGTTTGCTATCTGTTTTTCCAAAACATAAAGTCCTTTTCACAGAAACTGCACTTTAGGTTTCGATTTCCCCACAAGCTGTTTGTTCTGTGCTGCAGAGTTCAAGCTTTAAAATCTTGCAGGCTTTTGGCCACGAGGTGCGGACGCCATCTTTGGGTACCCTTTTTAAAATGTCCTTGCAGGGTCCCTTTTATTAATAACTTTGGGGAAATGTGGAAATTTTGCGAATCCTACACTCCCCCCGTGATACTAAAACTTGCTTGAAGTATCATTCTTACAAGGGGAGCAACATTTTCTGACCTTCCATAGTCAACCTTCCCCTGTAATTACCTATCTAACATACCCACGACACATGCACTTCCCATTTTGCGAAAATGTAGTGTACATCAGCATACCAAGAGTAAAATTACAGTCTTTTACACACATCCAAGCATGGAGGGGTCCAACACCCCTGCACCACTTGGTACACATACATCTTTATTAACAACTCATCGCAAGATTCTTTATTAAAAACAACAAACACAAAAAAACAACAATCTTTAATCAAAAATACAAGGAAAAGGCTTAAACAGGCGTATCTCCCTCTACCTTCACATAATGTTCCTTCCAGATCTTCTGGTTTCGGAACTCTAACAACTGCTCTTTTCCCTTACATTGAATACAAACTAGATACAACACTATCCCTAACTGGCAAACCACAAGAATGTGGGAAGCCAGTCTGATCCACGAAGGGACCTCTATGTTATTGAAAATGTCCCACCAGGGTGGAATCACAATATCCAATATCTTAGTCCCTATCTCTACTGTTTTCTGCTCTAGAGTGTAAAAATGTTTCTGCGAAACTATAATGGCTTTGAGTATTTTGGTAAGGTGTTCTGGGAGAGGGGGAATTTCATAGCCGAAGTGCTTTTGCAAATTCTTGAAATTCTCCTTCACAGTGAGGTGAACAGTGGAGGATTCAGGGATGGGAACAATTCGCTCCTGGGCCACTTGAACTTCTGCCTCAGGTTTAAAACAGAAACTGCTGTCACTAACCGGGCACCAGCTATGCTGTCCATGCTGGTAGTGGGATGCACCAGTGGTGACACAATATGTCCCACCCCCTATATATGCTACCTGCGGGGGAACATGGCCTTGTGCCACTGCCTCCATGGTACAATTTTTAGGTTTCGCGCCAGCAGCTCTGAACCCACACTGCGGTTTTGAATAGGCATTCAAGTGCTGGGGACACAGGATTATGTGTGCTCCACGGCTCCGGCACCCTGAGAGGTCAGTACCTGTCATAGCATGCTCCCACTTTATGACGTAAGGTGGGACCGCTGTGAAATGAATGTGCGCACCCCCTTGAATGACTCCAATATTCTCCACCCTGTATACCGGTGCGGGTCAGGCTGTCCTACCCATGACTGGCATCCTAACTACTACTCCCATGATTGTGTGGTTGGACCGTCCACAATCCACGGGGACTGGGTAGGCTTCGGAGGCTAGTCGGAATTGGCACGAGCTTAATGCATTCTCAAATGGGTGGAGGGCTGCGAGGTGTTTGTTGCTGATCCAGGAGGGGACTAAACCCTGTTTTAAATCCCCCAGATTACTGCGGCCCTCGCCCAGTAACCACGCCCCGTATAGCACGCAAACCTCATTCTGCGCAGCCTGGTCAGAAACATTTCTGTCCTCCCTTATGAGGGCATTTACCGTCTTTGCGTGCTTCTCCAACTCCGCTATGATCTCCTTTAAATGGACTGTCATGGCCAGGTCCTCATGCAACTCCGAGCCTACTACCTTGTTCTCATCCATCAATATCTTCTTTAACTGTGTTTTTAAACCGTTTAT
This sequence comes from Somniosus microcephalus, assembly GCF_052327205.1. Taxonomy (NCBI): domain Eukaryota; kingdom Metazoa; phylum Chordata; class Chondrichthyes; order Squaliformes; family Somniosidae; genus Somniosus; species Somniosus microcephalus. The sequence goes on from NC_140989.1 coordinate 264,580,520, forward strand.
CTGGGTCTGCAACTCTATGTCATCCAAACTGTTGATGACCGAGGACCCAGTATTAAACGCAGTAAAACCATCATTCCATACACCCCTTCTTTGTCTCCCTGCATTACCCAAAAACTCTCGGTGTGTGGTGTACAATTCAGTTTTGTCCACATGGGCGAAATCGAACTCATAAAACTTCTTGAACATGTCCTTTAATAGGGCCTGGTATAGCTGCTCTGTTTCTTTGGGGCACCACTCCGGTAAATGTACCTCGATGAGATTTAAAATCACGGAGGCTACCGCGTAGTGTACCCCCTGGTACAGCACCTGATCGGTAGGTATTAATACCAACCCATTCCCTGGTCCCTTGGTGGTGGTGGGGCAACCTTCCCTGGATAACCTCGCCGCCTGCGCCGTGGGCGGGGTACAAGCATTGACTGGGATCGGGCTGTATGGGACCACACACACCTTCAGGCTGGTGTCCCACTTCATCCCCTCCCCGGCGTCTTGCCACTGCCGGTGGAAAACAATGGAGCAGACTCTCTCGGACCCCCACATACAGATATAAATCCCTTGATCTGGCTCGCAACACTTGTCCCAACACACACTTAATCCTCCATGAGTCCCTGTAATCGTCCGGTGGGTATTGTTCCCCAACCGTTCCCACTCGACTTCGGGGTTCCTCGTATCTTTGCTCAGCTTCCTGAGCCACCACCACCTATCCAGAGGAATGTGTCCTTTACACATTAAACATATACGCTTTCCAACGGTGACGCTGACCCTCGTGGTAACGACCAATACCCTGGGGCACAGGAAGGAGGCTTCCCCGTACGTGAATCTGGTTTGGCTGGAGTACTGAGATGAATTGGACCCCAGCTATCCTGGCCACCTTCCCTCGTGGACGTAGATGGCGGTCTACTCCGCATCCCGTTCACCGCTTCCGTCGGTCGCTATGGGCGCCCTGTCTCCCGAGCACCCATAGATGTGGGAATCTTGCACATTGCCCTGTCTTCCGACGCTCATCCCAATCAGGGCGAATAGGATCACGATCCCCTTCATCTTGAAAGTCTTTCTGCAAAAAGATACAAAAACATGCAGCCAGGTCCCCAAGAGATTCTTTGGCTTGGTGAAGCATGGTCGGGTCCCGCGACCTCGACCCAAATATATACACCCTTGGCAGATTACTACTTAACCTAAAACTACCCATCACCTTATTTAACTTAAGCTAAAACACCCAAACTTAAGCTAAAATACCTAACTTAACAATAACCAAAACTTAAACTACCGAAACTATATACAACTGCCGCCCGTCTCCGGGTGGCCAGGCTAATACCTGGTTGGACTGCAGCTCACCGCTACCTCCGGCGTGGCTGCACCGTCCTGCACCATTGGTCCCTCGCAGCCTGTGGCTGCTGGCTGAGGACCTCTGTCCTTGGACCTCCCCCTAACGCGAGGGGCGGCCCTTGGTAACTGGAGAGCTGGTGACCATGGCTTTCTCGGCTGGGGCGTCCGTGGGGACCTTCTGGGGGCCTTGGCGAGTGGGGCTTTCTTGGCCGATGGGCCTTTAACCTGAACCGCCATTCCCTCAGGCTTGACCTCTCCCGAACCTGGGCCAGGGGCAGGTAACTCTTCGCAGCCTGTTGCTGCGAGCTGAGAGTCTCCGCCACCAGGTCCCATGGCTGGGTCCGGGGCGGGGTTTTCGACCTCAGGTCCCTCCCTCTCTACACCTGGGTTAGGGGCAGGGTTTTCGCCCTCAGGTCCCTCCCCCTCGTCTGGATCCCAGAAGAGTGGGGGATTGTCCCAATCGATGGGCGGGATGGCCCCCCCACTTTAAGCAAACCACAGCGCCTGCCTGTGCAGTCTGTGAACTCGCTCCTGCTGCAGGCTGAGGATCTTTATCCCCAGACCTTACCCCAACTGGCTGCTTTCCCCTTTCAGGTCTGAACAGCTTACACTGGTTGATGTGAAACCATTTTGTACACCAGGGCATCTTCACGACGTATACCATGGGGCTGGCTTTATCTACAAAGCTGTAGGGCCCCATGTACAATGGTTCCAAACTTCCTACTCGGGCATAGTTTCTTACCATAACCTGATCTCCTACCTCCCACTCGTGGTGCTTTCTGGGTTCGAGCAGCAATCGGTTACTCCGATGCTGCCATCCCATGTTCCCAGCCGCCTGCTCGTGGACCTGCTTCAGGTGCTCAAAGAGGTTTCGGGCGAACCTGTCCCGGTTTACCTCTCTGAGCTGACCCTCCATGAGCACCAGGGCTAGTACATGGGTGGGGGTCCGCATAACCCTGCCAGTCATTAGCTCATACGGGGAGTACCCCGTGCTTTTGGACTGGCTGGCCCGGATCCCCATCAAAACCAACGGTAAGACCTCGGCCCATTTACAGGGCGAGTCCACCATCTCCTTCCTCAACTTTTCCTTCAGGGTCTTGTTCATACACTCCACAATCCCTGATGACTGGGGGTGGTGGGCCACGTGCCATTTCCCCTCAATGCCTAACAGCATATGGGTGTTCTGCATCACCTGTCCGGTGAAGTGACTCCCTTGGTCGGACTCCACATACTGTGGTAGTCCCCACCGCGAGAACACTTCTCAGGATCCTGGCAGTACCCAGAGCTGTGGCTGTCTAGCCTCTACCCATTTGGTGAACATGTCCACCAGGACTAGGCAGTACTTACTGTTATAAAGTGTATCATAATGTTGTGTCCTTCAATAATCAGACAACAGACTGCAGGGAACGATTCAACAGGTGTTTACTGAATGAGGGTTACTCTAGAACTAACTGTACAGATCACTACTCAGGGTTTATATACAGGTGTGGTCACTGCCGGTACTACAGGATACAGGAGCTGTAAAAAGTAGTTCTCCGCCTTAAAGGTACATACATTACAATTCGCCCCTTTTAGATTAACAGTACCATAACACTCATTTAACAATTAAATATCAAACTAATTACAATTAACACTTTTAACATGCAACATTAACTGAAAATAGTCTATTTATAAATTCAGTCTTTGGGGAGGCTTCCTGATTCTTTCTGGATAACGCCTTCCCCGAGTGTCTCGCTCTTGGTGCGGAGGCGATTCTAACACCCTGTCGTCAGTTGATTCATCAGCTTCCAATGCTATTGTTTCTGAGGTAGATGCGACCTGTACGTCGGGTTCCTCACCAGGTACGTATGGCCGAGACATGGGGTTGACTCGTTCCTGTGACTCTAGGATCTGGTCAGCATGGCGTCTCACAATGTTCTCCCCAACATCCACTGTGTACATTAGTGGCCCCTGCCGTGTGCATATCGTTCCTGGTTGCCATTTCTCTGTTCGGTAGTCGCGGGCCAAGACTGGTTGCCCTACATTGAAGCTCCTTGTCGGCTTCTCATTGATGTGCTGGAATTGCTTACTCTCAACATCTCTTCGTACATTTGGTCTGAGCAAATCCAGACGGGATCTCAACCTTCGGTTAAAGAACATCATGGCCGGGGCCTGGTTGGTGACTGCATGTGTCGCATTTCTGTAGGCTAACAGGAAATTGTCCACCTTATGCTGCAGTGGAATGTCGTCATCGCACATGGCCTTTACTGCTTTTTTAAAGGTTTGTACGAACCTCTCAGCCAATCCACTTGTGGCTGGATGATACGGGGCAGATGTGTAATGCCTTACCCCATTCCTTTTCATAAATCTTCCAAACTCTTCGGACACAAACTGTGGTCCGTTATCAGAGCAAATCTGTTCTGGCAAGCCGTTCCTGGCAAAAATGGTCCGTAGGACTGCAATAGTTTTCTCCGTGGTGGTGGAGGACATTTTGATAACCTCAGGCCATTTCGAGTGCGCATCCACGGCTATTAAAAACATTGTGTCCATGAATGGACCAGCAAAATCAATATGCACCCGTTGCCATGGAGATGAGGGCCACTCCCATGGGTGTAGAGGGGCATGTGGTGGTGCATTTTGGACCTTCTGGCATCCTGAGCAGCTCTTTGTCAGGTCCTCGATTTGCTGATTGATCCCCGGCCACCACACATAGGCCCTAGCAAGGCTTTTCATTTTCACCCCTCCCAGATGACCTTCGTGAAGCTCATTGAGCACTCTCTCCCTTAACTTGGGTGGAATTACCACTCGGGATCCACACATCAAGGTCCCCTGGCATACTGACAGCTGTTCTCTTCTGGATGAGAATGCTGGCAACAGTGAGTCGCTATGTGCTGGCCATCCCTTCACCGTCAAATCGTATACCCGAGACAGTGTCGGGTCATTTCGGGTCTCCTTCTCTATACCAGCGTTAGTTACTGGCAAGCATTCAATTATAGTCGAATGAAATATTTCGACAGGATCCACTGCTGGTGCTTCCTCCGCAGTAGGCAGTGGCAGGCGTGATAGCCCATCAGCGTTTCCATGCTGTTTCGTGCCCTTATACTCGATTTCATATTGGTGCGCCCCTAGAAAAAGGGACCATCTTTGTAGCCGTTGCGCAGTCATCACCGGAACGCCCTTCTTTGGATTAAAGATGGAGACAAGTGGTTGGTGGTCAGTCAGCAAGGTGAACTTCTGTCCGTGCAGATAGAGTTTGAACTTTTTCACTCCCCACACTAGGCTGACGGCCTCCCTGTCAATCTGGGCGTAGTTACGCTCGGCTGAGGTTAGTGACCGGGACGCAAAGGCTACTGGCCTCTCCGAGCTGTCCGGGAATTTGTGCGACAGCACCGCTCCAATGCCATAGGGTGATGCATCACACGCCAACTGAATTGGTAGTGCTGGGTTGAAATGAGCCAACACCTCTTTTGATGTGATCAATGCTTTGCTCTTCTGGAAAGCTCGTTTACATTCGTCACTCCACTTCCATGGTACCCCCGTTTGCAGTAGGGTGTTCAGTGGGTGTAGTACGGTGGACAAATTCGGCAAGAACTTATGGTAGTAGTTCACCAGCCCGAGGAACGACCTCAGTTGTGACACATTTTCCGGTACTGGAGCCTTGACTAGTGCCTCAATCTTTTCAGGGGACTTATGTAACCCCTCTTTATCAATAATGTGGCCACAATACGAGATCTGCTTCTGGAAAAACTCGCATTTGTGGCGATTAGCCCGGAGCCCATATTCCTTCAATCAAGTGAGCACCTGCTCCAGGTTGGCGAGGTGATCACTGTCATTTTCGCCCGTGACCAGGATGTCGTCCAAATAACACTGGGTCCCTGGAATCCCTTGCAGGACTTGTTCCATTGCCCTTTGCGAAATAGCCGGAGCTGATGCTACCCCGAACACCAGCCGGTTGTATTGGTAGAGACCTTTATGAGTGTTGATTGTGAGGTACTGTTTTGAGGCTTCTTCTACCTCCATTTGCAGGTACGCCTGGGCCAGATCAATCTTAGTGAAGCGTTTCCCTCCAGATAACGAGGCGAAAATATCTTCAATCCGCGGAAGTGGATATTGTACAGTGTGAAGGATTGGGTTCACTGTCACCTTAAAGTCCCCACAGATGCGAACCTTCTTTGGTTCCCCAGGCGTATTACTCAACGACTTCTTCATTACAGGAACGATGGGTGTAGCCCACTCACTCCAGTCCACTTTGGACAGTACTCCTGAACGTTCCAAACCTTCCAGCTCTGCTTCGACGGCTGGGCGGATCGCATAAGGTACCGGTCTGGCCTTAAAAAACTTTGGGCTTGCATTTTCCTCTATTTTGATCGTCGCTGTTATGCCTTTTAGTGTTCCGAGTCCCTGCTGGAACACTTCTTGTGCGTCAGTTAGCATTTTTGATAGTCGTCCAGGTGTGATGTCGTCATCCTTTTTGGCATCTACAGTCAGTGCTTGTATGGAATGCCAATCTAGCTGTATCTTCCGGATCCATTCACATCCTAGTAGCGGTGGTCCTCCATCTGGCAATACATATAGGTCCATTTTTGGTGTTTCCTTGCCGTTATATATAACGTTCACCCTTATTTTTCCTTTGGGGTAGACTTTTTGCCCCGTGTACGTCTTCAAGACAATCTTTGTATCTCTCAAGTCTATATGTGAGTATAGAGTCATAGAGTCATAGAGTTATACAGCACGGATAGAGGCCCTTCGGCCCATCGTGTCCGCGCCGGCCATCAAGCCCTGTCTAATCTGATCCCATATTCCAGCATTTGGTCCGTAGCCTTGTATGCTATGGCATTTCAAGTGCTCATCCAAATGCTTCTTGAATGTTGTGAGGGTTCCAGCCTCCACAACCCTTTCAGGCAGTGAGTTCCAGACTCCAACCACCCTCTGGGTGAAAAAGTTCTTTCTCAAATCCCCTCTAAACCTCCCGCCCTTTACCTTGAATCTATGCCCCCTAGTTATTGACCCTTCTACTAAGGGAAAAAGCTGCTTAGTATCCATCCTATCTATGCCCCTCATAATTTTGTACACCTCAATCATGTCCCCCCTCAGCCTCCTCTGCTCCAAGGAAAACAAACCCAATCTGCCCAGTCTCTCTTCATAGCTGAAGCGCTCCAGCCCTGGTAACATCCTGGTGAATCTCCTCTGCACCCTCTCCAAAGCTATCACATCCTTCCTGTAGTGTGGCGACCAGAACTGCACACAGTATTCCAGCTGTGGCCTAACCTGTGTTTTATACAGCTCCATCATAACCTCCTTGCTCTTATATTCTATGCCTCGGCTAATGAAGGCAAGTATCCCATATGCCTTTTTTACCACCTTATCCACCTGTTCCGCCGCCTTCAGGGATCTGTGTACTTGCACACCCAGATCCCTCTGACCCTCCGTCTTGCCTAGGGTCTTACCATACATTGTGTATTCCCTTGCCTTGTTAGTCCCCCCAAAGTGCATCACCTCGCACTTTTACGGGTTAAATTCCATTTGCCACTGTTCCGCCCATCTGACCAACCCATCTATATCGTCCTGCAGACTGAGACTACCCTCCTCGCTATTTACCACCCTACCAATTTTTGTATCATCCGCGAACTTACTGATCATACCTTTTACATTCATATCCAAGTCATTAATGTAGACCACAAACAGCAAGGGACCCAGCACCGATCCCTGTGGTACCCCACTGGCCACAGGCTTCCAGTCACAAAAACAACCTTCGACCATCACCCTCTGCCTTCTGCCACTAAGCCAGTTTTGTATCCAATGTGCCAAGGCACCCTGGATTCCATGGGCTCTTACCTTCTTGATCAGTCTCCTGTGCGGGACTTTATCGAAGGCCTTACTGAAATCCATGTATACCACATCCACTGCGTTACCCTCATCCACACACCTAGTCACCCCCTCAAAAAATTCAATCAAATTAGTCAGACATGATCTTCCCTTGACAAAGCCATGTTGACTATCCCTGATTAATCCTTGCCTCTCCAAGTGGAGACTAATTTTGTCCCTCAGAATTTTTTCCAATAATTTTCCTACCACTGATGTTAGGCTCACTGGCCTGTAGTTCCCCGGTTTTTCCCTACTCCCCTTCTTGAATAATGGTACTACATTAGCGGTTCTCCAGTCCTCTGGCACATCCCCTGTGGCCAGAGAGGTTCTGAATATATGTGTTAGAGCCCCCGCAATCTCTTCCTTTGCCTCACACAGCAGCCTGGGATACATTTCGTCCGGGCCTGGGGATTTATCCATTTTTAGGCCTGCTAAAACCGCCAATACCTCCTCCCTCTCGATGTTAATATGTTCGAGCATATCACAGTCCCCCCGCCCTATTTCTATGTCTACATCGTCCCTCTCCATAGTGAAAACAGATGCAAAAAATTCATTTAGAACCCCTCCTACATCTTCCGGCTCCACACACAGATTGCCACTTTTGTCCCTAATGGGCCCTATTTTTTCCCTAGTTATCCTCTTACCCTTAATATACTTATAAAACATCTTAGGATTTTCCTTTATTTTGCTCGCCAGTGTTATTTCATGGCCCCTCCTTGATCTCCTAATTTCTTTTTTAAGTATTCCCCTGCACTTTTTGTACTCCTCTAGGGCTTCCTCCGTCTTTAGCCTTTTGTATCTGCCAAACGCCCTCCTTTTTTTTCTAATCCATTCTCGTATATCCCCTGACATCCAAGGTTCCCTGTGGTTTTTGGAACCACCCTTGACCTTTACGGGAACATGTTGCCATTGTATGATCTCAATCTCCCTTCTGAAAGCCTCCCATTGCTCCGATGCAGATTTTCCTACAAGTAGCTGATCCCAGTCCATTTTGGCCAGATCCTGCCTTATCCTATTAAAATCGGCCTTCCCCCAAATTAGAACCTTTATTTCCGGCCCATCCCTGTCCTTTTCCATGACCACCTTAAATCTCACCATATTATGGTCACTGTCACCAAAGTGCTCACCTACTAGCACTTCTTCCACTTGGCCGGCCACATTCCCTAGAATTAGGTCCAGTACCGCCCCCTCTCTTGTAGGACCTTCTACATGCTGGCTCAAAAAGCTCTCCTGGATGCACTTTAAGAATTTTACACCCTCTGTGCCTTTCACACTCTGACTATCCCAGTTAATATTGGGGAAGTTGAAATCCCCCATTATTATTACCCTATTATTTGCACATTTCTCTGAGATTTGCCTACATATCTGTTCCTCTATCTCCCCCTGACTGTTTGGAGGCCTATAGTACACTCCCAGCAAAGTGCTTGCCCCCTTTTTGTTTTTAAGCTCCACCCATATGGCCTCATTAGAGGAACCTGCTAATATGTCATCCCTCCTTACTGCAGTAATTGACTCCTTAATTAATATTGCGACACCCCCTCCTCTTATACCTCCCCCTCTGTCTCGCCTGAAGATTCTGTACCCCGGAATATTGAGCTGCCAGTCTTGCCCCTCCCTCAACCATGTCTCCGTGATAGCAACAATATCATACTCCCATGTGTTTATCAACACCTTCAGTTCATCCACCTTATTTGCAAGACTCCTTGCATTAAAATAGATGCCATCCAGACTTGCCCTTGTATATTTGCCCTGTCTACCAAGCTGACTTGTTTTTTTTCTCTATAATTGGCAGCACATCACCCCCTATTTCAGCTCCCCTCTGTATCCCATCCCCCTGCCAAGTTAGTTTAAACCCCCCCAACAGTGCTAGCAAACCTCCCCGCAAGGATATTTGTCCCGCTTATAGTCCCTTCGGTTTATAACTGTTAGGGCTGATCCTGTGTCCAATTCCATTTTCACTTGGACTCCTGCTATCTTGAGCGTGACCCAGATAGTTTGGTGATCCTCCGTTTTGATCACATTATGTAGTTTCAGACAACCCAGCTACTTGCTTCTGGAGTCTGTATCACTCTTCTGTTCGTCTGAACTACTCTCCGTCACCTTATGTACCTTCTTGTACTTCTCCTGTGGAGATTTCTTGCTGCTGGTTTTCTTTCCCGACCTGCAGACTCTTGCTATGTGTCCTAATTTCCACACTGTCTGCACACTTTGTCCTTGAACCAGCAATCATTATGGTCGTGTGTTGTTCTGTCGCAGCGATAGCACTTCACTGTTCCGTATGACATTTCATTTGTGCCATATTCTTGCGGTCTCCGTTGTATCTCTGCAGCGCTCCGTGCTGCTGCTTCGTGTGATACTGCAATGCTGAAAGCCTTGTCCAGCGTAAGATCCTTTTCTGATAGAAGCCATTTCTGGGTTCCTTCACTTTGAAGCCCACACGCAAACTTGTCCCTTAAAGTATCTGCTAGTCCCGTTCCAAACTGGCAGTATTTCGATAGCTTACGCACTTCTGTTAGATACTCAGCATTACTTTCATCTTTATGCTGGTTCCTTTAGTGAAACTTAAATCTTTCTGCTATCAGCAGCGGTGTGGGGTTTAAGTGGTCCTGTAGGATTGACACTATGTTTACAAAATCCTTTTTTACTGGCTTCTCTGGGGTTACTAGGTTTCGTAGTAAGCCATACGTTTTTGCACCCATTGAATTCAACAATACCAGCGCTTTCTTGTCATCTGGCACTTCATTCGCCTTGCAGTATACTTCTATGCGTTCGACATATGTCGTCCAATCTTCGACTTCATTGTCGAACGCTGTGATACTGCCACTCTTCGGCATTTTTGTGTGTGGTTAGACTGGCTTAAAATGGCGTCTCCCGCGCTTTCCCTTCTTCCCCACTGTGGCTTAAAATGGCGTCTCCCGCACTGCTGCCAACGCCGCTCTCGGCGGTCCGCGTGGCAAATGGCGATGCCCTGTGGGTTTCGTGCACTGCTCCTGCGCTGCTGCCAATGTCGCTCTCTGCGGTCTTCATGGCAATGGCAGTGCCTCGCATTTTCCTGCACGCCTCTCTCCCTCGTTGACGCTGCTCGGCCCTTGAACACCGGCTGCGCTCTGCTCTCTCTCGTCTCTCTCCCCGTTGACGCCGCTCGGTCCTGAAAAGCGGCTGCGCTCTGCTCTCTCTCGTCTCTCTCGCCGTTGATGCCGCTCGGTCCTGAACACCAGCTGTGCCCTGTGCGCTCTGCCCTCTCTCTCTCCCCTGTTGATGCTGCTCGGCCTTTTTCTGTGCCACTCGGTCGGCTCTAGCCGCCGCTGTCCGGGAATGGTCTGCGCAGTACCTGTTGCCAGCCCGTTTCGCTGGACCACCGTGACTGGAAAGCCAAGCCTGGCTCTCGACAGCCTCCCCTGCGATGCTCAAATCTCCACTGGGTGACTGGGCGGTTGCCCGTGGTCAACGCCCGTGCTTCTGGACTCGACCTCCTTCCACTGTTCTCCAGGAGTGAATCCCTGGGAGGTGATGCAGAGTCGCAGGTAGGTTCGAATCTGCATCGTCGCCAATGTTATATCCGTGTATCTTAATGTTGTGTCCTTCAATAATCAGACAACAGACTGCAGGGAACGATCAACAGGTGTTTACTGAATGAGGGTTCAAACTGCAACTGACTGTACAAATCACTACTCAGGGTTTATATACAGGTGTGGTCACTGCCGGTACTACAGGATACAGGAGCTGTAAAAAGTAGTTCTCCCCCTTAAAGGTACATACATTACACTTATAGCCTCCCTGGGCGGTGGGCAGGGGCCCGATGTAGTCGATCTGTATCGACTGCCATGGTCCCTCTACCCTCTTGACGTGTCCCATAGGTACCTTCCTTTTGTGGGTGTCGGGGTTATTCGCAGCGCACACAAGACAGCCTGCACAGAACTCGCGGACATCGTCCCTGAGTCTCGGCCAACATCCCGCCTGTTCCACCCGCTGCCAGGTGGTCTCAGACCCGGGGTGTCCCGCTCCTGGCCCCTCATGGGCCAGTTGAAGGAATTCCCTCCGGTGCTGCTGTGGCACAAGCCCGGAACAGCATGCCCTCTTTTACGGAGAGGGTGGCTGTGCCATACGGACCCTCTACCCCTTTTCCCTCAGTTACTGCACTGAGGACTGCTTTGAGGATAGGGTCTTGGGCTTGGACCATCTTAAGGTCCAGGGCTAACGCTACCCCTACACTCCCTTGGGTCCCGTCCCTGCCTCTGACCGCTGCTATGGGTCTGGACCCGAATGGGTCCCAGAAAGTGCCTGTGCGGGCACCCTCCTTGGCGAGCAAGTCAGCCTGCTGGTTGCCTTGGCTGCGGGATTCTGTGGAGGAATGGGCTTTCACCTTGTGGATGAAAACCTCCCCTTCCTCCCCCACTGCTGCTAGGATCTTTTCCAGCAGGGGCTTTACTGTGAGGGGTCTCCCGTCCGCGGAGGTGTATCCGTGGCGGGACCAGATGGCTAGGTACTCCGTACACGAATTGCACGTGAACATGCTGTCCGAGCAAATTGTGTAGGGGGTGGGGAAGATTTCGGGGTGTGTAACGACGTACACTACCGCGGACAGTTCAGCCTGCTGGATGCTCATGGTGCTGGGGAGCTTAATCGCCAGGGCAATGTTTGCCGCTGGGTCGTAAACTCCACACCCCGTGAGACGCTCACCAGCAGATACTGTGCTGGAACCGTCTACATAGATCTCGCGGCCTGTGGGATGTATCCTGGCCCGTAAACCTATGTTTACTTCCCAAACCCCTTCGATGGAACACAGGTGGACTGTTCCAGGATGTACCAGGTTGGCTGCGAGCTTTGGCTCACAGAGACCCTTCACCTTCAGATCTATCTGTGAGAGGAGCAAGGTCCAGCGGGCAATGTGGGCACTGCTCACTGTCCCATCCTTGATCCTCCCATCCAGAAGCATCTGGGTGGGTGTGTGATGGGTGAGGAGGGTGATGGGAGAGGTGCCTGTGAAGATCAGTGATCTCTTCGCAGCCCAATGTGTGGCCAAGCGGTGCCGCTCACAGTTGGAGTAGCCACTCTCCACATCCGTGAGTATCCAGGAGGAGTAGACCACCGGCCGCAGCCGGCCGTGCCGTTCTTGGAGCAGCACAGCATTCAGGCTGTCTCTGCTGGCTGCTACCTCCAGGAAAAACTCTTTCCCCCCATCTATGGCCCCTAGAGCTGGTGCGGTCTGCAAGTCTTTCTTGAGCCTGACAAATGCTGCCTGGCAACCCTCATCCCAAACCCACTCCACTCCCTTGTGTAGGACTCGGAGCAGAGGGGCTGCTGTTGCTGCATAGTCCTCAATAAAGTCTCTGCAGTACCCGGTTAGCCCTAGAAACGACCTCACACCCATTGCTGTGTTGGGGACCGATAGCTCTTGTACCGCCTCCCTCCTAGCCTTATCTATGGCCCTTTCTCCAGCGCGCACGGTCAGGCCTAGGAATTTCACCTCCTGCTGGCCGATCTGCGCTTTCTTGGGGTTTACCTTGAAACCCTTCTGCCCTAGCAGCTCCAGCAGTTCAGCCAATAGCGGGCCATGCTCCTCTTTCGAATCAGTGAACAGGAGCAGATCATCCACATATTGGACCAACTGTCTGGGCTGGCTAAAATCCCTTAAACTGTTGGCCATGCACTGATGGAAAATGCTGGGGCTGTTGTGGAAGCCCTGCGGCAAGCAGTTCCATGTGTACTGTTGCCCTTTAAACGTAAAGGCAAACTTGTACTGATCCTCCCTCCTTAAAGGGATGGACCAAAACCCGTTGGAAATATCCAGCACCGTGAAAGTGGTCGCGGATGCTGGAATATTCCCTATGAGGTCGGCAACTGCTGCCTTGTGTAGGAGTCGGAGCAGAGGGGCTGCTGTGGCCGCATAGTCTTCAATGAAGTCTCTGCAGTGCCCGGTTAGCCCTAAAAATGACCTCACACCCATGACTGTGTTGGGGACGGGTAACTCCTGTACCGCCTCCCTGCTAGCCTTATCTATGGCCCTTTCTCCAGCGCATACGGTCAGGCCCAGGAATTTCACCTCCTGCTGGCCGATCTGCGCTTTCTTTGGGTTTACTTTAAAACCCTCCTGCCTGAGCAACTCCAGCAGTTCGGCCGTAGTGGGCCATGCTCCTCTTTCGAATCCGTGAACAGGAGCAGGTCATCCACATACTGTACTAACTGTCTGGGCTGACTGAAACCCTTTAAACTGTTTGCCATGCACTGAAGGTGTAACCTTTAAGGGGAGAACTATCTTTTAAAGCTCATGTATACTGCAGTACCGGCAGTGACCACACCTGTATATAGCACTGAGTAGTAATCTGTACAGGTCAGTTCCCGTGTGAGCCACGTTGAGTAAACACCTGTTGTACCGTTCTCCTGTAGTCTGTGTCTTATTATACACAGACACAACATTGGCGACAAGGCAAGTTCAAGCCTACCTGCAACTATGGATCACCTCCCGGGGATTCGTTCCTGGAGATCAGTGGATTGGAGGTCAAGGCCACAGTCTCGGGCGTCGACCACGGGCAACCGCCCAGTCATCCAGCAGAGACTCGAGAATTGCGGGGGAGGCTGTCGAGAGCCAGGCTTGGCTTTCCAGTCGAGGTGGTCCAGCGAAATGGTCTGGCAACAGGTAGTGCGCAGACCCTTCCCGGACAGCGGCGGGTTAGAGCCCGACCGAGCGGCACAGCAAAGGGCCGAGCAGCGTCGACGGGGGAGAGAGAGGGCAGAGCGCACAGGGTGCAGCCGGTGTTCAGGGGCCGAGCAGCGTCAAAGAGGGGGAGAGAGAGACTCGCAGAAACCCGCGAGGCGCCGCCATTGCCACGAGGACCGCTGAGAGCGGCGTTGGCAACAGCGCAGGAGAAGCGCGCGAAACCTACAAGGCGCCACCATTGCCATGAGAACCGCCGGGAGCGGCGTTGGCAGCAGCAGGGGAGGAAGGAAAGCGCGGGAGATGCCATTTTAAGCCATTGGGAGACGCCATTTTAAACCACACCCAAAATGCCGAAGAGTGGCAGTATCACCGCGTTTGACAATGAAGTCAAAGATTGGACTACATATGTCGAACGAATAGAGGTATACTGCAAGGCAAGTGAGGTGTCAGATGACAAGAAAGCGTCGGTATTGTTAAATTTAATGGGTGCAAAGACATATGGTTTATTACGAAATCTAGTAACCCCAACAAAGCCAATGGAAAAGAGTTTTGAAGACATAGTAGCGATACTACAGGAACATGTAAACCCCACACCGCTGCTGATAGCAGAAAGATTCAAGTTTCACAAACGGAACCAGCACAAGGATGAAAGCAATGCTGATTATTTAACAGAACTGCGCAAACTATCGAAACACTGCCAGTTTGGAGCGGGACTGGCAGATACCTTAAGGGACAAGTTTGTGTGTGGGCTTCAAAGTGAAGGAACCCAGAAACGGCTTCTATCAGAAAAGGATCTTACGCTGGACAAGGCTTTCAGCATTGAAGTATCACATGAAGCAGCAGCACGGGGCGCTGCAGAGATACAACAGAGACCGCAAGAATATGGCACAAACGAAATGACATATAGAACAGAGAAGTGCGATCACTGCGGCAGAACAACACACGACCAGAATGATTGCTGGTTCAAAGACAAAGTGTGCAGACAGTGTGGAAAAGTAGGACACATAGCACGAGTCTGCAGGTCGGGAAAGAAAACCAGCAATAAGAAACCTACCAAAGAAAAGTACAAGAAGGTACATAAGATGACGGAGAATAGTTCAGACTAACAAAAGAGTGATAATGACTCCGAAAGCAGGGAACTGAGTTGTCTGAATCTACATAATGTGATCACAACGGAGGATCAGCGAACCATTTGGGTCACTCTCAAGATAGCAGGAGTCCAGGTAAAGATGGAATTCGACACAGGATCAGCCCTAACAGTCATAAACCGACGGGACTATGAGCGGCTATTCTCACACATACCCTTAAGAGACACAAAAATTATTTTGAAGACACACACAGGGCAAAAAGTCTACCCCAAAGGAAAAATAAGGGTGACCGTTATATATAACGGTAAGGAAACACCAAAACTAGACCTGTATGTATTGCAAGATGGAGGACCACCATTACTGGGACGTGAATGGATCCGGAAAATACAACTGGACTGGCATTCCATACAGGCACTGACTGTGGCTGACAAAAAGGATGACGACGTCACACCTGGGTGACTGTCAAAGATCCTAACTGACGCGAAAGTAGTGTTCCAGCAAGGACTCAGAACACTAAAAGGCATGACAGCGACGATTAAAATTGAAGAAAACGCAAGCCCAAAATTTTTTAAGGCCAGACTGGTACCTTATGCGGTCCGCCCAGCCATCGAAGCAGAGCTGGAGAGTCTGAAACGTTCAGGTGTACTGTCCAAGGTAGACTGGAGCGAGTGGGCTACACCCATCGTCCCTGTGATGTAAAAGTCGTTGAGCAGCACGCCTGGGGAACCAAGGAAGGTTCGCATCTGTGGGGACTTTAAGGTATCAGTGAACACGGTCCTTCACACCGTACAATATCCACTTCCGCGGATTGAAGATATTTTCGCCTCGCTATCTGGAGGGAAACGCTTCACTAAGATTGATCTGGCCCAGGCGTATCTGCAAATGGAGGTAGAAAAAGCATCAAAAAAATACCTCACAATCAACACCCATAAAGGTCTCTACCAATACAACCGGCTGGTATTCGGGGTAGCATCAGCTCTGGCTATTTGGCAGAGGGCAATGGAACAAGTCCTGCAAGGGATCCCAGGGACCCAGTGTTATTTGGACGCCATCCTGGTCACGGGCGAAAATGACAGTGATCACCTTGCCAACCTGGAGCAGGTGCTCACTAGATTGCAGGAATATGGGCTCCGAGCTAACTGCACCAAATGCGAGTTTTTTAGAAAACAGATCTCGTATTGTGCCCACGTTATCGATAAAGAGGGGTTACACAAGTCCCCAGAGAAGATTGAGGCAGTAGTCAAGGCTCCAGCAGCGGAAAATGTGTCACAACTGAGGTTGTTCCTCGGGCTGGTACAGGTAGACTATCCTTTATCCGAAAACCTCGGGACCAGCCGAGTTTCAGATAAAGGAGAATTTCGGATTTCGGAAGGTGGGTCGGCGGGGGTCCGCGGGGGGGGTCGGCGGGGGTCCGCGGGGGGGTCGGCGGGGGGTCGTGCGCACGACTTACGCTGACGCTCAGCGTAAGTCAGTCGGGGTCGGCGGGGGTCGGGGCCGGCGGGGTCCGCGGGGGGGTCGGCGGTTGTCGGGGCTGGCGGGGTCGGCGGTTGTCGGGGCCGGCGGGGGGGTCGGCGGTTGTCGGGGCCGGCGGGGTCTGCGGGGGGGTCGGTTGTTGTCGGGGCTGGCGGGGTCGGCGGTTGTCGGGGCCGGCGGGGTCCGCGGATGTCGGGGCTGGCGGGGTCGGCGGTTGTCGGAGCCGGCGGGGTCCGCGGGGGGGTCGGCGGTTGTCGGGGCCGGGGGGGTCGGCGGTTGTCGGGGCTGGCGGGGTCGGCGGTTGTCGGGGCCGGCGGGGTCCGCGGGGGGGTCGGCGGGGGGTCGTGCGCACGACTTACCCTTTAACCGAACTTCCGAAACCGGAACCCTCTAAAAACCGAAGGTTTTTTCGTTCGTACGCACGACTTACGCTGAACGAAAAAACCTTCGGTTTTTAGAGGGTTTCGGTTTTCGGAAGTCCGGATAAAGGGTAGTCTACCTGTATACTACTACTGTTACGTCCGTGTAATAATAAAAAAAGGGCTGCAGAGAACGGTACAACAGGTGTTTACTCAACGTGGTTCAAACTGCAACTGACTGCACAGATCACTACTCAGGGTTTATATACAAGTGTGGTCACTGCCGGTACTACAGGATACAGGAGCTGTAAAAAGTCATTCTCCCCCTTAAAGGAACATACATCACAATTCCTCCCCTTTTAGATTAACAGTACCATAACACTCATTTAACAATGAAATATCAAATTAATTACAATTAACACTTTTAACATGCAACATTAACTGAAAATAGTCTATTTATAAATTCAGTCTTTGGGGAGGCTTCCTGATTCTTTCTGGATAATGCCTTTCCCGAGTGTCTCGCACTTGGTGCGGAGGCGATTCTAACACCCTGTCATCAGTTGATTCATCAGCTTCCAATGCTATTGTTTCTGAGGTAGATGCGACCTGTACGTCGGGTTCCTCACCAGGTACGTATGACCGAGACATGGGGTTGACTCGTTCCTGTGACTCTAGGATCTGGTCAGCATGGCGTCTCACAATGTTCTCCCCAACATCCACTGTGTACATTAGTGGCCCCTGCCGTGTGCATATCGTTCCTGGTTGCCATTTCTCTGTTCGGTAGTCGCGGGCCAAGACTGGGTGCCCTACATTGAAGTTCCTTGTCGGCTTCTCATTGATGTGCTGGAATTGCTTACTCTCAACATCTCTTCGTACATTTGGTCTGAGCAAATCCAGACGAGATCTCAACCTTCGGTTAAAGAACATCATGGCCGGGGCCTGGTTGGTGACTGCATGTGTCGCATTTCTGTAGGCTAACAGGAAATTGTCCACCTTATGCTGCAGTGGAATGTCGTCATCGCACATGGCCTTTACTACTTTTTTAAAGGTTTGTACGAACCTCTCAGCCAATCCATTTGTGGCTGGATGATACGGGACGGATGTTTAATGCCTTACCCCATTCCTTTTCATAAATCTTCAAAACTCTTCGGACACAAACTGTGGTCCGTTATCAGAGCAAATCTGTTCTGGCAAACCTTTCCTGGCAAAAATGGTCCGTAGGACTGCAAAAGTTTTCTCCGTGGTGGTGGAGGACATTTTGATCACCTCAGGCCATTTCGAGTGCGCATCCACGGCTATTAAAAACATTGAGTCCATGAATGGACCAGCAAAATCAATATGCACCCATTGCCATGGAGATGAGGGCCACTCCCATGGGTGTAGAGGGGCATGTGGTGGTGCATTTTGGACCTTCTGGCATCCTGAGCAGCTCTTTGTCAGGTCCTCGATTTGCTGATCGATCCCCGGCCAACACATATAAGCCCCAGCAAGGCTTTTCATTTTCACCCCTCCCAGATGACCTTCGTGAAGCTCATTGAGCACTCTCTCCCTTAACTTGGGTGGAATTACCACTCGGGATCCACACATCAAGGTCCCCTGGCATACTGACAGTTGTTCTCTTCTGGATGAGAATGCTGGCAACAGTGAGTCGCCATGTGCTGGCCATCCCTTCACCGTCAAATCATATACCCGAGACAGTGTCGGGTCATTTCGGGTCTCCTTCTCTATACTAGCGTTAGTTACTGGCAAGCATTCAATTATAGTCGAATGAAATATTTCGACAGGATCCACTGCTGGTGCTTCCTCCGCAGTAGGCAGTGGCAGGCGTGATAGCCCATCAGCGTTTCCATGCTGTTTCGTGCCCTTATACTCGATTTCATATTGGTGCGCCCTACAAAAAGGGACTATCTTTGTAGCCGTTGCGCAGTCATCACCGGAATGCCCTTCTTTGGATTAAAGATGGAAACAAGTGGTTGGTGGTCAGTCAGCAAGGTGGACTTCTGCCCGTGCAGATAGTGATTGAACTTTTTCACTCCCGACACTAGGCTGAGGGCCTCCCTGTCAATCTGGGCGTAGTTACACTCGGCTGAGGTTGGTGACCGAGACGCAAAGGCTACTGGCCTCTCCGAGCCGTCCGGGAATTTGTGCGACAGCACCGCTCCAATGCCATAGGGTGATGCATCACACGCCAACCAAATTGGTAGTGCTGGGTTGAAATGAGCCAACACCTCTTTTGATGTGATCAATGCTTTGCTCTTCTGGAAAGCTCGTTTACATTCGTCACTCCACTTCCATGGTACCCCCATTTGCAGTAGGGTGTTCAGTGGGTGTAGTACGGTGGACAAATTCGGCAAGAACTTATGGTAGTAGTTCACCAGCCCGAGGAACGACCTCAGTTGTGACACATTTTCCGGTGCTGGAGCCTTGACTAGTGCCTCAATCTTTTCAGGGGACTTATGTAACCCCTCTTTGTCAATAACATGGCCACAATACGAGATCTGCTTCTGGAAAAACTCGCATTTGTGGCGATTAGCCCGGAGCCCATATTCCTTCAATCTAGTGAGCACCTGCTCCAGGTTGGCGAGGTGATCACTGTCATTTTCGCCCGTGACCAGGATGTCGCCCAAATAACACTGGGTGCCTGGAATCCCTTGCAGGACTTGTTCCATTGCCCTTTGCCAAATAGCCGTAGCTGATGCTACCCCGAACACTAGCCGGTTGTATTGGTAGAGGCCTTTATGAGTGTTGATCGTGAGGTACTGTTTCGAGGCTTCTTCTACCTCCATTTGCAGGTACGCCTGGGCCAGATCAATCTTAGTGAAGCCTTTCCCTCCAGATAGCGAGGCGAAAATATCTTCAATCCGTGGAAGCGGATATTGTACAGTGTGAAGGATTGGGTTCACTGTCACCTTAAAGTCCCCACAGATGCAAACCTTCTTTGGTTCCCCAGGCGTATTACTCAACGACCTCTTCATTACAGGAACGATGGGTGTAGCCCACTTGCTCCAGTCCACTTTGGACAGTACTCCTGAATGTTCCAAACCTTCCGGCTCTGCTTCGACGGCTGGGTGGATCGCATAAGGTACCGGTCTGGACTTAAAAAACTTTGGGCTTGCATTTTCCTCTATTTTGATCGTCGCTGTTATGCCTTTTAGTGTTCCGAGTCCCTGCTGGAACACTTCTTGTGCGTCAGTTAGCATTTTTGACAGTCGTCCAGGTGTGACATCGTCATCCTTTTTGGCATCTACAGTCAGTGCTTGTATGGAATGCCAATCTTGCTGTATCTTCCGGATCCATTCACGTCCTAGTAGTGGTGGTCCTCTTTCTGGCAATACATATAGGTCCATTTTTGGTGTTTCCTTGCCGTTATATATAACGTTCACCCTTATTTTTCCTTTGGGGAAGACTTTTTGCCCTGTGTACGTCTTCAAGACAATCTTTGTATCTCTCAAGTGTATATGTGAGTATAGCCGCTTATAGTCCCTTCGGTTTATGACTGTTAGGGCTGATCCTGTGTCCAATTCCATTTTCACTTGGACTCCTGCTATCTTGAGCGTGACCCAGATAGTTTGGTGATCCTCCGTTTTGATCGCATTATGTAGTTTCAGACAACCCAGCTACTTGCTTCTGGAGTCTGTATCACTCTTCTGTTCGTCAGAACTACTCTCCGTCACCTTATGCACCTTCTTGTACTTCTCCTGTGGAGATTTCTTGCTGCTGGTTTTCTTTCCCGACCTGCAGACTCTTGCTATGTGTCCTACTTTTCCACACTGTCTGCACACTTTGTCCTTGAACCAGCAATCATTATGGTCGTGTGTTGTTCTGCCGCAGCGATAGCACTTCACTGTTCCGTATGACATTTCATTTGTGGCATAGTCTTGCGTAAGATCCTTTTCTGACAGAAGCTGTTTCTGGGTTCCTTCACTTTGAAGCCACACAGAAACTTGTCCCTTAAAGTATCTGCTAGTCCCGTTCCAAACTGGCAGTGTTTCGATAGCTTGCGCAGTTCCGTTAAATACTCAGCATTACTTTCATCTTTATGCTGGTTCCTTTTGTGAAACTTAAATCTTTCTGCTATCAGCAGCGGTGTGGGGTTTAAGTGGTCCTGTAGGATTGACACTATGTTTTCAAAGTCCTTTTCTACTGGCTTCTCTGGGGTTACTAGGTTTCGTAGTAAGCCATACGTTTTTGCACCCATTGAATTCAACAATACCAGCGCTTTCTTTTCATCTGGCACTTCATTCGCCTTGCAGTATACTTCTATGCGTTCGATATATGTCATCCAATCTTCGACTTCATTGTCGAACGCTGTGATACTGCCACTCTTCGGCATTTTTGGGTGTGATTAGACTGGCTTAAAATGGCGTCTCCCGCGCTTTCTTTTCTTCCCCACTGCGGCTTAAAATGGCGTCTCCCGTGCTTTTCCTTTCTTCCCCGCTGCGGCTTAAAATGGCGTCTCCCGCGCTGCTGCCAACGCCGCTCTCGGCGGTCCTCGTGGCAAATGGCGACGCCCTGTGGGTTTCTTGCGCTGCTCCTGCGCTGCTGCCAATGCCGCTCTCTGCGGTCCTCGTGGCAATGGCAGCGCCTCGCGTTTTCCTGCGCGCCTCTCTCCCCCGTTGACGCTGCTCGGCCCTTGAACACTGGCTACGCTCTGCTCTCTCTCATCTCTCTCCCCGTTGACGCCGCTCGGTCCTGAACACCGGCTGCGCCCTTTGCGCTCTGCCCTCTCTCTCTCCCCCATCGACGCTGCTCAGCCTTTTTCTGTGCCACTCGGTCGGGATCTAGCCGCCGCTGTCCGGGAAGGGTCTGCGCAGTACCTGTTGTCAGCCCTTTTCGCTGGATCACCATGACTGGAAAGCCAAGCCTGGCTCTCGACAGCCTCCCCTGCGATGCTCAAAACTCCGCTGGATGTCTGGGCGGTTGCCCGTGGTCGACGCCCGTGCTTCTGGACTCGACCTTCTTCCACTGTTCTCCAGGAGTGAATCCCTGGGAGGTGATGCACAGTTGCAGGTAGGTTCGAATCTGCTCGTCGCCACTGTTACGCCCGTGCAATAATAAGAAAAGGACTGCAGAGAACGATCAACAGGTGTTTACTGATTAAGGGTTCAAACTGCAACTGACTGTACAGATCACTACTCAGGGTTTATATACAGGTGTGGTCACTGCCGGTACTACAGGATACAGGAGCTGTAAGAAGTAGTTCTACCCCTTAAAGGTACATACATTACAACTACCATAAGTTCTTGCCAAATTTGTCTACAATACTACAGCCACTGAACACCCTACTGCAAACTGGGGTGCCATGGAAGTGGGGTGACGAATGTAGACGAGCTTTCCAGAAGAGCAAAACACTAATCACATCGAAAGAGGTATTGGCCCATTACAACCCGGCATTACCAATTCGGTTGGCATGTGATGCGTCACCCTATGGCATTGGAGCGGCGCTATCGCACAAATTCTCGGACGGCTCAGAGAGGCCAAAGACTTTGCGTCACGATCACTAACCTCAGCCGAGCGTAACTACACCCAGATTGACAGGGAGGCCCTCAGCCTAGTGTGGGGAGTGAAAAAGGTCAATCACTATCTGCACGGGCAGAAATTCCCCTTGCTGACTGATCACCAGCCTCTTGTCTCCATTCTTAATCCGAAGAAGGGCGTTCCGGTGATGACTGCGCAACAACTACAAAGATGGTCACTTTTTCTAGGGGCGCACCACTATGAGATTTAATATAAGGACACGAAACAGCATGTAAATGCTGATGGGCTATCACGCCTGCCACTGCCTACTGCGGAGGAAGCACCAGCAGTGGATCCTGTCGAAATATTCCATTCGACTATAGTTGAATACCTACCGGTAACTAACGCTTGTATCGAAAAGGAAACCCGAAATGACCCGACACTGTCTCGGGTATATGATTTGACAGTGAAGGGATGGCCAGCACATGGCGACTCACTGTTGCCAGCATTCTCGACAAGGAGAGAACAGCTGTCAGTGTGCCGGGGGACCTTGATGTGTGGATCCCGAGTGGTAATTCCACCCAAGTTAAGGGATAGAGTGCTCAATGAGCTTCATGAGGGTCATCTGGGAGGGGTAAAAATGAAAAGCCTAGCCAGGGCTGTAATGTATGCACCTTTAAGGGGTGAACTACTTTTTACAGCTCCTGTATCCTGTAGTACCGGCAGTGACCACACCTGTATATATACCCTGAGTAGTGATCTGTACAGTCAGTTGCAGTTTGAACCCTTAATCAGTAAACACCTGTTGATCGTTCCCTGCATTCTGTTGTCTGATTATTGAAGGACACAACATTAAGATACACGGATATAACATTGGCGACGACGCAGATACAAACCTACCTGCAACTCTGCATCACATCCCAGGGATTCGCTCCTGGAGAACAGTGGAAGGAGGTTGAGTCCAGAAGCACAGGCATCGACCACGGGCAACCGCCCAGTCACCCAGCGGAGATTTGAGCATCGCAGGGGAGGCTGTCGAGAGCCAGGCTTGGCTTTCCAGTCACGGTGGTCCAGCAAAACGGGCTGGCAACAGGTACTGCGCAGACCCTTCCCGGACAGCGGTGGCTAGAGCCGACCGAGCGGCACAGAAAAAGGACGAGCAGCATCGACGGGGGAGAGAGAGAGGGCAGAGCGCACAGGGCACAGCCGGTGTTCAGGACCGAGCGGCGTCAACGGGGAGAGAGACGAGAGCAGAGTGCAGCCGGTGTTCAAGGGCCGAGCAGCGTCAGCGGGGGAGAGAGGTGTGCAGGAAAACGCGAGGCGCTGCCATTGCCATGAGGACCACAGAGAGCGGCATTGGCAGCAGCGCAGGAGCAGCGCACGAAACCCACAGGGTGTCGCCATTTGCCACACGGACCGCCGAGAGCGGCGTTGGCAGCAGCGCGGGAGACGCCATTTTAAGCCGCAGCGGGGAAGAAAGGAAAGCACGGGAGACGCCATTTTAAGCCAGTCTAACCACACCCAAAAATGCCGAAGAGTGGCAGTATCACAGCGTTCGACAATGAAGTCGAAGATTGGACGACATATGTCGAACGCATAGAAATATACTGCAAGGCAAATGAAGTGCCAGATGACAAGAAAGCGCTGCTATTGTTGAATTCAATGGGTGCAAAAACGTATGGCTTACTACAAAACCGAGTAACCCCAGAGAAGACAGCAGAAAAGGATTTTGAAAACATAGTGTCAATCCTACAGGACCACTTAAACCCCACACCGCTGCTGATAGCAGAAAGATTTAAGTTTCACAAAAGGAACCAGCATAAAGATGAAAGTAATGCTGAGTATTTAACGGAACTGCGCAAGCTATCGAAACACTGCCAGTTTGGAACGGGACTAGCAGATACTTTAAGGGACAAGTTTGTGTGTGGACTTCAAAGTGAAGGAACCCAGAAACGGCTTCTATCAGAAAAGGATCTTACGCTGTACAAGGCTTTCAGCATTGCAGTATCACACGAAGCAGCAGCACGGGGCGCGGCAGAGATACAACGGAGATTGCAAGAATATGGCACAAATGAAATGTCATACGGAACAGTGAAGTGCTATCGCTGCGGCAGAACAACACACGACCTTAATGATTGCTGGTTCAAGGACAAAGTGTGCAGACAGTGCGGAAAAGTAGGACACATAGCAAGAGTCTGCAGGTCGGGAAAGAAAACCAGCAGCAAGAAATCTCCACAGGAGAAGTACAAGAAGGTACATAAGGTGACGGAGAGTAGTTCTGACGAACAGAAGAGTGATACAGACTCCGGAAGCAAGGAGCTGGGTTGTCTGAAACTACATAATGTGATCAAATCAGAGGATCACCAAACTATCTGGGTCACGCTCAAGATAGCAGGAGTCCAAGTGAAAATGGAATTGGACACAGGATCAGCCCTAACAGTCATAAACCGAAGGGACTACAAGCGGCTATACTCACATATACCCTTGAGAGATACAAAGATTGTCTTGAAGACGTACACAGGGCAAAAAGTCTAACTCAAAGGAAAAATAAGGGTGAACGTTATATATAACGGCAAGGAAACACCAAAAATGGACCTATATGTATTGCCAGATGGAGGACCACCAATACTAGGACGTGAATGGATCCGGAAGATACAGCTAGATTGGCATTCCATACAAGCACTGACTGTAGATGCCAAAAAGGATGACGACGTCACACCTGGACGACTGTCAAAAATGCTAACTGATGCACAAGAAGTGTTCCAGCAGGGACTCGGAACATTAAAAGCCATAACAGCGACGATCAAAATAGAGGAAAATGCAAGCCCAAAGTTTTTTAAGGCCAGACCGGTACCTTATGCGATCCGCCCAGCCGTCGAAGCAGAGCTGGAAGGTTTGGAACGTTCAGGAGTACTGTCCAAAGTGGACTGGAGCGAGTGGGCTACACCCATTGTTCCTGTAATGAAGAGGTCGTTGAGTAATATGCCTGGGGAACCAAAGAAGGTTCGCATCTGTGGGGACTTTAAGGTGACAGTGAACCCAGTCCTTCACACTGTACAATATCCGCTTCCACAGATTGAAGATATTTTCGCCTCGCTATCTGGAGGGAAACGCTTCACTAAGATTGATCTGGCCCAGGCGTACCTGCAAATGGAGGTAGAAGAAGCCTCAAAACAGTACCTCACGATCAACACTCATAAAGGTCTCTACCAATACAATCGGCTGGTGTTCGGGGTAGCATCAACTCCGGCTATTTGGCAAAGGGCAATGGAACAAGTCCTGCAAGGGATTCCAGGGACCCAGTGTTATTTGGACGACATCCTGGTCACGGGCGAAAATGATAGTGATCACCTCGCCAACCTGGAGCAGGTGCTCACTAGATTGAAGGAATATGGGCTCCGAGCTAATCGCCACAAATGCGAGTTTTTCCAGAAGCAGATCTCGTATTGTGGCCACGTTATTGATAAAGAGGGGTTACATAAGTCCCCTGAAAAGATTGAAGCAGTAGTCAAGGCTCCAGCACCAGAAAATGTGTCACAACTGAGGTCATTCCTCGGGCTGGTGAACTACTACCATAAGTTCTTGCCGAATTTGTCTACCGTACTACACCCACTGAACACCCTACTGCAAACGGAGGTACCATGGAAGTGGAGTGACGAATGTAAACGAGCTTTCCAGAAGAGCAAGGCATTGATCACATCAAAAGAGGTGTTGGCTCATTTCAACCCAGCACTACCAATTCGGTTGGCGTGTGATGCATCACCCTATGGCATTGGAGCGGTGCTGTCGCACAAATTCCCGGATGGCTCGGAGAGGCCAGTAGCCTTTGCATCTCGGTCACTAACCTCAGCCGAGCGTAACTACGCCCAGATTGACAGGGAGGCCCTCAGCCTAGTGTGGGGAGTGAAAAAGTTCAATCACTATCTGCACGGGCAGAAGTTCACCTTGCTGACTGACCACCAACCACTTGTCTCCATCTTTAATCCAAAGAAGGGCGTTCCGGTGATGACTGTGCAACGGCTACAAAGATGGTCCCTTTTTCTAGGGGCGCACCAATATGAAATCGAGTATAAGGGCACGAAACAGTATGGAAACGCTGATGGGCTATCACGCCTGCCACTGCCTACTGCGGAGGAAGCACCAGCAGTGGATCCTGTCGAAATATTTCATTCGACTATAATTGAATGCTTGCCAGTAACTAACGCTGGTATAGAGAAGGAGACCCGAAATGACCCGACACTGTCTCGGGTATACGATTTGACGGTGAAGGGATGGCCAGCACATGGCGACTCACTGTTGCCAGCATTCTCATCCAGAAGAGAACAACTGTCAGTATGCCAGGGGACCTTGATGTGTGGATCCCGAGTTGTAATTCCACCCAAGTTAAGGGAGAGAGTGCTCAATGAGCTTCACGAAGGTCATCTGGGAGGGGTGAAAATGAAAAGCCTTGCTAGGGCTTATTTGTGGTGGCCGGGGATCGATCAGCAAATCGAGGACCTGACAAAGAGCTGCTCAGGATGCCAGAAGGTCCAAAATGCACCACCATATGCCCCTCTACACCCATGGGAGTGGCCCTCATCTCCATGGCAATGGATGCATATTGATTTTGCTGGTCCATTCATGGACTCAATGTTTTTAATAGCTGTGGATGCGCACTCGAAATGGCCTGAGGTGATCAAAATGTCCTCCACCACCACGGAGAAAACTCTTGCAATCCTACGGACCATTTTTGCCAGGAACGGCTTGCCAGAGCAGATTTGCTCTGATAACGGACCACAGTTCGTGTCTGAAAAGTTTTGAAGATTTATGAAAAGGAATGGGGTAAGGCATTACACATCCGCCCCGTATCATCCAGCCACAAATGGATTGGCTGAGAGGTTCGTACAAACCTTTAAAAAAGCAGTAAAGGCCATGTGCGATGACGACATTCCACTGCAGCATAAGGTGGACAATTTCCTGTTAGCCTACAGAAATGCGACACATGCAGTCACCAACCAGGCCCCGGCCATGATGTTCTTTAACAGAAGGTTGAGATCTCGTCTGGATTTGCTCAGACCAAATGTACGAAGAGATGTTGAGAGTAAGCAATTCCAGCACATCAATGAGAAGCCGACAAGGAACTTCAATGTAGGGCACCCAGTCTTGGCCCGCGACTACCGAACAGAGAAATGGCAACCAGGAACGATATGCACACGGCAGGGGCCACTAATGTACACAGTGGATGTTGGGGAGAACATTGTGAGACGCCATGCTGACCAGATCCTAGAGTCACAGGAACGAGTCAACCCCATGTCTCGGTCATACGTACCTGGTGAGGAACCCGACGTACAGGTCGCATCTTCCTCAGAAACAATAGCATTGGAAGCTGATGAATCAACTGACGACAGGGTGTTAGAATCGCCTCCGCACCAAGTGCGAGACACTCGGGAAAGGCGTTATCCAGAAAGAATCAGGAAGCCTCCCCAAAGACTGAATTTATAAATAGACTATTTTCAGTTAATGTTGCATGTTAAAAGTGTTAATTGTAATTAGTTTGATATTTAATTGTTAAATGAGTGTTATGTTACTGTTAGTCTAAAAGGGGAGGAATTGTAATGTATGTACCTTTAAGGGGGAGAACTACTTTTTACAGCTCCTGTTTCCTGTAGTACCGGCAGTGACCACACCTGTATATAAACCCTGAGTAGTGATCTGTACAGTCAGTTGCAGTTTTAGCCCTTATTCAGTAAACACCTGTTGATCGTTCCCTGTAGTCTGTTGTCTGATTATTGAAGGACACAACATTAAGATACACGGATATAACAAGGGCTTATGTGTGGTGGCCGGGAATCGATAAAGAAATCGAGGACCTGACCAAGAACTGCTCAGGATGCCAGAAAGTCCAAAATGCACCACCACAGGCCCCTCTACACCCATGGGAGTGGCCCTTATCTCCATGGCAACGGGTGCATATTGATTTTGCTGGTCCATTCATGGACTCAATGTTTTTAATAGCCGTGGATGCGCACTCGAAATGGCCTGAGGTCATCAAAATGTCCTCCACCACCACGGAGAAAACTATTGCAGTCCTACGGACCATTTTTGCCAGGAATGGCTTGCCAGAACATATTTGCTCCGACAACGGACCACAGTTTGTGTCTGAAGAGTTCCGGAGGTTCTTGAAAAAGAATGGGGTAAGGCATTACACATACGCCCCGTATCATCCAGCCACAAATGGATTGGCTGAGAGGTTCTTACAAACCTTTAAGAAGGCAATAAAGGCTATGTACAGTGACAACATTCCGCTGCCGCACAAGGTGGACAATTTCCTGTTCGCCTACCGGAATGCGACACATGCAGTCACCAACCTGGCCCCAGCCATGATGTTCTTTAACCGAAGGTTAAGATCTCGCCTGGATTTGCTCAGACCAAACGTACGAAGAGATGTTGAGAGTAAGCAATTCCAGCACATCCATGAGAAGCCAACAAGGAGCTTCAATGTAGGGCAACCAGTCTTGGCCCGCGACTACCGAACAGAAAAATGGCAGCCAGGAACAATATGCACACGGCAGTGCCCACTAATGTACACAGTGGACGTTGGGGAGAGAATCGTGTGACGCCATGCTGACCAGATCCTAGAGTCACAGGAACAAGTCAACCCCATGCCTCGCCCATACGTACCTGGTGATGAACCCGACGTACAGGTCGCATCTACCCCAGAAACAGTAGCATCTGAAGCTGATGAACCAACCGACGACAGGGGGCCAGAATCACCTCCGCACCAAGAGCAAGACACTCGGGAAAGGCACTATCCAGAAAGGATCAGGAAGCCTCCCCAAAGACTGAATATATAAATAGACTTTTTTCAGCTAATGTTTCATGTTAAAAGTGTTAATTGTAATTAGTTTGATATTTAATTGTTAAATGAATGTTATGGTACTGTTAATCTAAAAGGGGAGGAATTGTAATGTATATACCTTTAAGGGGGGAACTATCTTTTGCAGCTCATGTATACTGCAGTACCGGCAGTGACCACACCTGTGTATATCACTGAGTAGTAATCTGTACAGATCAGTTCCCGTGTGAGCCACGTTGAGTAAACACCTGTTGTACCGTTCTCCTGCAGTCTGTATCTTATTATACACAGACACAACAGATGGAAAATGCTGGGGCTGTTATGGAAGCCCTGAGGCAAGCAGTTCCACGTGTACTGTTGCCCTTTAAACGTAAAGGCAAACTTGTACTGATCCTCCCTCCTTAAAGGGATGGACCAAAACCCGTTGGAAATATCCAGCACCGTGAAGGTGGTCGCGGATGCTGGAATACTCCCTATGAGGTCGGCAACTGCTGCTACTGTGGGTGCACAGGCTGGGATGTTACTATTGAGCACTCGATAGTCCACCGTGGCCCTCCAGGAATTGTCCGGCTTTCTAACTGGCCATAATGGAGAGTTCATGTGTGTAGCTATCGGTCTCAGAATTCCCTGCTGCACTAACGAGGACATGGCTGCTTCCATGTCTGGCTCTGCTTCCCTGGGTAAGTTGTACTGTTTCTGTGGTTGGGTCATGGGGTCCCCGTCTACGCTGACCTCAAACCCGTTGACCCTCCTGCAGTCGTGCTTGTGTGTGACAAATGTGGCCAAGTGGGCCTGCACAAATGCCTGGAACTCTGGTGAGGTATTGCTGACCATAAGCTCGAGGTTATAATCCTCTTTGGGCTTCATGGTGCAGAGGGTCCCCTTCCCTTCCTTTCCTGGGATCACTACTACCTCTCCGTTCTTTGCTTTACCTGCCCCCCACAGGCAATGATTTCTTAAATCCACTAGGATCCCATGGCCCACAATAAAGTTGGCCCCCAGGACCCCTCTTCCACCCTCCACTTCCCATTTCATCAGGACACAGGTCCACTTGGAGCGGAGCGGTCCTAACCGAATAGCGAGCTGGATGGAAAATGAGCCAGCCTGTTCTTTACCTGTGAACCCCGATAGACTGTATGGGACCCCGTTAGAGAGAGGCGAGGTGGTGGGGTTAGCTGAGTAGACCACGGTGCATGATGCCCCCGTGTCCAACAGATAGGTCCCTGTCACCTTCTCTACCTCCATCTCCAAAAGGGGTCTTTTCCACTCATCATACCGAAGAGAACACAGGTAAACAGGCTGCGCTGGCTCTAGTCAGGGCTGTGGGTTGGATGGGGCTGATGGGGTGAGAGCACCAGTGGCGGCTGCTACTCTCCCCTGGCCAGTCAATAAGGACATCATGGTGTCCAAAAGTGACTCGACCTCTGCGGAAGGGTTCCCTGCCCCCGCCTTTTGGGCTGGGGCTGTGGGATGCTTTCCCTTGTTATCCTTCCAAGGGTTTTTGCACTCCTTCCGCCAGTGACCATCCTCCCCGCACCCGTAACAATTGGTCTTTGTGTTGGGGGGGTTACTCCCTTCCTGGTGCCACTCTTTCCTACCCAGTCCGGGTTTTACCTCATGCACCTTTCCCCTTGGGTGGGTGTGCATCGGCTCCCCTACCATTTTTATAGGCCAGAGTGAGCTGCCTAATCACCATAAGCTCGGTGGTCTGGGTAGTTTTGGGGTCGAACCAGGCTTCTGCCTTGGCCCGGACCTGTGGCAAGCTGTTCGCCACCAGGCAACGGAGCCAATGGGCCAGGGAATTCCCGTTCAGGAACGCCCGGTCCGGCATCCCCGGACAGGCCCTCCGGTACACTGGCCACAGCCGGTCCGCAAAAGCCTGCGGGGTTTCCCCTGGGAGCTGGATCGTCTTCTCCACACGGGAGAAAGGACTTCCCTCATTCATCCCCATGGCCTCCAGAACTGCATCTCTAAGCTCCTCGTACCCGCTCTGCCCCCTTTTACACTCGTCAGAGAGGGATTGGAGGAGACTGCTCTCCAGGGAGAATAGCAGCATCTTGGTCTTCTCAGCGTCATCGCAGTCGTTCACGCTGGCTGCCTGCTCTACTTCCCTGAAGTGGATCGAGGGGTCTCCCTTTTCGGAGAGCCTCGGGATATGGTTGAACATAACCCTAAGCTGTTGGGTGTTAAAGGGTAATACGAACTGGTTTTGGAGGGGTCCCTCATTGTCGCCATTGACGGGTGGGCCGAACCTCCGATGACGTGCAGGGCACATCGGTCCCGGCTCCGACCTCTCTGGCGGGGGTTGCTCCACCTCCGCCTCCACCTCTGGCTCCAGCCCCCCTTGCTGCCAAACCTCGCTGAAACTTGGCGCTACGGCTGGTGGTCGTGAGATCTCCTCTCTCTCAACCGGGTCGTCCCTGGGCACTACCGGTGATGTTGGAACTGTCCTCCCCTCGATCCCCATAAAATCTGCCTGGCCTGCCTTTGGGCTTATGAGGCATACCATGCCTTTTGCCTTCCGGAGGGCCTGGCTCAGATTTTCTATCCTCTCTTTACAGGGGCCGTGGTCTGCCTCCTCAAACCCCTGCTCGCTCGCTAGCTTGTACGCGGCCTTTACCTCCTGTATTTTCTCTTCCTGTTCCCTAATCTGTCTTGCCAAGTGGGCATTCTTCTCCCGCAACCTCAGCTCATTTCCCTTGGCCTCGGTGACGTGGCACCGTAGGTACTCCACCTGGGCCTTGTGCTCTCCCATTAAATGTAACCTCTCCTGATTTAGGGCCTGCAAAGCTACTAATAACTTCTCCCCTGCTAGAGCCTTGTCCTGGACCTCCAGGGCTGACTCCCTTAACTCGACTGCCTGTGCTGCAACGAGCCTGTCCAAAAGCTGGACCTGCTTTTTGAAACACATCAGCCAGACTGCCTTCTCTAAGGACCTCTTGTGTTCCTTTCCCTCTGTCCACTTAGCTGCTGCACCTACCGGACGCCCAGCCTTTAAGAAATATAATAGGGGCCGAGGTTATGATCTGAAGTTGTTGAACCCTATTGTATTTTTATATTTTTTAACCACACTTTTGGTTTGTGACTTTTCCTTTTTTTCCTCTCTCTCCCACATGGCAGCTGTCTCTCACTCTGCCAGCGCATTTCACACTTCATCTAGAGCCATTGTCTGTTTCTTTACCTGTCCTATTACCATCTCGTCTCACCTTGAATATCTCTTAATGTCTCTTCTTTCATCCCCTCCCCCATTTCCCAGCCCCCAAACTACCTTTTGTTTCATTTCCTGCCTTTTCTCTCAGTTCTGTAGAAGGGTTTCGACCTGAAACGTTGACTCTATTTCTCTCTCCACGGATGTTGCCTGGCCTGCTGAGTTTTTCCAGCATTTTATGTTGTTATTTCGGATTTCCAGCATCCGCAGTATTTTGCTATTGTAATATATCCAAGTTTGCTGATGATACAAAGCTGTTGTAAGGAGGATGCAAAGAGGCTTCAAGGGGATATAGACAAGCTAAGTGAGTGAGCAAGAACATGGCAAATGGAATATAATGTGGAGAAATGTGAAGTTATCCACTTTGGTAGGAAAAATAGAAAAGCAGAGAATGTTTTAAATGGTGAGAGATTGAGAAATGTTGTTGTTCAGAGGGACTTGGGTGTCCTTGTATACGATTCACTGAAAGTTAATATGCAGGTACAGCAAGCAATTAGGAAAGCAAATGGTATGTTGGCCTTTATTACAAGAGGATTTGAGTATAAGAGTAAAGACGTCTTACTGCAATTATATAGGACATTGGTGAGACCACACCTGGTGTATTGTGAACACTTTTGGTCTCCTTACCTAAGGAAGGATATACTTGCCTTAGAGGGCGTGCAACAAAGTTTCACCAGACTGATTCTTGGGATGAGGGGCTTGCCCTATGAGGAGAGATTGAGTAGACTAGGCCTAGATTCTCTGGAGTTTAGAAGAATGAGAGGTGATCTCATTAAAACATACAAAATTCTTACAAGGCTTGACAGGGTAGATGCAGAGAGGATGTTTCCCCTGGCTGGAGAGTCTAGAACCAGGGGTCACAGTCTCAGAATAAGGGGTTGGCCATTTAGGACTGAGATGAGGAGAAATTTCTTCACTCAGAGGGTGGTGAATCTTTGGAATTCTCTATCCCAGAGGGCTGTGGAGGCTCAGTTGTTGAGTATATTCAAGACAGAGATCGCTAGATTTTTGGATATTAAGGGAATTAAGGGATATTGTGGCGACACGCCACCACTGGACATAAGCCGGTCACGGCAGTACGGACAGTTTAAGCAGACGCCCCCAGCCGGGGGCCCTTTCCTCCAGCAACTTGTTTCCTGCAGGGACAGGCTGCTGGGAGCACTTCCTGTCTGGGAAGTATTTAAGTGGATGCGCGGGCTTTTCCAGTTCCTCTTTGTCATGAGGTAGAATAAAAGCAGGTGTGTTTTACTAGCTCTGGTCTCGACTCCCACGTTTGCCGCGGTATCTCAACACTGGTGACCCCGACGCTCAGGACAAATCCTAAGCTAGCATGGCGGATACAAACGCAGTCACGGTTAAATTACCGGACTTTTGGGAGAACCTGGCCGAAGCCTGGTTTGTTCAAGCTGAGTCCAGATTCCGGCTGAAACACATTACAGTCGACGCCACAAAGTACGACTACCTCGTCTCCGCTCTCACCTACGCCACAGTCCCCAAGGTTTGGGCAGCGCTGCAGAATCCACCACCGGACGGCAAGTACGAACATCTGAAGGCTGCGCTCCTTAAAAAATTTCAAACGTCCTCTTACCAGCGCCACTGCCAACTCCTTGACCTCCCCGGCCTTGGTGATGCTTCACCATCAGACCTGCTTTCCCACATGCTGTCCCTCTCGGACGACAAAAACCCCGGCGCCCTCTTTCGCACACTTTTCATTCGGCAGCTCCCCGCCAGCATCTACCCGCTCATTGTGGAGTCTGGCTCCACGGACCTGAATGACATAGCCAAAAAGGCCGACCGGCTGCTCTCTGCACAGTCCGCTCGCGACGTCGCGCCAGACCTCACGGCAACGACCACGCGGTCTTCCCGGCCCACTAGGCGCGACCGCCCTACCACTCCGGGTCACTGCTACTACCACACCTGTTTTGGTGCTAGGGCCCAACGCTGCACGCCACCGTGTACTTTCAAAAACCCCCCCGCACCGGCCCCCGCGATGGCTGCGGGGCAAAAGGGGCCTCTACTGTACGTCACCGACGACAGAACCAACCGCCGATTTCTGTGCGACACAGGGGCCCAGCACAGCATCACCCCCGCCTCCGCCCTGGAAATCCAACGTGGCACACGGGGTATCACGCTGGCCGCAGCCAATGGCTCTGACATCCGCACATATGGCACCCGCATGGTCACGCTCGACCTCGCGGGCCGCCGCTACCACTGGGAGTTCCTCACAGCCAAGGTCCTCTGCCCACTCCTCGGCGCAGACTTCCTACGCGCCCACGGCCTCCTTGTCGACATTCCGAGGCACCGCCTCGTCGACATCAACACTATGGCCCCCATCCCCGGCGCATTTACCCCGGCCCGTTCGGCCGGCCTGATGACCTACTGCCTCGCCAGAGCCACGGACGACTACTCGGCACTCCTACCCGACCTTTTCGGCAAAAGCCGCCAAACACGGTGTGGAGCACTATATCCCCACCAGCGGCCCCCCAGTTTCTGCCCACGCCCACAGACTCAACCCAGCCAAGCTGGAAATCGCGCGGGCCGAGTTCACCACCATGGAACAACTCGGCATCATCCGCCGCTCCAGCAGCCCTTGGGCCTCGCCCCTCCACATCACCCCCAAGCCCGGCGGAGGCTGGCGCCCTTGCGGGGACTACCGCCACCTTAACGACGCCACCACCCCCGACCGATACCCGGTGCCACACATCCAGGACTTCTCGGCCCGACTGGCCGGACGAACCGTCTTTTCCAAAGTCGACCTGGTGCGCGGTTACCACCAAGTCCCCGTACACCCCGCGGACATCCCCAAAACGGCCGTCATCACCCCATTCGGCCTGTTCGAGTTCCTGAGGATGCCCTTCGGCCTCAAGAATGCAGCCCAGGCTTTCCAGCGCCTGATGGACTCAGTCCTCCGGGACCTAAACTTCCTATTCGTCTATCTAGACGACATTCTCATGGCCAGCTCCTCCAAACAGGAACACCTCGAACACCTTCGCATCTTGTTCGGGCGCCTAGCCCAACACGGGCTCATCCTCAGCCCGGCGAAGTGCCAATTCGGCCTAACCGAGATCGATTTTCTCGGTCACCACATCACCCCTGCTGGGGCCGTCCCCCTGCCCAACAAGGTGCAGGCTGTCCAGCAATTCCCCCGCCCCACAACCATGGACAAACAGGGGGCTAAAGGGGGGGAGGAGCTAAACACGATCAAAATCACTAAGGAAGTGGTACTCGGTAAAATAATGGGACTCAAGGCGGATAAATCACCTGGACCTGATGGCTTACATCCTAGGGTCTTGAGGGAAGTGGCGGTAGGGATTGTGGATGCATTGGTAATAATTTTCCAAAACTCCCTGGACTCGGCAAAGGTCCCGGCAGACTGGAAAACTGCAAATGTAACACCCTTATTTAAAAAGGGCAGTAGACAGAAGGCTGGAAACTATAGACCGGTTAGCCTAACATCTGTGGTAGGTAAAATTTTGGAGTCCATTATTAAGGAGACAGTAACAGGACATTTGGATAATCATAATTTAATAGGACAAAGTCAGCATGGTTTTATGAAGGGGAAGTCATGTTTGACAAATTTGCTGGAGTTCTTTGAGGAAGTAACGTATAGGGTGGATAAAGGGGAACCAGTGGACGTAGTGTATTTAGACTTCCAAAAGGCATTTGACAAGGTGCCACACAAAAGATTATTGCTTAAGATAAAAAGTCACAGGATTGGGGGTAATATTCTGGCATGGATAGAGGATTGGCTATCTAACAGAAGGCAGAGAGTTGGGATAAATGGTTCATTCTCAGACTGGCAATCAGTAACTAGTGGTGTTCCGCAGGGGTCAGTGCTGGGTCCCCAACTCTTTACAATCTATATTAACAATTTGGAGGAGGGGACCGAGTGTAACATATCAAAGTTTGCAGATGATACTAAGATGGGAGGGAAAGTAGTGAGTGAGGAGGACATAAAAAACCTGCAAGGGGACATAGACAGGCTAAGTAAGTGGGCAGAGATTTGGCAGAATGGAATACAATACTGGAAAGTGTGAGGTTATGCACTTTGGCAGGAAAAATCGTAGAGCAAGTTATTATCTTAATGGCAAGAAACTGGAAAGTACTGAAGTACAAAGGGATCTGGGGGTCCTGGTGCACGAAACTCAAAAGGTTAGTATACAGGTGCAGCAAGTGATTAAGAAGGCCAATGTTGGCTTTCATTGCTAGGGTGATAGAATATAAAAATAGGGAGCTATTGCTTCAGTTGTACAAGGTATTGGTGAGACCGCACCTGGAATACTGCGTACAGTTTTGGTGTCCATACTTAAGAAAGGACATACTTGCTCTCGAGTCAGTACAAAGAAGGTTCACTCGGTTAATCCCGGGGATGAGGGGATGGACATATGAGGAGAGGTTGAGTAGATTGGGACTCTACTCATTAGAGTTCAGAAGAATGAGAGGCGATCTTATTGAAACATATAAGATTGTGAAGGGGTTGGATCGGGTGGATGCGGGGAAGATGTTCCCGATGATGGGTGAAAGTAGAACTAGGGGGCATAGTCTTAGAATAAGGGGCTGCTCTTTCAAAACTGAGATGAGGAGGAACTACTTCACTCAGAGGGTGGTAGGTCCATGGAATATGCTGCCCCAAAAAGCTGTAGAAGCTACATCATTACATAAATTTAAAACAGAAATAGACAGTTTCCTAGAAGTAAAGGGAATTAAAGGTTACGGGGAGCGGGCAGGAAATTGGTCATGAGTCTAGGTTCGGATCGGTCATGGCCCTGTGGGTAGCAGAGCGGGCCCAGGGGCCGTGTAGCCTGATCCTGCTCCTATTTCGTGTGTCTAATTCTGTTAGATTCAGGAGATGGTTCTGGGATAGTGGATTGGCGGTTAGGATCAGATCAGCCATGATCTTATTGAATGGCGGAGCAGGCTCGAGGGGCCGATTGGCCTACTCCTGCTCCTATTTCTTATGTTCTTATGTTAAGGGCCTCCAGGAGTTCCTCGGGATGGTGAACTTCTACAACAGGTTCATCCCCAGAGCGGCAGCCCTCATGAAGCCCCTATACGACTCCCTCCGAGGTAAATCCGGCAAGATGGACGTAACCTGGACCACTGACACGTCAGCCGCCTTCGACGCCACCAAAAATGCGCTCGCCGACGCCACCCTGCTCGCGCACCCGAGGGCCAATGCCCGGGTCGCGCTCAGCACCGACGCCTCCGACCACACGGTCGACGCCGTGTTCGAGCAGTGGGTCAATGGCGCGTGGCAGCCACTTGCCTTCTACAGCCGCCAACTGCGCACCCCGGAGGTCAAATACTCCACTTTCGACCGCGAGCTTCTCGCGCTCCACCTGTCGGTCCGCCATTTCAGGTTCCTCCTGGAAGGCCGCCCCTTCACCACGTACGTGGACCACAAGCCGCTCACATACGCGATGGCCAAGCAAACCGAACCCTGGTCCGCTAGGCAGCAACGCCAGCTCGCGGCCGTGTCCGAGTTTACTACGGACATCCAGCACGTCTCCGGTAGAGACAACGTTGTCGCCGACTGCCTTTCCCGTCCCGCCATCTGCGCGAATCACCTCACGGTCGACTACGCGCAACTAGCAGCGGCCCAGCTCACGGACCCAGACCTCCTCTCGGCGGCTACCAGCCTGCCAGGGCTACGCCTAGTCAAGGTCGTGCACGGGCCCGAAGCCACGGCAGTCACTTGCGACGTCTCACTCGGCCAACCCAAGCCGGTCGTCCCTGCAACCTGGCGCCGCCGCATCTTCGACGCGCTCCACGGGCTCTCCCACCCGGGTTCCCGCGCATCCGTCAAACTCCTCTCCCAGCGTTTCGTCTGGCGCGGCCTCAGCAGAGATGTTCGGACTTGGGCCACCTCCTGCCTCGTCTGCCAATGGGCTAAGGTACAGCTGCACACAAAAGCACCCCTGGGAGACTTCGAGGTACCCAGCCGCCGCTTCGACCACGTACACGTCGACATCGTCGGTCCCCTGCCGCCATCGCAAGGCCAAACTTATCTCCTCACGATGGTCGACCGCTACACACGCTGGCCTGAGGCAGTGCCGCTGACCTCCACCACCACAGCCGACATCGCCAGGGCGTTCGTTAACACCTGGGTTGCGAGGTTCAGCGTACCGGCCGACATAACCTCCGACAGAGGCGCCCAGTTCACCTCCGAACTCTGGACGGCCACAGCACGCAACCTCGGGGTGACGCTCCACCAAACCACGGCGTACCACCCGCAGGCCAACGGGCTTTGTGAACGCTTCCACAGGTCACTCAAGGCCTCACTCCGCGCCGGCCTGCAGGACAGTACCTGGACTGACCGCCTACCGTGGGTGCTACTAGGCCTTAGCACCGCGGTCAATGAAGACCTCCAGTCCTCGGCAGCGGAGTTAGTCTATGGACAACCGCTGCGCGTCCCAGGCGAATTCCTTCCGGCGGCTACCACGCCTTGGTCGGCCGAACAGCAGCGGCTCAACTCTTTCTCTTCCGCTCAGCAGTTCGCCCCACTTACGGTCAACCAACACGGCGAACTCGCACCTCACGTCCCGCCAAATTTACAGCAGGCGCGCTTCGCCTTCATGCGACACGACGCGCACCGCGGGCCCCTGCGACCCCCATACGACGGACCGTACGAGGTGCTACAAACCGGGGACAAGGTCTTCAAGCTGCGACTCGGCGACAGGGTCAACACAGTCTCCATCGACTGGCTCAAACCAGCACACACAGAACCAGGGGAACAGGTCCCCGTGGCACGGCCTCCAACTAGAGGCCGTCCCGCCAGCAAGCCAGCACAGCCGGCGGCGAACCGCCCGGCCCCACCAACTAGACCGGCGACCACTCAGAGCCGCTGCGGCAGAACCATCAGACCACCGTCACGACTCGTCCACTCCTCCTAAGCGGATTCTGGGGGGAGCTCTGTGGCGACACGCCACCACTGGACATAATCCGCTCACGGCGGCACGGACAGTTTAAGCAGACGCCCCCAGCCGGGGGCCCTTTCCTCCAGCAACTTGTTTCCCGCAGGGACAGGCTGCCGGGAGCACTTCCTGTCTGGGAAGTATTTAAGTGGATGCGCGGGCTTTTCCAGTTCCTCTTTGTCATGAGGTAGAATAAAAGCAATTGTGTTTTACTAGCTCTGGTCTCAACTCCCACGTTTGCCGCGGTATCTCAACAATATGGAGATAGTTCAGGAAATTGGAGATGAGGTAGAAGATCAGCGATGATCTTATTGAATGGCGGAGCAGGCTCGAGCAGCCAAATGGCCTACTCCTCTTATGTTCTTAATTTACAGTATTCAATGACCGTAAGTCAGTGGCCCGTAGAATTTAAGTTACTTGGGATAAAACAGCCTATCCTCTGACTCACTGTGAATAACACCCAGGGCAGATCTGCTGATAAATATAAAATAAGTTTTTATGACTCCTTCATTACACTTCAGATCTCAGACTTTGTGTTAACCACCAACATGACTCAACTGAACATGCTTTTTTTTAAAGCATACAAAAAGAATCATTTGCTGCTGATTTTCTGACCTTGAGCCAACCTAGCCTTTCCGCAAGAATAGGAGCCAAGCAGCTGTTGAACCACAATTAGGCTGTGATTTTGCAGGCGCTCAGAAGGCGGGTTCAGAGGCAGGTCAGCTGTTAAATTCAAAATGACTGACGGCGGGTTGGGAACCCGCTGCGAACCCGCCTCCACGCCAGTTTCCAAAGTGTCGGGTCCGCGACTTCAGAACAGACCCGACATCAAGCGGCGGGAGAGGCACTTAAGGTGGTTAACAGCTTGTCAGCTCCTTGTTAACTGCTATTTTGCCAGGCCTTTTCTATTTTCACACATTTTCAATGTGTTTCACCTCGTTCGGCAAACACGCCAACTGAGTGTGTCGGATCTTCCAACGAACTGAATAGTTCACAGCTGCAACTGCAGCATAAAACCTAACCTCTCACATCAGTTCATTTTCAAATGCCAGAATTTGCTGATTTCAGGATTTGGAAGACACATTTGAGCTGTATTGAGGCTGTAAGTGTGTGTTGTGAGCACTGTCACCTCCTTGGAATAAGCTCTCTCCCCATTGACTTACTGTTGATAACATCTCATCCTCAACGGCCATATATAACAGCAGAATGGGAACCATTTATACTCTCATCCTGGTCCTCAGAATCTGAAGAGGATCAGCTGTGGCAGCAGCAGAACCAGGCACACCAGCAGCACCAACAACAAGGGCATCGACCTTCTCCTCAGCCACATGATGCTGCACAGGGCAGAGGGCATCAATGCAGGGCTGCACCGAGCCGCAGGAGATATCCCCAACATCGGGTTTACAGGCAGAGGATGAGCTTCCTCAACATGACTGAGCAGCAGTGACAAAGGAGGCTGAGACATTCACGAGAGGTAGTCGCAGACATCTGCACAATACTCGATCAAGACCTGCAGCCCAGAGGAGCGAGTGGACACCCCTTACCAGTGGCTGTCAAAGTCACCACCGCCCTCAACTTCTTTGCGTCCGGCTCCTTCCAGGGTACAGCCGCAGACATTAGCGGCATCTCCCAGTCAGCCACCCACAGATACATCATGCAGTTCCCTGATGCCCTCTTTGCGAAGTCCGCCAATTACATCCACTTTTCCACTGATGAAGCCAGTGTTACTAAGCGGGCGCTCGGCTTTGTCAATCTGGTTGGCTTTCCACGGGTGTAGGGCGTCATCAATTGCACACATGGCCATCAGGGCACCCCATCAGAACCCAGCAGCATTTGTCAACCGCAAGGGCTTCCACTCCCTTAACGTGCAGCTGGTGTGCAACCATAGGAAGAGCATCATGCATGTGTGCACCAAGTTCCCTGGCAGCTGCCATGACTCTTGCATCCTGCGCCAGTCCACTGTGCCTCAGCTCTTCAATCCACTAAACAAACTATTACGGCACGCTCCTTGGAGACAAGGGCTATCCCCTGAAGACATGGCTAATGACACAGATGAGGAGGCCATCAAACGAGTCTGAGGAGTACTACAATCAGAGCCACATTCCCACCAGAAGTGTCATAGAGCAAACAATAGAGTTTCTCAAAATGCACTTCAGATGCCTGTACAGATCTGGTGGAGCCCTACAGTATGCATCAGCCAGGGTCTCGAGAATCATCATGGTCTGCTGTCCCCTGCACAAAATCGCACTGCAGTGGGGATTAACGCAGCCTGAGGAACAAGTCACAGAGCGCACAGCCTCTTCAGAGGAGGAGAAGAAGGAGGAGGAGGAAGAGCCGAATGAGGTTGCAGATGAGGAACACCTGGAGGAGGCAGTTGCACATTGCTGCCCGTCAGGCAATGGATGGCCTAATCCATTGCAGATTCACCTAACTTTAGGCAGCACAGACATGTGGCTACCACATGCACATGAAGGTTGGCATGACCCCAATTCCACCATAGAGCATCTCTACAATGAACTGTGCATTCCTAGCACTTTTACCACCATTGCTACAAATGAAAGGCACCCTAACTCCTCACTGTGCCACTTCCAATTGTGAGCACACATTGGGCAATGTATTGAAACATTCACATGACATTACTTTAATACAATAAAATAAAATAACACAAACGTAACATTGATTTATATGAAAACATCCAAGTGACTACCCTTGTGACTATTTGTGTTAGCTTTCTCTTACATATGCTTCTACGTGATGCTCCCCCCTGTGGCTTCAGCAGATGTAGAGGCAGCCTGCTCACTTCCCTGCTGCGCCTGCTTAGACACTTTTGGCAGTCATCCTCTGGGTTTTGGAGCCTGTGAGGGCCCCGCCAATGTTTGTTCCACCTGCGGCTGTGCAGGGGCAGACTCGGCCATCTGGGGCTCTGACCGAGGGGTTGGCAATAGGATGGCAGTGTGAGTGCTTGGAGAGGAGCCCCCACTTCCATGTCCCCTCCCATCACTATCCCTCTCACGGGCCACCCGCACTTCTCTGCTAGCAAGTAGCTGGAGAGCACCTTGCTGCACATCAGTGGGGCTATAAGGACCCATGTCTGTGCTGACATTCCTCATAACAGGGACGTCCATGAACCTCTGGGGGCAGAAATTCGGTATCACCCCATTTGGGGCGCAATTATCGGCCAGTCGCAAAGTTTAGTGCCTGGCGCTAATTATCGCCTCCGACTGCAAACTTGGCTTCGATCGCCCCTGGAGGTGATTGGAGCGTTAAATCAGGCGCTACACACCTCTCTTAAGACACTAACGCCGAGGAGCGAGGCGCTACCTCAGAGCGTTGGCTAAGCTCATATGATGTCAGTCAGCAATGGAACACAGATACACTGGCGCCGGCCAGTTCTTAAAGGGGAGGGTCGATCTTGCTCTCCATCCACACCCTGCTCATTGCAG
This sequence comes from Somniosus microcephalus, assembly GCF_052327205.1. NCBI lineage: Eukaryota > Metazoa > Chordata > Chondrichthyes > Squaliformes > Somniosidae > Somniosus > Somniosus microcephalus. Next base: position 264,623,122 of record NC_140989.1, read on the forward strand.
CCTTGAATCTTGGCCTGGAGAGACCTGTACATCAAATCTGCTGGAAAGAACAATGGAGAGGCCCAGGAAAGCTCAGAGTGCAGCCCCCACAGTCTCTTTTAAATCGATGCAAGGAAGGTCAAATCAAAATGAACCTGCAAAGTGCTGCTCAGTACCCAAAACTCCTTCACACAGCGTTGAATCTCTCCAGAAGTCTCTCTCTCTCTCTCTCTCTCTCTCAAAATGCATGGTGCAAAAATGTTGCTGACAAAAAAAGGCAGGAAGCGGTCACCTTTAAATAGCGCTCCCCCAGTCCCTTGCTGACTGCAAAATGCTCCCCTCAACCTGTTGTTGCTAGTGGCAGGCGGTAAGGCAGGGGACGCTACTCAATATCCGCTCCGGGACGCTACCGGGGCGTTGCACGCTCGACTGGTGTCATGATCTGCAGGTACGGGAGATCGTGATGGTAGTGTTTAGCACCACCGCAAAATGTCTGGTCAATTTCGCGAGCGGCGCAAACATCGTTGTGCCTGGGCGCTAGTTGCTTTGTGCCCCATTAGCGCCCTCTTAGGGTGCTAATGGGAGGTGCAAAGCAACTAAATTTCCCCCCCCGATTTCTCTCCTCGATAGATGTCCATCTATCCTCCATAGCTGACGATCTATTTAGAAGTGTTACCATGTTCTCCTGAGTCTGGCGATTTATGTCCTCCATCGAGGTGGCCATCCTTTCCACGGTGGAACCTACATTTGCCAGTGCTTGCACCATGGCATTGCTCATATTTGAGATGGACTCCTCCATTCTCTGCATACTCGCAGTCACCGTGGTTGCTAACCCTGTCAGAGCCTCCTGCACTTGCTCCTGAAGCTCCAGCACTGCTCCTTTTCTGGATGCACCCGAGGCTCAGCATCTGCATGCAGCTCAACATAGCTAGGAGTGTCTTGTGGCCTCCGACAAGGACTCTCCACTGCTGTCGCTGTCTCGACCATCTGCTCTTGCTCACTTGTGAGTTGTGAGACACCAGGTGACAACACTACTCTATCTTGCATAGGACCCTCCGAGATATGCGTCTCTGCACTGGTGCAGGGTGCGCTCATTTCTGCTGACGCTGCCCCCTCAGAGGCTGGAGGTTCTTCTGAGGAGTGCTCCTGCTCTTCCTCCTGGACATTAGGGAGGGGGGCTTTTGATGGTCCTGTGGGAGAGTAAAGACATGATTTAGACATGTGATATGTAAGTTGCAGACATATCCCATATTGCACATGATGAGCACTCAATTTCCATGAACATCAGATCCCATATGAGTCACTCATGAATACCAAATCAGATGGTTGGAAAATAATTCTGTCACCAGGTTGTTCTACTGAGCCCCTCTCTCCGTCACCCACTTCAAGCTCCTCAGCACCTCCAACAATGTCCAGAGCTGACTCCTCAGGGTGGGTGAGCTGCGCCACGGATGGTGGTCCTCCTCCTGTTCTCTCCCTCACCCTCTTATTGTGGGCTCTCTTTTCCTGCAATGAGGGACAGAAGTGCAGTTTTAGTGAGAGTGATGGAATGAGTGTAAAGAATGTATAGCATAGATGTTTAGAGGGAGATTATGATGGAGTGGAGTGCCAATACCAAGTTCACTCCTTGTGTGTTGTTAGTTGTTGTCATTGCATAACATTGAGAGTGAGTGTGAGGGGTGCATAGTAAAATGGGGATGTGATTCTGTACATAAGGAGAGAGGGATAGGTGACAGTACAAGGGTGAGTTAGGATGTGCAGGAGTAGGGTTGGCAATGCAGGGTGATGGGTATGTGAAGACAAGCACAGCAGAATGAAGGTAATTGTGCTGTTATACTCAATGTTGCTGAATGCAGGAGATCATTGCCTATACTGGACCCAGGTGCATGTAAAGAGAGACCTTGCACTGATGTTCTCAGCTATTTGCAGCCAGGCTGCCTTGGTTTGCTGAGGAGGCTTCCTCCTTCCATCAGGAGTGAACAACACCTCCTTGTGTCCTCTTACTCCCTCCACAAGAACATGGAGGGAGTCATCATCGAAATGGGGAGCAGCCTTTGTTCTATGGGCTGTCATGTCTGCAACCACCAGCACTCAGGAGCAGCAAAATGGAAGTGAGAGCCAAAGTGGACATGGCCCCCTTAAATACAGCAGCTCCAAACGCGTCATCATAGGAGATCAGCAGACCCGCACCCACTGATTGGGCCAGGGAGTTAGAGCATGCAGACTTAGAGGAGATATTATTAAAGCTTTTGAAAATGATGAAGGGATTAGGTTCTGTCCACCTACATAGGTAATTTGAGACATAAGGGTAGTAGAAATGGGGCAAATCATATAAAATTCTTAAGGAAAGAGTTTGGTTAGATATTGGGAAGTATTTCCTTTCACAGAGAATTGGTGCCCTCTAGAACAGATTGCCAAAGCATGTGGCGAGTAGCAATTTCCTGCAGTACCTCAAAGAGGAGCTGAACAGGTTGCTGAAAGAGGAGGACATTTCCAGTTACAGAGGGTAAGTTGCAAGTTAGCTGGGATTAGAAGGATTTATAGGTTACTGCGGCTTAGAACTTTTAGATCTTTGCATGATTGCCTTAGGGAGTCAGAGAGAAATTTTCCATAGATTTGGTCAAAATTGCACCCAGGTTTTTTCACTCTTCTTGTTGCCCTCCCAAGAGATTGTTGGCCTAGAGTTTCTGTTGGGTTGTGCTGGTATTTCCAGCGCAATTTGCCAAAATCGGCCAAACCACCGTAAAAGATGGCTGAATTTTAAGCGCAGATTACATCCAGTGTAAAGCGAGTTTCCACGATCTTTTACATTGGTTTAAAAAACATTGGGGTAAAAATTGGGTAGCGGCCATCCCAAAAAAGTTAGTGCCCCCGCGGTCAATTTTCCCAGGTAGTGCCCTGAGAGGGAGGAGGGGCACTACTGGAAGCGCCCCATGTCCCTCTTGGGGCGCTGCGAGCTAATATCGTGGTGCTACGTGCCACAGTACTGCAGGCCTTCCACCCCTTATTAAAGGGGGGGGGCCTGGCGCAGCGTGTCCCGGCGCCCAGCTGGGCCACCAGGGATCGGGAGTGCCGGCAAACGAGCCCAGCACTCAAGAGGAGTACCGGGCTCACGGAGAGCAACCGACACCCCGCCAGGGGGCTTCACGGGGGCCGGGGACAGCAATGGGGACAGGTGCTGGCAGGCGGCCAGCAACAAAAATGGCCGCCCGCCACCTCCCCTTTAACTAGCGCCACCCCAGCCGCAGGTAGGCCCCCCTGACCCCGGCGGACATAGCGCCCAGTGGTAAGTCAGGTGGCGCCACCCAATATTACAGCTGGGGCGTGAGCGGGGCGCTGCGCAAGGCTAACCTCCCCCTGAATTTCGTGGGAGGCGTTAGCAGCGCCGCACCCAGGCACTAGTTGATTTGCGCCCCGTTAGCGCCCTCACTAACGGGAGGTGCAAATCAACTTAATTTAGCCCCCATTGTGCTAGAAGCCGGCCCCGCCCACAAACCTGGCCAAACCCCCAAGATCAAACTAATCACCATTTCAAGTTTCCGCTAATTGCACTCGTTTGCGACCCTTCGAGCAGGCTCTTAAAATTAAGCTGTTTTTTAGGCACAAAGGCACAAGTAGGCACCTTTTGAAAGCTTTTAAATATTAAAAAATAATTAATTTGCTAAGAAACTGACTGTTTTTTTTTTATTCGTTCACGGGATGTGGGTGTCGCTGGCAGGGCCAGCATTTATTGCCCATCCCTAATTGCCCCTTGAGAAGGGTTCTCTTTGTAGTGGTTTGGTACAACTGAGTGGCTTGCTAGGCCATTTCAGAGGGCAGTTAAGAGTCAACCACAATGCTGTGGGTCTGGAGTCACATACAGGCCAGACCAGTTAAGGACAGCAGATTTCCTTCCCTAAAGGACATTGGTGAATCAGATGGGTTTTTACAATAATCGTTTCATGGTCACCATTACTGATATTAACTTTCAATCAAACTAGTAAATGGTACTGTATAGCTTTTTTAAGTCATTTTCAATTATTTACAATTGGATTACTCACAGGTGGTGGACTAGACACTGATTAAAAATGCTTATTTTTTGTGATAAACCCATTTTCAGCTGTATTAATAATACTGCACCAGGTTACCACTCTTAAATATATCAAAGAGTAATTTTTAATGCAGGGGAAAAATACCAATTACATTCTACTATGCTTTCTGATTGCATAGAAACATAGAAGATAGGAGCAGGAGTAGGCCATTCGGCCCCTTGAGCCTGCTCCGCCATTCAATGAGATCATGGCTGATCACTGGTTCATGGAAGATTTTACATTCAGAGAAATGCAAATGAGTTTGAGCAGAAACATGAACCACAACTTCACTTCGGAATTCTAGCACAATTTCAAGTGCAATTTGCACCTGGATTGCCAATTGCGCCCAAAGTGGAAAGTCTACCCCTGTATGTTTAGAAATGTGGGTTCATTGTGTGCATGGCTGCACCATGTCTAACTGGCATAGGATTGTGAGACCAGATAGTCTTTTTCTGTCCTTTTTATATGTTCATATCCAGAAAAGTCTCCTCCACAGAAACACTGAGGTAGTCCTGTCACAGGAAGTTGGGAATAATTTGATTGTCACCTCTTAAGGGAATTTCCTGTACCAAGATAAGAAACTTCATACACAAAACTGTCTGATACCAGGCCACACACATTAGCCCATTGCACTTAGATGGAAATTTAAACATTGATATGTATATAAGAGTTGCAGGATACCGTACCTGCCATAGGACAGGTTGACTCTGATATTATTAGGCTTGCACACTTGCGCTCTTTCTGATTATCTGAACCTATTATTTCCTCTATGCATAGTCAAAGTTACGTGAAATCAAGGAGATGAAGGCAGTGATTTTAATCAAGTTTATTGTTTCTTAGAATAACGTCAAAATGTGTGTCAAGCCTTCTGGACTCAACATAGAGTTCAACAATTTCAGATCATAACCTGGTCCCTATCATATATTTCACAGATGCTGCCTGACCTGCTGAGTATCTCCAGCATTTTCTGTTTTTATTCTCTATCATATATATATTTTTTATCCACACTTTTTGTTTGTGCCTTCTGTTCTTCTTTCCCACAGGGCAGCTGTCTTTCATTCTGCCAGCGCAATTTACACTCCATCTAGAGCCATCCTTTGTTTCTTAACCTGTCCAATTACCATCTTCTTTTGCCTTGAATATCTCTTAATGTCTCTTAACTTCTCCTGCCTTCTATCCTATCACAGGCCTTCCCTTTTGTTCTTTCATCCCCTCCCCCCTTTCCCAGCCCCTATCCTTGCTTAAAAATCTGTTCCATTTCCTGCTTTTTTTCCAGTTCTGACGAAAGGTCATCGACCTGAAACGTTAACTCTGTTTCTCTCTTCACAGATGCTGCCTGACCTGCTGAGCGTCTCCAGCATTTTCTGTTTTTATTTCAGATTTCCAGCATCTGCAGTATTTTCTTTTTGTGTCAAAATGTGTGTGTTGTGTGTACCTGCTTTGTGCATAATAAATTACCGGCCATAGGACAAGTTGCCTTTCTATTATCACATAGCCAAGAATGAATATAATAGAGGAGATAAAGGCACTAAATTAAATCCATTCATTATGTTCCTAAATGTACCTGTTGTGTGTATTTTTCATTTCCCCCCGTGATACTTGCACTAATTCTTGCTCTGTGGCTGCTAACCCACCACTGGTGGAAGATGCCTCATTCAACTGGGTGCTTTCAGCTTGCTGTGAAAGAATAATGGAAATATCAGTAGCATTCCTGAAGTGGAGTAGTGGGGCATGAAATCTTCAAAGAGGGTTCACTGCCTTTGAGTGGAGCATCCGAAAATTTGTTGCTGGGGCTTTTTTGACATGCTTGGTAAGTGCTTGTATACTGTTGATAACTTTTTGAGGTGCAGGTGGCTTTGCATCTGTGCTGGTGCCAAGTATATCAGTGGTGAATGTTTGTACTGAGTCTCATGATGTACTAGTCCACGACTAATTCATGTGTGTTGAGAAAAATATTAGTAGGATACCATAGAGGTTTAACTGAAGGGATATTTACTAGTCCTAGTCCCTTTAGGGCTACCCTGGATCAGACGTATTTCTCAGACTTTCAACTAAAGTTTGAGGTAGCCGAATCCTAAAGACGCTTAATTGGGCCTAAAGGTCCGGGCTATCTCTCCCTAAAGGAAAGGAACAACCCGAGAATGTTACTGTCCTCCAGATAGCGCTTTTAATGAGTTTAATTAAACTGTAACATCCCGGATATTATGAGGGTCCGGAAAACTCCCCAGAAATGTAACTCGTCACCAAAGAGTGTACAGAGATTGAGTTCGCGAGTTATTGATACAGATGTCTTATGTGAGACAATTCTAAAAATATATAGAGATTTATTAAAAGAACCGACATGCAATTTACAGTTGGTGAATCAGTCAATCGCAACATTAACAGTTCTAAAAAGAGAAAAAATACTATCTTTTTAACAGAGAATCTTACTTTTAAATCTTAACTTTGTTACAGTATTACAGTTTTTAAAGTTCTCTTTATAGGATATCCATCAATATCAAATACCTTTGATCCCCAGGGTAAAAAGAGTGGTAGACTACAGAGCTGTCCCTGTGGTCGAGAATCACCTTGCCCGATTAAAGCGAGTCTGATATCCCATTTGAAACTTCAATATTTATACCCTTTTCCAGTGGTATTTCCTTGAAGGTTTTCTGCTGATGCAAGGTAATTATCCCTGTTCATCTTTCTGCCGACCTCTGCAATTCTTACTGCTATATAAGCCAGAATCTTGTCTCATCTCCAGGTGTTCTAGGGTCACCATATAGAACGGTGTGAAAGACAGGTGTTCCTTATTTTATGTCATCTTTATGAGAGCAGATGTTCCTTATCTTATGTGCCATCTTTACGAAGTTTAATTTAGAACACCTTATCCAGGGTGAACCATTGTTTTGTTCCCAAAAGATCAGCTTGTCGGAGCCATGCACCTTCTGTTTCAATAAGGTTATTTATTCAGGGCCAACAACTGTCTTATCTCAATAGCCAGAATTCTTTCATAGCTATTTCATTGTTAGGTTTCTAAATTTCCAAACTCAGTTTGTCATATTTTAATAAGAATTCTTTCATAAGATAGTGTATTTTTCTAAATAGGTTATATGGCTTATTCCTTCATATTATCACACAGTGTGGATATACTAATGCAGCAATTATAAGTAATACTAGATTTTACAAGACTATATTCCAGGCTAGCTTCATAGTCATTGAGGTTTGGTAGACACATCGGCCAGAATTTTGTCGGCGCTCAGAGTGCGGGTTTGGAGGCGGGACCGCTGTCAGAATCGCAAAGATTGACAACGGGTAGGAAACCCGCTGTCAACCACTTCCAATCAATTTTCCCAAGTGTCGGGTCCCCAATTTGCACATGGACCTGACACCTAGCAGTGGGAAGAAGATTAAAGCCACTTACCTGCCTGTTAACAGGCTCTTTTTCAATTTTACCGCTTCTACCTCGGGTTTCCCGACATCAGGACACCACGCCAGGTAAGTGTGGCGTGTTGTGAGTCTGCTGTAATGTTTCTGAATTGGTGACCGCTGCAGAGGTGGTGTGAAGGATCCAATGGTGCACTGGTGAGTTTCAGAGGTAAGAAAATGTTGGGAAAATCATTTTTAATGCATTTACACTTTTCTGTAGGTAACAAGTTTTGAATTGGATGTCTAGTCCCACCTCATTGGGAGAACCTCTCTCACCAGTGACAGATCACTTCTGTAACCTCACCTGCAGCTGTCATCTGTTCTAGCCTATGGAGGGAGTCATTGGAGAGCCTGGGTTCAAGAGTTCACCTTTGTACAGTGATTGTCAGTGTTTGCAGCACCTCAATACTGTTGAACACTGAGAAATGAGCTATCAAAAAAAATTGTGCGTGTCCCTTTAAGAAAACCAGCAGATGACACGTCATCAAATGACGTCATCTGACCAACCTCCTCTTAATTGGCCGGCAAACCCGCAGGGCGGGCTTACCAAAGTCAATCAAGGATAAATCACGTCCGTGGGCTGGATGCAGTTGGGGGAGGGACTGGAACCCGGAAACCAGCTGACCCGCTCCCAAGCCGCATCCATTTACAAAATTGTGGCCATCACATAGAAGAGAAAACACTTACTTTATTCAGCATCAGATAACCCAGCATTGCCTATATCATCTAATCCAGATTCCTGAGGCCAAACAGTTGGGCCGCATCCTTTTTCTGGTTCTGTGAAAAGTTTTAGTTGTTCTGACCTTTGGTGGTACACCAAGGTCTGGAGGTCCAGTCTTTTACTTGACATCATTAAATCTTTTTCAGTTGCTCCAGAACTAGCCGCGCCTCTAGCCAAGCTGTTCCAGTACAGCTACAACACTGGCATCTATCCGACAATGTGGAAAACTGCCCAGGTATGTCCTGTCCACAAAAAGCAGGACAAATCCAATCCGGCCAATTACCGCCCCGTCAGTCTACTCTCAATCATCAGCAAAGTGATGGAAAGTGTCATCGACAGTGCTATCAAGTGGCACTTACTCACCAATAACCTGCTCACTGATGCCCAGTTTAGGTTCCGCCAAGACCACTTGGCTCCCAAACTCATTACAGCCTTGGTCCAAACATGGACAAAGGAGCTGAATTCCAGAGGTGAGGTGAGAGTGACTGCCCTTGATATCAAGGCTGCATTTGACCGAGTGTGGCATCAAGGAGCCCTAGTAAAACTGAAGGGAATTGGAATTGAGGGCAAAACTCTCCACTGGCTGGAGTCATACCTAGCACAAAGGAAGATGGTTGTGGTGGTTGAAGGTCAATCATCACAGCCCCAGGACATCGCTGCAGGAGTTTCTCAGGGCAGTGTCCTCAGCCCAACCATCTTCAGCTGCTTCATCAATGACCTTCCCTCCAACATAAGGTCAGAAATGGGGATGTTTGCTGATGACCGCACAGTGTTCAGTGCCATTCTCAACTCCTCAGATAATGAAGTAGTCCATGCCCGCATGCAACAAGACCTGGACGACGTTCAGGCTTGGGCTAATAAGTGGCAGATAACATTTGCGCCACACAAGTGCCAGGCAATGGCTATCTCCAACAAGTGAGAGTCTAACCACCACCCCTTGATAGTCAACGGCATTACCATCGCCAAATCCCCCAGCATCATCATCCTGGGGGTCACCATTGACCAGAATCTTAACCGGACCAGCCACATAAATACTGTGGCAACAAGAGCAGGTCAGAGGCTAGGTATTCTGCAGCGAGTGTCTCACCTCCTGATTCCCCAAAGGCTTTCTACCATCTGCAAGGCACAAGTAAGGAGTGTGATGGAATACTCTTCACTTGCCTGCATGAGTGCAGCTCCAACAACACACAAGAAGCTCAACACCATCCAGGACAAAGCAGCCCGCTTGATTGGCACCCCATCCATCACCTTAAACATTCAGTCATTCCACCACCAGCGTACCGTGGCTGCAGTGTGTACCATCTACAAGATGCACTGCAGCAACTCGCCAAGGCTTCTTCAGCAGCACCTCCCAAACCCACGGCCTCTTCCACCTAGAAGGACAAGGGCAGCAGGCGCATGGGAACACCGCCACCTCCAAGTTCCCTTCCAAGTCACCCACCATCCTGAGTTGGAAGTATATTGCCGTTCCTTCATCATCGCTGGGTCAAAATCCTGGAACTACCTCCCTAACAGCACTGTGGGAGTACCTTCACCACACGGACTGCAGCGGTTCAAGAAGGCGGCTCACCACCACCTTTGCAAGGGCAGTTAGGGATGGGCAAGAAATGCTGGCCTTGCCAGCGATGCCCACATCCCACGAACAAATAAATTTAAAAAAAGTTGTCCTACCAAGTCCGTCTGTCGGTGAAACTTGTTTTCAGCTGTCTTACTTCCTTTGAGGGCAGCTTCCTAAAACATGGATTGAGTGGGTATATCCAATACTGAAGAATTCCACCCTCCTTAATAGTATTTCTATGATGAGGACTATCTCAGGCTCAATAAAAATCACCATTCTTGGTTTCTAAGCCATTAAGTTTCAATTTCCCTAGCAGCACATGAATTATTGCCCAGGTGTCTTGCAGATGTCAATAGGCTCATTTCTGGCTTGTTAAAAGTGCTAAACTGATTACTTCCACTGAGGATTGACTGAGTGTCTTCATTTCCCACTCTTGGGCTGCGATTTTGCCAACCGAAGCAGGCTCAGTGCGGCCGAGGTTGGAGGTGGGTTGTGACCCCGCTCTCGGTTCCATCCCGCTCTGTGAGAAGAAGTTTCCGTTGATTGGGCTTGTTAAGCCCGTCCTGCAAGGTTCCCGGCCAATTAAAAGGAAGCGGGTCTGATGACGTCATTTGATGACGCGTCATCAGCTGGCTTCCTTAAAGGGACCACGGCCACATTCATTTTGATGTTTGAGCTGTCAGTGTTCTACAGCATTGAAGTGCTGCAAACATTGACAATCACTGCACAGAGGTGCAGGGCTGCTCCCAGGCTCTCCCATGACTCCCTCCATATGCTTATGGAGGGAGTCACAGCACGCAGGGAGGTCCTCTTCCCTCCCATGGGCGGAAGAGAACTCCCCAGGAGACCAACGCAGCCTGGCTGCACATTGCACAGGAGCGCACAAGCAGGAATGTCGTCAGGAGGACCAGGCTGCAGTGGCGCAAACCTTTCAATGATCTCAGTACATCACGAAATGTTACTGCCAAGCCATACAATCTCATCCTCCTGTGCCTCTCATCAAACCCCCATCACTCTGCCTTCCCTACCTTACTCCTGCCCTTCTTTACTCACATCAACTTACCTTGCACCTCCACCCATCCCTCTCTATCTACATTATCACTTCCCCATCTCACGAGCCACCCCTCACACTTACCCTCATCCTAGTGCAATCATACCAACTAACAACACACAAGGGTAGGCCCTTGGGTGGTTTAGCCAATGTTCATGTGAAGTTTCTGGTAATGTGCTGTCATACATTGAAATCTTTGCGTTCTTGGACAGATTTGTATGCACCTTTGGAAGTGGCTTAGTGAGTTACAGTGAATGGTGACCCCTGCAATGCTGATGAGTGTGAAATAAATGGCTTGGGCATTGTAGGAATGCTTTATGTTGTTGGTGTGAGGTGGTGCCAACCTGGCGTATCATGTGGCAGCCAGGGTGTACAGTGTCAAGTGAAGTAAATCTGGCCATGGTGAGCCCATTGTTGGCATCCCAGGCAACAATGTTGTCAGGTGCTGATGCCCTGTGTCCTGTGCAGCATCAGGTGAATAGGGAGAAGGTTGGTGTTGTTGTTGGTGCTGCTGGTGTGCCTGGTGATGTTGTTGTTGGGGCTGATCGTGGTGGGATTCTGAGGACCAAGGTGAGATTTTTTCAAGGGCACCGATGCTGATGGAATAGATGGCAGGTGAGGTTGAGATGACAGAAGCGACCTGTCAGTGGTGAGAGAGCTTGCTCCAAGGAGGTGACAGTGGATAGAGAGTTTACTCCAAACACTTCCAAACTGCATACAGCTCAAAAGTGGGTTCCAGATCATGAAGGCTCCAGCTTCTAAGATTGGGAAGTGAACAGCTGTGAAGTGGTAGGTTTTATATCACTTTTGCAGCTGTCACCTATTCACAGCAATGAAGAGCCATTGAGAACACAACATACTTACCTGACGTGATAGCTGCTCTCCGGGAACCTCATTGAAAACCTGGTAAAATGGTAAGTACATGGGAAAATGGTGCTTAACTACCTTTTTGTAAGCTTTTAAGTATCTAAATTGGCTGACCCGTCGCTTGGTGTCGGGTCTGTTCAGGAATGACACTTGGGAAACTGACAAGGAGGCAGGTTTACAGCGAGATACTGACCCGCTGTCACTCTTTGTGATTTTGACAGCGGACCTGCCTCCAAACCCGCACTCTGGGCGCTGGCAAAATTCCGGCCATTGTATGTAAAGCTGTTGCTTATTGGAAAACGCGTGTTACATTTGGGTGGCAATTGAAGGTGTTTACTGACTAATAACTGTAAAGGGCCTTAATGTCTATCAAACATACATTAAAGATCAGGAAGCTTTGAGTAAGAAGGAACGTTGGGCAATATTTTTTTCACTGAAAGGTTAATAGTGTTGGATACATGACCACGGAAAGACAATGGGCCGGATTTTCCGATCGGAGGCTTCCTACAGGCAGATGCCTCCGATCGGAAAAAATCTACACACTTACCTGCTGGCTCCGTAGGTCCCGAGACTTCCGGTCCTGGTCCTCGGCTCTACGAAATGCACAGAGACCCAGGTATCCCAGGGACGCATGAAGATCGCAAGCTCCCTGGGATCACGTGGGCCATGGGAAACCAATCAAAGAAGGAAATCCCCCTTCACACTTTTGACAGGTCTCTATGCACAGATCTGTCAAAAGTATGAATAGGGATCACATTTTATAAAACAGTTAAACATTAAATAATTTTTAAAAACATCCTGCATTTAAAATTAGTTAAAATACATTAAATTAAATATTTTAAACAAAAATGTAATTTTTTGAAAAAATTAATTAAAGTTTTTTAGAGGGCTAAAAATAAACTTACCTTTTTTAAAAGTATTTTTTAATTATAAATGAGTGAAAAAAAATGATTTTTTAATTTTTTTAAACTCTTATGCAGGTAAAAGCAGGCCTTACGCCTTCTTTTACCAGGCGTAAGATTTTAAAAGGTTTTCACAGACGGAGGTTGTGCAGAAAGCGGAAGTCTCCACCCGCAGAGGCCCTTCTCCCGGGCAGGTGGAGGATCTGTCAACAGGATTCTTGACAGATCGCAAGTGCCGGGTTTCAGCGCATGCGCTTCGCACGCCTGAAACCGGCACTTGCGAGGCCCCTACGGGTGCGTACACAGCTCGTACACACCCGTGGGGGTTGGAATATCCGGCCCATTGAAGCAGACAGGTGAAATGAGTCCAACAGACAATTGATTATTGTTGTTGGAGAGAGAAAGTGTTGAAGGGTATTTTGAGAATGTGTATAGATAGGAACGATCTAATGGCTGTTTCCTGTTCCTAAAAATTCTTGTGTTCCTATTTGTGAGTTGGAGGGATATTCCTAAGTCAAGCTTCAAGGTTGCCTTTCAACTGAGCTGATAATTGGAGTACCGCAACTCACAATAGACAGGATGTTCCATCGTGGGGAGGGAAGCTGACAGCGAGCTCACTGCAAGCGAGTATGAAGTGGTACCAGTGATGGATGCCCCTGCCCATCCTGCTTTGTTGTCCCAAGCTGGAAGAGGTGATCTACTGGCAATTGTTTTCAGAAGAAAAAGGGGAAATAATGAAGGATAAAATAAATTAATAAATCAAACCGTTGAGACTGTTCAACAGCAACTATGCTTAAAGGTTGATGAATCAACACTAATTATAAAAGTGTTTGCTTGTTTGTAAAATTTTCCCAAGTGGTCCTGTGCGTTGATGTTTTCTCATTTTACTGTAACTACTCTGGATGATGATTTTAAGGGGAAACCACTAAATAGAGAGACAAACATGAAAGGTCTCCATTCAGTGCTTAGCTTTTAACCTTCCATGTCATGCACTGTGATGGGGTGAATTACAGTAAATGATGGGTTGTCCTGACCAGTAGGAGGCAAATTGATTTAACCTGAATGCTTCTTGATGTTCTAATGGAGTGTGGGCATGAAATCCCATGAGAGCAAAACATATCAGAGTGAAATTAAGGTTGGTAATTGTAATAGGTTATCTAGAGAAACAGTTTGCTCCATAATTGGAGTGTATAAATATTTTGTCTCATATAATGTCATGCTGGAAAATCTCTTGTGAAGAAACTAAATATAAAAACAGCAGAAAACTATTTTTAACAGCAGTTTTTTTTTCAAGTGAAATGAATCTTACTTTTCCTGCAAGTGAATGCCCAAATTAAGCAAGTGGAATTTATCATGAGAGAAATAGCTTGTGAAAAGTGGGGTCTCTTTTGAGGTGAGCCTTGATATGTGAGGTTAAAAGTGAGCAATGTAAAGATACCCCTTTGGATTGCAACTGGTTTCTTCCACACTTGACTCTTAGGGCCCATTTCTGCTTTCACTATCTCCAAAATGTCAGTTCACCTTGTGAACACCATACTGATAAATACGCACACCTCATATCTGAAGAAGAATGGATGAGTTAACCTTGGGTGCACCTTCTGTTAAAGTGATGGTTCAGGCAATCAAATATATATCAATACAGGTCACACTTTTCTAACTTATAGTATAGAATCCTAAAGGACCTATCACTTAACTGTCTTTTTAATCCATTGGATAACAGGTAGCATAGTGGTTATGTTAAGTAGATTAGTAATCCAAGAGACTTAGCCCTGAGATATGAGTTCAGATCCCACCACTGCAGCTGGGAATTTTAAATTTAGTTGATTAAATAAAAATCTAGTATCAGTAATGGTGACCATAAAACAACCAGATCATTGTAAAAACCCATCTGGTTCTAATGTCTTTTAGGGAAGGAAATCTGCTGTTGTTACCTGGTCTGGCCTATATGTGACTCCAGACCCACAGCAATGTGGTTGACTCTTAACTGCCCACTGAAATGGCCTACCAAGCCACTCAGCTGTACTCAAACTGCTAATAAGATGGCAGCTCACCAGCACCTTCTCAAGGGGCAATTAGGCCATACCAGCGACACCTCCAATAAATAAAAATTCAATACAACATTATGGAAAATACTACACATCATATAGAATTCTAAACTGAGACGCTACTTTTTTTTGAATGTTTGTAATGTAATTTTTCCTTGCTATATAATTTGTGGCAATTTTGGCAAACAAAAATGTTGATCCTGCTGAGGTTTGTTGTAGGATATGCTACATGTTGGGACTTTGAGAAGGAAGCAGTGTTTTTGATGGTAAGGAATCAAACATTTCACCGGACAGTGAAGGTGATACCTGATTGGATTCCTTACTCATTCCAACAACTTTTACCCAGCATCTCAGGCATTTATGAGCGCAAGTGTCTTCTTAACAGACCAGGGTTGATGCAATAAGAGGTTGACCTCTATCTGAACCCTGCAGCAGGTCATGTCTGTCAGTCTCTAAAATGAAGTTGGTGTCACTTCTGAGGAATGCTGAAGGCTGTCTCATTAGTAACTGATAGCTTGTCCTGAGCAAAGTGTTCTGAGCAGTGAACCCACCTACAATATCAAAGATTTAATGCATCTCAAGCAATTCAGTAGTTAGCAATGGGTGCAAAACAGATGGAGCAGAACCAAGATGATCCTGATCAAGTGACAACATTGAGAGATTTATTCAATCAGCAATTTGTTACATTAAGAAACCCTTTCACTTCAAAAGTCATTTATATGGCGTAAATGTTGCATAATTTTGTTAACTGCTAAAACATCAATATTAAGTGTGTTATTGCAGTAATGTCATTTGGTTGTAAATGTATATTACCATTCCAATTATAGCTGTTATGGGACTTTTTTTAACATTAAGAGTTCACCAGCAAAAACAGATTATCTGGTCACTTTTGCTGTTCATGGGACCTTTCTGCCTTGTTTGCCTACATAACAATAGTGACTCCACTTCATATGTAAGGTACTTTGGGACACCCTGAGGACGAGATAGGGCACTTCTTTTAGTCACTTAGGACTGGCAGAAACATGCCAGTGGATGGTTCTGTTTGCACAGAAGAAAGAAAGGAGCAATGTGAAATTGAAGAAAGATGAACATGTGCCATCCTGACCCAAAAGAAACTGTGATTAATTTTTGTTTCTTTTTTTAACCCCCCCCCCTCCCACCGCCTCCACCCTCGCCCCAGCATGTTTGAATTTCCATTTAATTAAGGGTAGGGATAGACCGGGTCCCTCCACTGGATATTTTCTAGTTAGCACAGAGTGGATCTGAGAATTTAACTTCCTGCATCAAATTTGGCTCTGAATGTTGGCGAGACAAATCGAAGATCTTGTTCCGATCCAGCTGCCCCGATTTTAACTCCAGGTGGATTCCCCACTCAGGCCTGAATTAAAATTGCAGCCGGGTCCCAATGATGTCATTGGGCCGCAACATGCATATGTAAAGAAGGATCCTGTTGGCTCCAGGCACGTGTCCTTGCTGCCTGCTCAGGAGGGTAGTTTAAAATTGCAGACGTTGTGATCGTGGCAGCTTTTGGGCAGGTAGGGCAATTTTAACTGCCCACCCGCCAGGTTTCTGCTGAGCGAGTAGGGTTAAAATCACCCCCCCGTGTTTGAGTGTCCTTAGTAAACAAATGTCCTTACTGAATGAAAATTACTCATTCCTACTACACCATCTATGAGACAGATGCCTTTAAACCTCCAGCGATTGAAAGAGATCTGCAGCTCCCCAGGTCAATCAGCAGACATGTGCTAGAATATCAGGGATTGAATGTAGCTCTGACTAAACTGGCAGGGAAAACTAGATGTGAACTAGGTCAATCAAATATCAGATGCCAGTTTCATATACTAGACTTACTGGAGCTGTATATTTCCAATAGATCAGGTTATTCAAAAATAAAATCAATATTTGTAAATAAAATTACTTGAAGCATAGAGAACAACCATGATGGCAGGAATGCTTCGGATGGGATCGGGAATCTGGCGATGAGCACAGCTTTCCAGTTAAAACACTCTGGGGCATATTTCCCTCTATGTATAAAGTTAGACAAAAAAGCATTGTTGGTTTGTAATAATGGCTTAGCGCAAAGAATTTTTCTTTTGCCTGATACACAGGGAAATATACTCCACTATGCCTCTATATGTACACAGAGGTACACAATGAAACAGCAGTATGCCAGGTGAAAGCTGAAACAGAAACAACCGGGTCAAATTTACCATCTATAAATTAGTCCAAAAATGGCCAGTGAGGTGACTGAGTTTTCATTTGGGACCAGACTCCACTCTGAATGCACATTTTCACTCAATATCATGACCTTTCCTTATTTGCGTTGGCCAGTGTTGTAAAATCAGAGTCCTAGGAACAGAAAATACTAACTATGAAGGCTTACATAAGCCTGCATAATAGGATCTTCACCTTCGAGGCAAAACTCCAAACATGCACAATTTGGCTGCTGCACTGGCCTGAAAAGCAGTAATTCACTTCAGAAGTAGTCCATTGGTTGTCAGGCATCTTGGGACATCCCGAGAATACAAGAAATAGCCCTGGGGGAAACCAAGTGGGGGTGGGGGTGGGGCGGGTCAGTTAAAATGGAGCGGGGGACTTACCCACTCCTTTCCCGCCCCGATCAGGCTGACTGCAATTTTAATTTTAAATTGCAGAGGGCAAGGACGCCCACCCCAAGCCATGGGATCCTCTTTAAATAAGCAACACGGGCCATTTTAATCTGAGGCCTGATCAGGGGAGCAGTGACGGCTCACCCGCCAGACAAAGTCTGTGGAGCCAGGAGGAGCAGGAGTTCTCTGGGCCCCACGAGGAAATCTTGGGCCTCCCCTGTTCCAGCCTCCCCCAACCCTCCTATGATGGGGATTCCACTCCTGGAGCCCCCCGATTGGCTTACCTTGTGCTGGTCATCATTCTTGCAGGACCCCGATGGCGGCCTCCAACTGCCCGACTTCCTGATCCCACCCGTCGACCAGGCCGTTCTGCTGGATTCAGACGGGAGCCCAATCTTGCATATGTCGCTCGCCACACCGCATGCACCGATCCCATCCCGAGTTAAAATCGAGGCCAGCGACTCACAGAACAGCACACGGTTTGACATTGCAGCAGTTCCCTACACCAACGTCAGTGTTCTCGCTCAGGCCAACATCCCCAGCATTGAAGCTTTGACCACACTCGATCAGCTCCGATGGACGCATCGTCCACATCGTCCACATGCCCGATACGAGACTCCCAAAACAAGCGCTCTACTCGGAGCTCCGACACGGCAAGAGAGCCCCAGGTGGGCAGAGGAAACACTTCAAGGACACCCTCAAAGCCTCCTTGAAAAAGTGCAACATCCCCACCGACACCTGGGAATCCCTGGCCCAAGACCGCACAAAGTGGAGGAGAAGCATTTGGGAAGGCACCAAACACCTCGAGTCTCTTCGCTGGGAGCAAGCGGAAGCCAAGCGCAAACAGCGCAAGAAGCGCACGTCAACCCAAGCACCCCACCCACCCGCCCCTTCAACCACCGTCTGCCCCACCTGTGACAGAGACTGTAGGTCCCACTTTGGACTCATCAGTCACCTGAGAACTTATTTTTAGTGTGGAAGCAAGTCATCCTCAGTTCCGAGGGACTGCCTAAGAAGAAAAGATTTCCCTACATGTTAAAAGAAGTGTTGGTAAAATACATTCATGTATCAGCATTTTCCACATTTCACTGTGTAAGAAAAGAGAATCATCGCGATCCAATCGATCATGTATTTCACTGACAGCCCGCTGCACAAGGCAATTTAATCTTGATGGGATATCCTGCGTTTAAATGTATTTATTGCTATGTTGACTCTGATACGTGCTGGAATTTCTGTCGCTTCTAACGCAGAGACACTTGCTTCTACATAGAGATAAAAGTTTTAACCAGCTACATGATCAGCTGTAAAACTGATTTATTCGGGGCGTGTAAAAGGGCAATTAAAAAAATACTGTAGTCTAAATCTCTGTTTTGAATGGTGGCTGATAAGGTGCAGGAGAAGAGGATGAATGTGGTTTGAGTAATCTATATCTACCTTAAACATTAAGAAAAGAAAAAAGTGAGTACAGTATATGAATTAGGTTGAAAGTGAAGTTCTTCAATGATATTCTATATCAAATTATGAAAGCTTGTTCACCAGATAATTTTACAGGTGGTGTGTTGAACATGGTGTAAATATTGTGGCAATAACTTGTATTACACACACTGTTTAAAATACCAATACGTATAAATGCCTGCAGTGTAAGACCACTGAAAAAGATGTGCCAGCAACCTACATACCAAGGGTATCTTGAGGGTGTATAACAGTGCTTTACTCAGTATTTCTACAACTGATTGCTTGACATTCCTGTTTTTTCCCCCCATTTCCTGTGGTTGTATATAGTTGAGGTAGTGTGCTGTTATTGTAAAGAAGACTCGCTGTGCTTCTTACTGGCCACTAGATGTCAGTACTGTATTTACCGGCTGTCTCAAGGCACCTCAGGAAATGTTTGAAGCCATATTTTGAACGCAAGCACAAGGATGCAAACAAAAGCAGTTAATTAGAACACAGCCGATGTTTCAGTGTTTTCCTCAGTTAAGTAATAAAACTATGCAGTGAATAAAGTGCTGCTGAGCTCAGTATTCTTTGAGAACAGCAAAAATGTTTGTAAAGAAACATCTATTCATTTTGATAAAACATTTTCAGGTCTGAGGTGCCATCAGTTTTGTGATGACAAGCAAATCAACCTGCATTTATACAGAATCTTTAATGTAGCAAGAATGTCCCAAGGTGCTTTAGAGATCATGATTGGACCCAAGCAGAGTTGGGCAGGAGAGTTGGGGGCGGTGCCAAAGGTATTGTTAGAATAAAATTTTGCTGGACAAGATTTTGCTGGAAAAGACACAAACAACAAATTCGCTGACTGGGACTAATTGAATCACTGCACAGTGAGACATGCCACGCTTACGCATGGCTGGAACAAAGTTCGTCTCGTGTCCTGACTGGGACTAATTGGATCACTGAGGACTAACAAGGTTCACTGGTATCCTATCATCGAACTAATCACTTGTATCCTATTATCGAACTAATCACATTCCGCCGGGGAACAAGACGGAACGAAGACCTGAAGAGGCAGAATTGGCAACACAAGTGTGTAAACTCCTGACTGGAGGAAAATAACGATATGCGCTAATAAACGAATTGATTGGATGAATGTAAATGATCTAAAACCAACTTCTTGGAATTGTATATAAGCTCGGCACGTACTACAATCGGGGAGAAGGTGCTCTCGCAGACCGCGTGGTTGCAGACTCTTCTCCCAGAGTTCTGTCACTTAATAAAGTTGTCTCTCTTACTCAAAGTCTAGTTTCCGAGGAATCATTTTTCCTACAACAAATTGGCGCTGCGAGCAGGGTGCCACGGAGCTGAACAGTCGTTCGAATCAGTGACCAGGGTGAGTAGTCAGATTTTTGACCGCCCATAAATCAGAGACACTCGACAAGGCGACTGAATGGCGAAGCGGCACCAAAACAAATCTGGGACACAGACTGAGTGGGTAAGAGACACTACTTGATTTGTATTTGTGTATTTGTATTTGTGTATTTGTATTTGTGTAATAGTAACTAAGAAAAACCTCGGACCAGGAGGACACTTGTCTCAGACACCTAGCCCCAGGCCGGTTGTTAAGAGGGCAAATGCCCCACGCGAAGGCCAGGACCATGAAGTAGGTGCCGAGACTCGAGACTCCAAGGTGTTCTAAAGTCGTGATACTAGTCGAGTACGGTTAACATTTTTCTGCATTATATCATGTTGCTAAGTGAACTAGGAGATTATTAGTGTCGGTGTTGTAGGACCCTGATCAGGTAAACAGACACCGGGGAGGGGTAGAAACCCCGTCCAACAAGCAAGCGTTACACGTCCGGGCAGTTTTGAGAGAAAGACAAACCCAGACCTCTGAGAACGCTGGCATAGAGTGCGACAAGAAGCTCGGGTATTCTCGGAAGGAAAGAATAGGGGGGCTCTCTAAGGAACAGATCTCCAGACACGAAGGAACGATCGGTGAAGCAGCGGCGATGTCAGGTGAGGAAGTTAAGAGGGGACCTTCGGGCTCCCTCACATATTCTTATATGACAGACCGACAGTCGTTAATTAAGAAGATGCAGAAAGACGGTTGGGATGTGTCACAGACTTTAGAACTCCAGAGAAGCTGGTTGACTAAACAGACAAAGGATAAAACCAAGAAGGCAGGAGTGTTATTAGTACACCAACTAGCAGGACTCATTGAACAAGTAAACGTAATAAAGAAAGTTGCACAAGACAAAGTACAGATGGTTACGGAACTAGAGACAAAGGCGAAATGTCAAGCAAAGACTATAAAGGAATTAGAGTGTAAGGTATACGAGGGCGGGCGAATGGGGACCTGTCCAGTCACCACCTCCCTTCCCCCATATTACAGTGCAGAACCAACAGCCCCTGCAGGCGAGGGGGACGTTGAAATAGTCGAGATGGCTCCTGTAAGTCGGGGCGGGACATTGGCTAATCCCACCGCCAGTTACAAACCATTCACTCCCGGGGAAAGACAACAGATCATGACCGTCTTAGGAAAACTCCAGCCCCGGAGCCAGAATGTTAAATTCTGGACGGAACTTAACGCCATCTGGGTAGGGCACCAGTTGCACCTAAGGGATATTCACCAATTGGTCCGAGCAGCCTGCCCTGCGGACAAGTGGCGACTTGTGGCAGGCGGGCATACAGTTCAACCCGCTCAAGACTACAGCGGAGGGCGTTGGACACATGCGGTAGCCCTCACTGATGAAATGGACACCCAACAGCCGGCATTTGCCCTTTTTAAGACAGAAGTCCAGAGGGTCCTAGGTGATTCCCCCACGAATTGGAATAGAATCACAACAACCAAACCACAAAAGGGTGAGGGAGCGTCAGAATATGGAGAATGAATATTCAATATCTACCAAGAGAGCTCGGGCCAACAAAATGCCATTAGGACGGACCTGGCCTTTATACAGGCATTTAAGGATGGCTTGTCACCCAGACACCAAGGCATCATTAAGATGGGGGTAGTAACCGCCAGAAACTATGATGACCTGGTAGAATGGGCTAGTGGGGTAGATGGAAGTGGGATGGAGGATAAGGATAAGGATAAGGTTAAGGTAAAGCAAGAGATGGTAGCAGCCGTGACTAATTGGGAATCTGGAACCCGACCCAAGAAAGGACCATGCCACAACTGTGGAAAGATGGGCCACTTTGTCAACTTTCTTCCCTTTGCATTCTTTTGCAAACAGTGCAATTATTGCGGAAAACGGGGGCACCTAGAGGCCGCCTGTTACGGAAAACACGGCAGGCCTAGTGAGGGGCAAAACACCCTAACCGCCGAAGAATATAAAGAATGGCAGGAATATAAGCGTAGTAGTTGATGTCCGGTGGCCCCCATAAAAGGTAAAAGGGAGGGGAGAATTTATGTGTCTGCACTAGTAGGGGGCCGACAATGTGAAATGCTGGTGGACACAGGCGCATCAGTTTCCGTCACTAACCTCCCCCTCCCCACGACTAGTAAGTCAATACTCCTGCGAGGACTCAATGGCACTAAAGTGCCAGCTCACTTGAGCACCACGCAGCTGGTGGAAATCGATAATATATACCTCCCCATGAAATTCTATGTGTGTAAAAATAATGAAGGTACAATATTAGGTAATGATATAATGAGGGAGTACAAAGCAATAATTGATTGTGGCAAAGGAAGGTTAACATGGCCAAAGGCGGATGGCCGGAAGGAAAAGATTAGACAACTGGCAAATAACACTGGCACCCTTGGGGTGGCCACCGTAACTACCAAGGACTGGCACAAAGATACGGGAGGATACGGAGCCATTTGTGATTCCGTGATTGGGGTATGGGCTGAAACAAAGTTAGATACAGGAAAAGCTAGTATCGACCCTATTAAGATTCCCGGACCAGAACACAAATCCCACCGCCAGTACCCAATAAAGGCGGAGGCCAGGAAGGCAGTCGTGGACATAGTGAAGGGGCTAGTAGAAAGGGGTATCCTGAGGGAAACCACGAGCACTACTAATTCCCCCACATGGCCAGTAGAGAAACCTGATGGGAGCTATAGGTTGACTATAGACTGTACGGCCCTCAACAGGGTCACTCCTAAATTACACCCCATCGTTGCCAGCCCCTCAACAATTTTGAATGGGCTATCCCCTGAACAGAAGATATTCACCGTTTTAGACATAGCTAACAGATTCTGGGCACTCCCATTAGATCCGGAATCACAAGAGAAATTTGCATTCACAGTAGGGGATAAACAATATACGTGGACCCGATTGCCACAGGGATTCCATAATAGCCCAGCTATTTTTCATCGCGTCATGAGTGATATCCTAAAATAGATAGAAGTACCTAAAGGAAGCACTATTTTGCAGTACGTCGACGACATACTAATAGCCTCGGAAACGAAGGCAGATCATCTAGCAACCCTATATTTAGTACTAAGGGCCCTAGAGATGGCTGGCCTCAAGGTAAGCCCTAAAAAAGCACAGATAGGAAAAGCTCAGGTCCTATACCTGGGACATCTAATCTCCCAAGGACTTAAAGAAATGCCACAGGACAGGAAACACGCTGTCCAGGGCATGCCGAGACCCGTAACAGTACGCGGAGTCAGGAAGGTACTGGGGCTCTTTAATTACAGTTGAAATTTTATCCCGGGGTTCGCTAAATTAGCAGAACCTATACAAAGATTAGTGAAAGGGGGTAAACCCGCGTTGGAACCGATAGATCGGGGACCGGAACAAGAGGAAGCTTATACTCAACTAAAGTCTGAGCTAGTATCAGCCCCAGGGCTAGGACTGCCAGATATGAGTAAGGACTTCCACATACATTGCAACAATGAAGAAGGGTTTTACACAGCAGTAGTTACACAGGATCATGGGGATAAAAGAAGGCCCGTCGCCTACTATTCCACAGCGGAGGGACCAGTAGTCACAGGGCTCTCCCGGTGCATAGCTGCATTGGATTGTGCGGCTTGGGCAGTAAAGGTTAGTGAGCCGATAGTAATGACAGGAAACATTATATTGCACACTAAACACACTCTGGTAGAGATGCTGAATACCGGGAAATTAAGATCCGTCTCAAACATGAGACGTGCCAAGTGGAAGGCCGTCCTCCTCCCTCCGAGTAAAGCAGTAACCATTGTTAGAGACACAGGGGAGAACCCGGCAGAAGGAATACTGGGAACTGGGGAGCCCCACAACTGTGGGGACGTAGATATGAACCTGGAAGAAGATAGGATAAAAGACACCCCTTTAGCGACAGCGGAAGAGACGTTGTACGTAGATGGTTCACGCAAGTATATAGATGGGCTGCCCCGAACGCGGTGGGTGGTGGTTAATGGCGAATTTAAAACCGTAGAGTCAGGATGGATTGATGGAGGCCTATCGGCCCAAGTAGCAGAGCTAGTGGCTCTCACCAGGGCACTAGAGTTGTCAGAGAATAAAATCGTGAACATTTACACAGATAGTAGGTATGCCTTTGGGGTGGTCCACGATTATATGACTGCATGGGGTAGGAGGGGATTCATTACTGCGGGAGGCAATCCCATAAAACACCAGCTGAGGATAGAAGCCCTCCTAGAAGCTAGCGACAACCCCCAACAGGTAGCAGTAATTAAGATTAAGGCACATCAGAGGGAACCGGACCGGACTAGCCCGGACTGGTTAAATCACCAGGGGAACCAGGCTGCGGACCAAGCAGCACAAAGGGCGCTAGAGCAAGAAAGGATCGAAGAAGTACCAATAGCCGCTGTGAGCAGCTCCGAGGACGAGATAAGTATTGATGAACTCCATGAGGACACCCCCGACGTCGAAAAAGGTACGTGGGAAGAACAAGGCGCAAAGCGGGGAAGCGATAATGTCTGGCGAAAGGATAACAGGGTAATGGCCCCCAAGTGCATTCAAAATACGCTATTAGAACTCCACCATGGGCTTGTACACTCAGGGAGAGAAGCGATGATGGGAAGCCTCAGCAAAGAATGGTGGTGGAAGGGGATGGGAAGAGATATCGCGAGATACTGCCATCGATGTATAACCTGTGCGCAGTATAACCCCGGGCGACCCATAAAGGTCAAAATGGGACATCAACCAAGGCCACGAGGGCCCTGGGAGCATATACAAATAGACTTCACAGGTCCCCTTCCACCGTCACACGGCAAAACATACTGCCTCGTGGTCATAGACCAATTCACCCGCTGGGTAGAGGCTTTCCCCACGCGAAATTGCACCGCTTTGACGGTTGCCAGAGTCTTAGCTGAAGAAGTAATCCCCAGGTGGGGAATACCAATTCAAATGGACTCTGATCAAGGTACCCACTTTACCGGGAGTGTCATAAAAACGGTATGCCAATTAATGGGAATTAAACAAAAATTCCACATCCCATACCACCCTCAAAGTTCGGGCATGGTGGAACGAATGAACCGAACCCTTAAAAATGCATTGGCAAAGGCAATGCAGACGTCAGGGAAAACCTGGACTGAAGTATTGCCCATTATCCTAATGAAGCTGTGAGCCACTGAAAACCGAACGACAGGCTTGACCCCTTATGAATTGATGACAGGAAGGGCGATGCAATTGCCAGAAGGCATCATAACAGGTGGGGCCGATGTAGGCCCTTTAAAAGATAGACTAAAACGATACGTTCTGGAACTTAGCACTCAATTAAAGGAGATGCGAAAGAATGTCCGCGATAATCAGGAGGACAAGGATCGGGCACAAGAGCTCACAATGACGGCTTATGTTCCCTCAGCGGGTAGTAAAGTCATGGTGAAAACTCTGCCCAGCAAACCAGGGTTCGCCCCAAAATGGAGTGGGCCATATAAAATCATAATCAGTGGGGATACCTGTGCCTGTCTAGACATAAGGGCCATGGTGTGGAGATGCCGGAGTTGGACTGGGGTGGACAAATGTAAGAAGTCACACAACACCAGGTTATAGTCCAACAGCTTTATTTGAAATCACAAGCTTTCGGAGCGCTGCTCCTTCGTCAGGTGCAGCGCTCCGAAAGCTTGTGATTTCAAATAAAGCTGTTGGACTATAACCTGGTGTTGTGTGACTTCTTACATTAGACATAAGGGGTAAAGGAGTATGGAAGCATTGGACACAATTGAAAGTATATAAAGACAACTGACTGGCTACTTTCTGAATCTGTTTTACAGGTGATCTGCATACCCTTTGTCATAAAATTCCTGTAAAGACTGGACTGTAGTGATATATTAATCATGTTTAGAGTATTATGGTAATGGCGTTATTTCATATTGTCACGGGAAGCGCGGTACCCCATTTACGTAAAGGGAGAGGATTGCATGTAAATACCTTTCTGTATATGTCATATGTCTATGCGAAAAAAATGGGCCAAAGCTCCTGCTGGGTGTGCGCCCATGTGCCCACCCATTCGGGGGGAGGAATCCCATTAAGGCCTATCCCCTTTAAGGTAGAGGAGATGGTAGGGTGGTTATTATACTCTAATACCACCTGGAATAAGGAGGATACCATACAAACCCAAAATAGCTTGAATCCAGATCAGCTGGAACATGAGTGGAAACAGGCAGGGTATAACCCCACGAACTTTAAAGGATGGTTTCATCCCCAGTACGATAATCGAAGGTATCCAGAAGAGCTATTAGTCAGCACAGGGGGAAAACTAAACAATGCAGAGGGGGAAGTCTGCTTGGTAAACTATGACGAGACAGGGTTAGTGGTTGGATGGAGTAAGTGCAAGTATAATTACACTTTAACCAAAACCAGTACTAAACCACCAGGTGCCCTAGAATGGCCCTACGTGGGAACGTTTAATTTATCCGAAGTGCTAAACCAGACTAGCAATCTACCCTGGAGGGGAATACCTGGGATCATGTACCAACTTTGGAACAAATTTGAGGCCTATAATAATACCTATTTCATTTGCGGATATAAGGCGTATCCATGGCTTCCACGAACCTGGACTGGGTCATGCTATATAGGATACGTAGTACCATACATCCATTATTTATCCTCCCTAACCCACCACTACAGGTACCAGTCGTTATGGCAACCAGCCAAGCGTGTTAAGAGAGCTATTACGGAAACCGAAAGATTCTGGGCTATAGCATTCCCCTGGTACGGAACAGGAAAAATAGCAAGGGAATCCATAAACATGGCAGCAGTGCTCGAACAAATAGCCAACGATACGGCTGAGTCCCTGAGAGAAATGAGTGCCGAAATGGTGGCGATCCGGACCACCGCCTTACAGAATAGGATAGCCCTAGATTATCTGTTGGCGGCGCAAGGAGGCACCTGTGCCCTGATCGGGACAGACTGCTGTACATATGTCCCAGATAGCTCCGAGAATTTCACGAGCCTAGCAAATCATATCCAAGAAGAAATAAAGAAGCTCCATCAACCCACAAGCACAGGGTGGCTTGATTGGTTGCTAGGGAAAACCGGGTGGGGAGCGTGGAGGATGCAAGGGATAATAATAATAGTTGTAATTTGTATGTTGATGTGTTGTGCGCTGAGCCTTATAAAGTTGTGTTGCCAAACTGCTATGAAAACCGTGATGCCGATCGCCTCTATCGAGGAGGAACACACCAACCTGCTACCAAGGGACGAAGAACACCAATACGACACTGTCGAAGGAACAACCGAACCCCCGGACATAAGCCAGTGGCTGTAAGCACCGACGAAAGGGGGACCGAGGATGGTCATCTGGGAGCAAATGAATCGTGCTCCAGGACCAAGAGGAGGGATTGTTAGAATAAAATTTTGCTGGACAAGATTGCTGGACAAGATTTTGCTGGAAAAGACACAAACAACAAATTCGCTGACTGGGACTAATTGAATCACTGCACAGTGAGACATGCCACGCTTACGCATGGCTGGAACAAAGTTCGTCTCGTGTCCTGACTGGGACTAATTGGATCACTGAGGACTAACAAGGTTCACTGGTATCCTATCATCGAACTAATCACTTGTATCCTATTATCGAACTAATCACATTCCGCCGGGGAACAAGACGGAACGAAGACCTGAAGAGGCAGAATTGGCAACACAAGTGTGTAAACTCCTGACTGGAGGAAAATAACGATATGCGCTAATAAACAAATTGATTGGATGAATGTAAATGATCTAAAACCAACTTCTTGGAATTGTATATAAGCTCGGCACGTACTACAATCAGGGAAAAGGTGCTCTCGCAGACCGCATGGTTGCAGACTCTTCTCCCAGAGCTCTGTCATTTAATAAAGTTGTCTCTCTTACTCAAAGTCTAGTTTCCGAGGTATCATTTTTCCTACAACAGTATGTTCACAGAGATAGGCCTAGAAATTGAGTGCCCTTAGCGCCGATTTTGCGGCGCTAGAGGGCCTAGCGCTGCATTTGGCGCCGGCGCCGAAATTGCCTGGGGCCCTTACGCCGCGGTAGACCGGTAGCGCTGCGCCGGCACCGATGACGTCATCGGTGTGCGCAGCGTCCCGGTTGCCATGCCGACGGGCCCCAGCACCGAAATTCAGTTGCGGCCGCCTCGCCCGTGACAGCCGCAACTAAGGCCTAGAAATTGAGTTTTGGCTTAGCCAGGGCTTTAGCGCCGGAAGTTAGTGCCGGCGCTAAGTCCCCCTGCGCGCGCCAAAAATTCAGCAGGGCCGCGCCCAAACGGCTGCCGGCGCTACTGAAGGGTCTTTGCGGCGGTAAATCGGCGCTAACTGCCGTTTCGCGCCGCAATTCCGGCGCTGCGGCACCCGATGCGGTGCGGCAGGCTCGGGAAGTGCAGGCCTCCTCCTTCCCTTAAGGAGGAGCTGCCTGCACCCGATCGCGGCCCGCGAAAATCTTTTTAAAAATGAGCCCGGCACCTCGGACAAGTGCCGGGCTTGCTTCTGTTCCGGGGGGGGGGGGGGGGGGAAGTCCGGGGAGGGAGCTGCGGCCAGCCGCCGCGGGGCCTTTAATGCGCCGGCGCAAAGACTCGTAAGACTCTGTTGCCAGAGTCTTAGTTGCGGCTGTCACGGGCGAGGTGGCCGCAACTGAATTTCGGCGCTGGGGCCCGTCGGCATGGCAACCGGGACGCTGCGCACACCGATGACGTCATCGGTGCCGGCGCAGCGCTACCGGTCTACCGCGGCGTAAGGGCCCCAGGCAATTTCGGCGCCGGCGCCAAATGCAGCGCTAGGCCCTCTAGCGCCGCAAAATCGGCGCTAAGGGCACTCAATTTCTAGGCCAATGACTCTGGCAACAGAGTCTTACGAGTCTTTGCGCCGGCGCATTAAAGGCCCCGCGGCGGCCGGCCGCTTTCCCGCCGGCCGCCTGGCCGCAGCTCCCTCCCCGGACTTCCCCCCCCCCCCCCCGGAACAGAAGCAAGCCCGGCACTTGTCCGAGGTGCCGGTCTCATTTTTTAAAAGATTTTCGCGGGCCGCGATCGGGTGCAGGCAGCTCCTCCTTAAGGGAAGGAGGAGGCCTGCACTTCCCGAGCCTGCCGCACCGCATCGGGTGCCGCAGCGCCGGAATTGCGGCGCGAAACGGCAGTTAGCGCCGATTTACCGCCGCAAAGACCCTTCAGTAGCGCCGGCAGCCGTTTGGGCGCGGCCCTGCTGAATTTTTGGCGCGCGCAGGGGGGCTTAGCGCCGGCACTAACTTCCGGCGCTAAAGCCCTGGCTAAGCCAAAACTCAATTTCTAGGCCATAGTGTTTAAGAAGGCTTTTAAAATGGGTCAGGGGGACATTGCAAGGCAGAGGGACTTGGGAAGAGAAACCCAGAAAGTAGTCACCAAAGGCTCAGCCACTGATGGTGGGGTGCACAGCAGACTTAACTAGGAAGAGTGATCCAAGCAGGGATGTAGGGCTACAAGAGGAGGTTGCAGAGCTGAGCTGATGGACAGATTTGGATCAGTTGTCAATCCGCCCTGATTTTTGTAAGACACATCTCTGATTGGCTATTCAGGGGCTGAGAGGGTTACCTTGAGTTTGATTGTGTGCTTGGTGATCTTCTTACTGCCCTGCAGTTCAACCTTTTGTCAATAGATGTGGATACTCATTTTTCGATTGTGCCCACCACCCCAGCCCCTTTCCTCGTCTGTTACCTTTAGTGGGCACATGCCTCGAGTCACTAGGCCCCACGTGCACAACACAGCACATCTCCAGGTTAAAACACATTTGTCTTTTATAAGCCCATTCACTTAGCTTTTCTATATCTACTTGGAACCGGCTAATACTCTCCTTATTCTGTATTGTGCAGGTTGAGCTTATATCTGCCTCCGTTTAATTAATTACAGGTTGAGACTTTATGCTCTGCCCTCTCAAATGGATTCCCATTTCTCACTGGAAGAGGCACATTCAAGATCTCTCTGTCAATCTTCCTTTGCTAGTGCACTGTGCAGTGCTGTGAAACTAGCTGGGATGTGCCATTGTGCAATGGGAGGAAGGACTGTCAGCATTAATAAGCTCCGTGAGTCTGGCAAAGTTGGTTTGATCCAATTTAAAAAGTGTTTCCTTTGCAATTAGTGTAGGTGTCGTCATGGGTCAGTGGGTTATTTCTAATGCCTGGTTTGAACTGAAGGCTCATAATGTCACCACTAGAGGTCACCATTTCAATGATGTATGAACGGCTGTGCTTGACAAATGGAACTTAGTTCCAAGCTTTTTCACCGGCTCACGATAAGCATCCACTCATGGACGGTGTAAGACTAGAATTTAGTCTTCACATTTATTGTGCTTCCTGCAATATGTTTGTGGGATGTGGTGCAGTTGAAGAAACATCTTACTCGTAAAATACTTGTTTTACTTCGTGTGATTGTTCAAGTGGGTTTGTTGGTGGGTTTAAAAGTACATTTTATTCAGCAAACCCTCCCTCTGTCAGGTGCATAGTTCTGTTTAAATAACTGAAACTCAACATGAAAAATGATGACCCACCATCAGCCTCAGTGCTTTCTGCCTGTGTGTGACATTGCACTGGGAGAGCTTCAGGTTTCCATGGCTTGGCCTTCATGTCACAAGAACACAAGGTAATTACGAATGAGGAAGGCCATTCAGCCCATCTCAATTCATCCAGACAGGTGGTTTCTAACGTCCCTCCGTTGTGGCATCCAATTGTTTCTCAAATGATTCCAGGGTTTTTTGTCCCCATTACGCTAGCTGGAAGCTTATTCCACATGTTGATCTCTCTTTGTGTGAGGAAGCATTTCCTGATATCAGTCCTAAAATGACCTTTTACTAGTTTGAATCTTTGTCCCCTAGTTCTACTCCAGCAGCTTAATTTAAAGTAACAATCCAGGTTAACTTTTTCTATACAACAGCTTACATTTATATAGCGCCTTTAACGTAGTAACATGTCCCAAGGCGCTTCATAGGAGCGTTATCAAACAAAATTTGACACCAAGCCACATAAGGAGATATAGCCTTAACGATGTTATATACCTTGATAAGATCACCACTCAAGATCCTTTCCCGATGGAAAAGCCCAAGTCTCTCCAGTCTTTCCTCATAACAAAGAGCCCTGACACTGGCGCTCAGCCTCGAGTCTCTTCAATGTTCGAATGTTTTGCTTCTTGGTGACCAGAATTGGACACAGTATTCAAGGTGCAGTCTGATCGGGGATCATTTCCTCCTTTGACTTTTAGCCTACTGTTTTGACGATGTAGTTCAACCTGCAGAGAGAATGTTTCCACTTGTGGGGAAGCCCATAACTAGAGGCCATCAATATAAGATAGTCACCAAGAAATCAAATAGGAAATTCAGAAGAAACTTCTTTACCCAGAGTGGTGAGAATCTGGAACTCGCTACCACATACAGTAGTTGAGACGAATAGTAAATATGCATTTAAGGGGAAGCTAGACAAACATATGCGGGAGAAGGGAATAGAGGGTTACGCTGATAGAGTTAGATGAGGAAGGATGGGAGGAGGCTCGAGTGGAGATGAAACGCCGGCATGGACTGGTTGGGCCGAATGGCCTGTTTCTGTGCCACATATCCTATGTACAGTAATTCCATGTAATTCTATTGGCTTTGTCGATTGCTGTTCTGCATCGGTGGGACACATTTAGCGTTGAGTCTCCCACGACTCCTAGGTATCTTTCAGCTTCATCCTTACCTATTTAAACACCATTCATGGAGTACTTTGTGTACCTATGTGTAGCACTTTACACTTGTCTGCATTCAATTTCATCTGCCAATGTTCTGCCCAATTATATATTTTGTTCAACTCATTCTGTAATTTGCACCAATTACACTGCCCTTCCTAGTTTGGTATCATCTGCAAAGTTGAGCATTTTGCATTGAGTTTCTGAATCCAGGTCATTTATGTAAATTATAAACCGTGGTGTTCGCATGACTGAGGCACCCTCCTCAGTACTTTTCTCCACTCTGACATAAATGTTGTGAGGTTGTGAAAGGCACTAAATAAATGCAAGTTCTGTGTGCTTTCTTTCTTCTTTCTTATCCGTTCCCAAAGCTTAACCTGAATTCCCGCAATTTTTAGTTTAATAATAGTCTTTCATATGGAACCTATAGTAATCTGGGATGTTATGATTAAGGTTATCCACCAGGTGGTGCTGTAGCCAATGCTGCTGCTAAGATCAGGGGTTGCTTCCTGTTAAGGCCAGGGGTTAGCTTCCTGCTAAGATCAGCAAAGGTGCAATGCCTGGAAGCAGGCCTGCCTGGTTGTCTCGCAGTCGTTCAATAAAGTACTCGTCTTAATCCTCATACCTCGCCTCTTCGAGTTCCTTGTCTCACTACATGGATTTATCACATTTGGCGACGAGGTAAAACAGGACCCTGAATAACAGAAATCTGCCAGGACGTTTAAACAACAAAATCACGAGCTGCAGTTAGCTACCAGTTGGAAGAGAGCATGGCTGCCATGGTAGGAACGGTCTCCGCTTTTGATATTCAAGCACAAACTTGGGAGGAATACTGTGAAGTGTTGGGTTTTTTTTTCGAAGCAAATGAAATAAATGATGCCGGAAAAAGGAAAGCCATTCTGCTTAGTTCAGTGGGAAGCCAAACCTACAGTTTGATGAAGAACCTGCTCAGTCCTGAAAAGCCTGGAGACAAATCATTTGTTGAATTAGTGGCTGTGCTAAAAGAACATTTCAACCCTAAGCCTAGTGAGATTGTACAGCGGTTCAAGTTGAATTCAAGGAACAGGAAAGAGGAAGAGAGTGTAATGGACTATGTAGCGGTGTTGCGTAAATTGGCACAAGATTGCAATTATGGGAACAACCTGAAGGAAATGCTGAGAGATAGGCTAGTTTGCGGAATAATGGACGACTGAATGCAGCACAGATTATTATCTGAGACTGGGCTTACTTATGAAAAAGCATTGGAACTTGCTCAAGCCATAGAGACAGTGAACCAAGATGTAAAAGACAGGGTTCAGACAGGGCTAATGCTACGCAAGTTGCAGGTCAGGTTGTTGTGCACAAGTTGAACATGCATCAGAAACCACAATGTGAGCATGTGAAGGCATGTTATAGATGCAAGGGCGATCACCTGGCGAGTGAATGCCGGTTTCTGGTGGAAAAGTGCTACAAGTGTGGGAAACAAGGACACGTAAAATGAGCTTGCAGGGTGAAATCACCTGTGGAGGAATCCAAACCAAAAGGGGGAGGACAGCAAAACCAAGGGAGAGAAGTGAAAAAACATGGAGCACACCACATCAGCGGGGAAGCTGAGGAAGAAGAGGACATGTTCATAATGTATGGCATGTTAGAGAACATTCCAAAAGTGGCTCCTATCACATTGCAACTGACAGTAAATGACTCTAAGGTGAACTTTGAAGTGGATACAGGGTGAGGCGTGACCATAATGAACAAGGCAGAGTACTCAAAATTGTGGAACCGTGCAAAAGTTCCAGAGTTAAAGCCTTGCTCCCTGCATCTTAAAACATATACAGGTGAACGAGTAGCGACATTAGGTACAGCTAAGGTAACTGTGCAACACAGGGACACAGTGTAACAGCTACCTGTAGTTATAGTATCGGGTACCGGACCAAACCTGTTAGGTCGGGGCTGGATAAAAGAACTTAAATTAGACTGGGGAGCAGTACATCAAATAGATGCGGGCAAACAATTGACTTTGCAAAAGTGTTGAGTGAACATGAGAATGTGTTCAAGGAGGAACTTGGCACATTTAATAGCCCCCCAGCTAAGATTTATGTAGACAAGGAGGCACCGCCAAGGTTTTTTAAACAACGACCTGTGCCTTATGCCATGAAGCCAAAGGTAGAGGCTGAGCTTGACCGTCTATTGAGAGAGAACATACTGGAGCCAGTGAAATGTTCGGAATGGGCAGCTCCCATAGTACCTGTTTTAAAACCGAACAATTTGGTAAGACTCTGTGGAGACTATAAATTGACAGTCAATCGGGTGTCCAAACTAGAGCAGTATCCTATTCCCAAAATAGAGGATCTTTTTGCAAACCTGGCTGGAGGAAAGAAATTCACAAAGTTGGATATGAGTCATGCCTACTTGCAGATTCCACTGGATGACGAATCAAAGAAGTATGTCACCATAAATACACACAAGGGCTTGTTTACATATAACCGCTTACCGTTTGGTGTCTCATCTAGTCCAGCTATCTTCCAGAGGACAATCGCAGGTGTACTGCAAGGGATTCCACATGTTTCCATCTATCTGGATGACATTCTGGTGATGGGAAGAACCAACCAGGAGCATCTGAGCACTCTGAGAGAGGTACTACAGAGATTGGAGAGGGCAGGGTTCTGGCTCAAGAGGAGTAAGTGCACTTTCCTGGGGAATGAGGCAGTGTTCCTGGGACACAGAGTGGACGCCACCGGGCTCCATCCACTCAAGGAGAAGGTACAAGCACTGCAGGACGCCCCTGCTCCTACAAATGTGGCTCAGTTAAAAGCTTACCTGGGGCTGCTGAACTATTATAACAGGTTTTTACCAAACTTGTCAACTGTGTTAGCACCTCTTCACAAACTACTGTGCAAGGAAACACGGTGGCAGTGGGGAGAGGAGCAGGGGGTTTCATTTGAACAGTCCAAGAAACTGATGCTGTCGTCGGATGTGCTGGTTCACTACAATGCAGAGAAAGACATCATTCTCTCTTGTGACGCTTCACCTTACGGGGTGGGGGCAGTTCTTTCACACTGCAAGGAAGATGGAACTGACAGACCAATAGAGTTTATGTTCCGAACTCTAACACCAGCGGAAAAAAACTATTCCCAGTTAGACAAAGAGGGGTTAGCAGTAATGTTTGGGTTACAGAGGTTCCACAAGTACATATATGGCAGGAAGTTCACCATATGCACCGATCATAAACCTCTTATCTCTCTTTTCAATGAAATGAAAGCAGTTCCACAGATGGTGTCACCCCGGATCCAGAGGTGGGCCGTGACATTGAAGGCATATGAGTATGTCATCGTCTACAAGGCGGGCAAGGACCATGGGAGTGCAGATGCCTTGAGCCGTCTTCCACTGCCAAGCACACCTATCCGTGCAGCTCCAGAGGACGGAGTGTTGATGTTGGAGGACACTGACACAGCACTTGTGACTGCAGAGCAAGTAAGAACATGGACAGGTAAAGATCCAGTACTGTCTAGAGTTCGAGAATATGTGGTGAGGGGATGGCCACAGCATCTGGAAGGGGTTGATTTCACACCCTACAGTGTCAGGAAAACAGAGCTGAGTGTGCAGGATGGTTGCGTGTTGTGGGGAGCACGAGTGATTATTCCACAGCCAGCACGACAGTCTATCCTAGAGCAACTACATCAGTGTCATCCTAGGGTCTCGCGTATGCAAGCCTTGGCTAGGAGTTACTTGTGGTGGCCAAAGCTAGATGAGGAGATAGAAAATCTAGTCAAGACATGCAGCACTTGTCAGGAACACCGGAAGGCACCAGCAGCGGCTTCTCTCCACCCCTGGGAGTGGCGGATAAACCATGGAGAAGGTTGCACTTAGATTATGCGGGTCCATTCATGGGGAAGATGTTCCTCATAATCATTGATGCACATTCCAAATGGATGGATGTTTATCCTGTAAATTCTGCTTCCGCCACTATTACTATAGACTGCCTGCATCGGAGCTTCAGTAATCAAGGGCTACCAGAGATCATGGTAAGTGACAATGCCACTTGTTTTGTGAGTACAGAGACAAAAGAGTTCTTGAGGAAAAATGGCATAGTGCTGGTGACCTCGGCTACATATCATCCGTCCTCAAATGGACTTGCGGAGAGAGCCATACAAACATTTAAAGAGATGATGAAAAAAAGTGCAGAAGGGAGTTTAGCAGCCAAAGTGTCACGGGTTCTGTTCAGCTACAGAATAACACCTCAATCCACCACAGGACTCTCTCCTGCTGAGATGTTATTAGGTCATAGACTACGCTCCACTCTTGACCTTGTCCACCCAGACCTAAAAAGGAAAATGGAAAACAGACAAAACAAACAAAAAGAGAACCATGACAAAAGAACAAAGAGCCGAAGTTTTGGAGAAGGAGATGCGGTCCTTACCAGGAATTTCAGTTATGGACCCAAGTGGATTCCTGGCTTCATAGACTCAATGACCGGTCCCGTATCATACAAGGTCATGTTGGATGATGGTAGGGTAGTATGCAGACATGTAGATCAGATACTTACCAGACAAGGGGAAATTGAAATGAAGGTACCAGCTGCAATGGCTGAGGACAGTGTTGCCCCCAGTTATCCAAGTGCATCTGTGGTGCCACCACCAGGGACAGAGACAATTCCACAGGAACCCATTCATCAAGAGGAAACCATCGTTGCAGAGTCAGATATTCTGAGCACTGCTCAGGAGCAGCTGGTGGCTTCACCACAAACAAGCAGGGACTTTACTGTCAGACGTTCACAAAGGACTCGCATGGCACCAGAGAGATTGATACTGACCTGTTAGATTTGTCAAGTATGGAACATGGTGAGTGGAGACTTCTTATGTGACCCTTAGGAATGGTTGTTTGTTAAGAAATTCATACTGGAATCTTAAGGGAGGAAGGATATAGTAATCTGGGATGTTATGATTAAGGTTATCCACCAGGTGGTGCTGTAGCCAATGCTGCTGCTAAGGTCAGGGGTTTCTTCCTGTTAAGGTCAGGGGTAAGCTTCCTGCTAAGGTCAGCAAAGGTGCAATGCCTGGAAGCAGGCCTGCCTGGTTGTCTCGCAGTCATTCAATAAAGTACTCGTCTTAATCCTCACACCTCGCCTCTTCGAGTTCCTTGTCTCACTACATGGATTTATCACAGAACCTTATCAAAAGCTTTTTGGATGTCGAGGTGCACCACATCTTGGGGCTTCCTACATAGAAGATAGGAGCAGGAGTAGGCCATTCGGCCCCTCGAGCCTGCTCCGCTATTCAATGCGATAATACCTATTCATCCAAATTCAGTACCCTGTCCCTGCTTTCTCCCCATACCCCTTGATTCCTTTAGCCTTAAGAAATATATCCAACTCCTTCTTGAATATATTTAATGAATTGGCCTCTACTACCTTCTGTGGTAGAGAATTCCACAGGTTCACCACTCTCTGGGTGAAGAAATTCCTCATTTCTGTCCTAAATGGCTTACCCCTTATCCTTAGACTGTGACCCCTGGTTCTGGATTCCCCGACCATCAGGCACATCCTTCCTGCATCTAGTCTGTCCAGTCCTGTCAGAATTTTATAAGTTTCAATGAGATCCCCTCTCATTCTTCTAAACTCCAGTGAGTATAAGCCCAATCGTCCCAATCTCTCCTCATACATCATTCCTGCCATCCCAGGTATCAGCCTGGTGAATCTTCGCTGAACTCCTTCCATGGCAAGAACATCCTTCCTCAGATAAGACGACCAAAACTGCACACAATACTCAAGATGTGGTCTCACCAAGGCCCTGTACAACTGCAGCAAGACACCCTTGTTCCTGTACTCAAACCCTCTCGCTACGAAGGCCAACATACCATTTGCCTTCTTAACTGCCTGCTGCACCTGCATGCTTACCTTCAGCAACTGGTGCACAAGGACACCCAGGTCTTGTTGCACTTCCCCTTCTCCCAATCTATTGCCATTCAGATAAAAATCTGCCTTTCTGTTTTTGCCACCAAAGTGGATAACCTCACATTTATCCACGTTATATTGCATTTGCCATGCTTCTGCCCAATCACCCAACCTGTCCAAATCATCCTGGAGTTTCTTGGCATCCTCCTCACAGCACACACACCCACCCAGCTTTGTGTCGTCTGAAAACTTGGAGGTATTACATCTAGTTCCCTTGTTTAGATCATTAATATATATTGTGAATAGCTGGGGTCCAAGGACCAATCCCTGCGGTACTCCACTAGTCACTGCCTGCCACTCGGAAAAAGACCCGTTTATTCCAACTCTTTGCTTTCTGTCTGCCGACCAGTTCTCTATCCAAGTCAATACCTTGCCCCCAATCCCATGTGCCTTAACTTTACATGCTAATCTCTTATGTGGGACCTTATTGAAAGCCTGCTGAAAGTCCAAATGCACCACATCCACTGGTTCTCCCTTACCTATTTTACTAGTTACATCCTCAAAAAATTCCAGTAGATTAGTCAAGCATGATTTACCTTTTGTAAATCCATGTTGACTTTGTCCGATCCTGTCACTGTTTTCCAAGTGCTCTGCTATTACATCTTTTATAATGGACTCTAGCATTTTCCCCACTACCGATGTCAGGCTTACCGGTCTGTACTTCCCCATTTTCTCTCTACCACCTTTTTTGAATAGTGGGGTAAAATTAGCTACTCTCCAATCCATGGGAGCTGTTCCAGATTCCATCGAATGTTGGAAGATGATCAGCAATGCATCTACTATTTCTAGGGCCACTTCTTTAATACCCTAGGATGTAGATTATCAGGCCCTGGGGATTTATCGGCCTTCAATCCCGTCAATTTCCCTAACACCATTTCCCTACAAATACTGATTTCTTTCAATTCCTCCCTTTCATCAGACCCTATGTTCCCCGACATCTCTGGGAGGTTATTTGTGTCCTCCTTTGTGAAGACAAACCAAAATATGTATTTAATTGGTCTGCCATTTCTTTGTTCCCCATTATAAATTCCCCTGATTCTGACTGCAAGGGACCTACGCTTGACTTCACCAATCTTTTTCTCTTCACATATCTATAAAAGCTTTTACATTCAGTTTTTATGTTCCGTGCTAGCTTACTCTCATATTCTATTTTCCCCTTCTTAATTAATCCCTTTGTCCTCCTTTGTTGAATCTTAAACTGCTCCTAATCCTCAGGTTTACTGCTTTTTCTGGCCAATTAATATGTCCTCTCCTTGCATCTTATGCTATCCCTAATTTCCCTTGTTAGCCACGGTTGAGTCACCTTTTTTGTTTTATTTTTATGCTAAACTGGGATGAACAAATTCTGTAGTTCATCCATGCAGTCTTTGAATGTTTGCCATTGCCTATCCACCATCAACCCTTTGAGTGACATTCCCTAATCAATCCTACCCAACTTGCGCCTCAGACCATTGTAGTTTCCTTTATTTAAATTCAGGACCCCAGTCTCTGAGTCAACTACTTCATTCTCCATCTTAGTGAAGAATTCTATCATATTATGATCGCTCCGAACCAAGGGGCCTCGTACAACAAGATTGCTAATTAATCCTTTCTCATCACATAATACTCAGTCTAAGATGGCCTGATCTTAGTAAACACTCCAGGAATTCCTCATCCACAGTATTGTTACTAATTTGGTTAGCCCAATCTATATGTAGATTAAAGTCACCCATGATGACTGCTGTGCCCTTATTGCACGCTTCTCTAATTTCCCTTTTAATGCCATCCCCAACCTCCGCATTACTGTTTGGTGGTCTATATACCACTCCCACTAATGTTTTCTGCCCCTTGGTATTTCTCAGTTCTACCCATACAGATTCCACATCATCAGAGCTAATATCCTTCCTTACAATTGTGTTAATCCCTTCTTTAACCAGCAAAGCTACCCCACCTCCCTTTCCTTTTTGCCTATCGTTCCTGAATATTGAATACCCCTGGATGTTGAGTTCCCAGCCTTGGCCACCCTGGAGCCATGTTTCTATAATCCCAATCAAATCATATTCGTTTACCTCTATTTGCGCAGCTAATTCATCCACCTTATTACGAATGCTCCTCGGATTAAGACACAAAGCCTTCAGGTTTGTTTTTTTAACGCTCTTAGACCTATTGGAATTATTATTTACTGTGGCCATGTTTGATTTAAACCGTTGATTTCTCTGACTGCCACTTTTGTTTTTCTCCTTCCTATCTTTTGCTTGGGTTGTTACTTTCTCAAAAAAGTCAAGGAGGTTTGTCAGGCAGGAACTTCCCTTTCTGAATCCATGCTGACTCAAATTTCTCTCCACGGATGTTGCCTGACCTGCTGAGTTTTTCCAGCATTTTCTGTTGTTATTCCTAGCTTATTGTTGTACAGATAATCCTCGAGCTTACTGCAGATAATCAATTCCATTATTTTACCTGGAATAGGAGTAAAACTAATGAGTTTATAACTTCCTGTGTCAGTTTTGTCACCCTCTTGTGAATACAGGCACCACATTATCCTGTTTCCAATCTACTGATACCTCACCAGTGTCCAATGATGCCCTAATAATGAGTGTCCATGCTTGACAAATCCCCTCCATAGTCTCTCTGAGCACTCTGGAATAAATACCATCCATTCCTGGGATTTATTGGTTTGGAACCCAGTTAGCCTGTCTTGAACTTCCATTTCATAGATGATGAAGTAATTGATTTTACTTCAGATATCTTGTTTGGAGAGGGCACGTTGCTCATATCTTCTCTTCTCAATACTCAGAGGAAGTCCTCATATGGGATATTTACTAGTTTGTGCTTATCCTGTCTCAAGTCCGTTTGCATCTTTTATGGTTTTCACCTCTCTTCTTATTGCACTCTTATTGTTGTGATACTGAAAGAACTTTTCACTGTTATGCTTAGCTGCAGTGGCTATGCTTTCTTCCAAGTCTCACTTTGACCCTCTGATCACCCTTTGATGTGTTTCTGCATTTTCTTATATTCATCCCCCAGTGAGCCTTTCTCCTTTGTCCTGCAGGATTTTACTGGCCATTTTTTTCTCTTTACCTCATTTCCAAATTGTCCTCCTTCTTTTGTAGATCAGTTCGACAAGACAACCAATACAGTGGCAATCAGTAATTTTAATGATCAAGTACAACTAGTTATGCACAGTAACAAGACAGTAAATACAAAAGATGGATTTTACCCTAATCCTTTGGAGAGCAAGCGACCATGCATTGAAGCCGTCTGTTCCTTTGTTCTGACTCCAACATGCTCTGCCCATCCCCCTTGTGGCAGTTCTTTATCTACCCCCAACTCCATGCGGCATCCACATGACCATGGCGGCATCACCCTCAGCCAATCAGTGACACTGTAGCCCATTTAACCCATATATGGATATGCTTCCATTTTGTTTCTCCCTGACTCTTTTCAGCAGTTTTCCAGCAGGCACAACTTAAAACACACAGTAAGACAGTTTGGCATTACACTTTTGTTGATCAGGTGCTCCATAGTTACACCCTCAGTGTTAGCTTAGATTTCTTTTAGCATTA
Source organism: Somniosus microcephalus (assembly GCF_052327205.1). NCBI lineage: Eukaryota > Metazoa > Chordata > Chondrichthyes > Squaliformes > Somniosidae > Somniosus > Somniosus microcephalus. Next base: position 264,664,290 of record NC_140989.1, read on the forward strand.
GAGATGTCTAACCAGAGTAGATCATTTTGAAGCTTTCTATCTCCCACAGATTCAACATCTTATACCGCCGAGGTGTTTGCAGATTGTATTTTTCAGGTTTTGGGTGAACGGCTCACACGTTGAAATTTTTTACTTTTTATTTTGTATTTTAATTTCAATTACACAATTATCCCCATTAGTTTTTAAGGGAATGGACCATTAGAAAGTTTCAGCTTGCAAAGCAGAAATTCCTGGCCTCTAAACAAGGACTGAGATCTTTCACGGTATTTCCTGGCGCATTGCTCTTAAATGGGACCAGAATCCAATGATCAAAACACTCGCAGATCACGGCAAAGTCCGATCTTGCACAATCTTCCTAGATGAGATCATTTATGCCATCTCCCAACTGCTTTCACACCTTGACACATACAAATACTGTAACACAACCTATCTGCATAATGCACAGTCATTTACTGCCACCCAGGATGGGCTACAGTTAGGCACATGTCTGTCACTGCGAATCTGCTCCCTCAATTTACAACATGTCAAGAAAACTTCTGCAGGACAAAGTTGCACAGCTTAGTCATCTGCTGTAAGGGCGTTTGTAGCTAAGCTCCAAAATTCAGGCACCACTCCCTATAGCCAACCACCAACATACAGACACTACTCCATGTAGCCAACCACCAACAGAGGGAGCATAGGAACAGGAGTAGGCCATTTAGCCCCTCGAGTCTGTTGCGCCATTCACTGAGATCATGGCTGATTTGCGACCTAACTCCATATACCCGCCTTTGACCCATATTCCTTAATACCTTTAGTTAACAAAAAGCTATCAATCTCAGATTTAAATTTAACAATTGTTATCAGTTGCCATTTGCCAAATGGCATCAGTTGCCATTTGCGGAAAAGAGTTCCAAACTTCTATCACCCTTTGTGTGTAGAAGTGTTTCCTAATTTCACTCCTGAAAGGTCTGGCTCTAATTTTTAGATTATGCCCCCTAGTCCTAGAATCCCCAACCAGCGGAAATAGTTTCTCTCTATCTACCCTCTCTGTTCCCCTTAATATCTTGAAATTACGCCCTATAGCCAACCCCCAATATAGGGACACCACTCCCTGGGGGGAAAATTTGTGCGTGGCAACATAATGGCCGCAGCGCTACCAGTGAAAAATTCACGCTGGGTTTTGCGCTGTTGAACGCAGTGCTAACTTACCATGCAATGCCCTCCTGGTTGCATTACTGGAGGCCTCTGACCCGAAGTTCCCATCCACAGTCGGCGTTGCAGCTTTGAACAACCTGTGGGAATGAGGCGGTGGAGATCACAAGGCATTGTGGGCAATTAAACGGGCAATGTTTTCAGAACTAATAAAAATTACAATGCAGTAAAAAAAAACACAACTTTCAGCTCTTACTGCCTTTCAATAAAAAATTTACCATTAAATAGAGGTCGCAAATGGGATTCTTCAGCACTTAAAGCTGAAATGGGAAAAGTGCTTCAGCACCAACAAAAATGGCTCAGCAAACCAGGGAAGGGGCCGCCAGGGTCTCACACACAGCACTCCAGCTTTGTGCAGGGGGTCAACACTGCAAGAGGGTTCCTCTACTTACAGGGGCCAGGAGGCCCTCCAGAAAGAACGATGTGGGACCACATCACTGAGGCTGTTGGCATTGTCGCCCCCACCATCTAGTTCCAGTGCCCAAAGAAGCTTCATGACCTCAGATCAGTGGTCAAGGCCAGTGAATGCTTCTTCAAGAGCCGTCTCCTACCAACTGCACCACTAGCCTCACACAATGCTCAATGCATGACTCCCTCCCACACAATCATTCACCTACCAACAATCTCTACCAATCACGAGGCACATCTCCCATTCCTAGCCTCAACTCATTCCCTTGGAGGAGACGGTGCAGGCCACTCTTGGCAGGGGCATGGCTGAGCCCTTGCCAGCATTGGGGCTGAAAGGATACAAGATGCTGTACCCTCATACATTATCCTCCTTCCTTGTTGAGTTTTTTGATGAGGTAACAGAGAGGGTTGATGAGGGCAATGCAGTTGACGTGGTGTACATGGATTTCCAAAAAGCGTTTGATAAAATGCCACATAATAGGCTTGCCAGCAAAGTTGAAGCCCATGGAACAAAAGGGACAGTGGCAGCATGGATATGAAACTGGCTAAGTGACAAGAAACAGAGAGTAGTGGTGAACGGTTGTTTTTCGGACTGGAGTAAGGTATACAGTAGTGATCCCCAGGGGTTAGTATTAGGACCACTGCTTTTCTTGATATATATTAATGACTTGGACTTGGGTGTACAGGGCACAATTTCAAAATTTGCAAATGACACAAAACTTGGAAGTATAGTGAACAGTGAGGAGGATAGTGATAGGCTTCAAGAGGACACAGACAGGCTGGTGAAATGGGCAGACACGTGGCAGATGAAATTTAACGAAGAAAAGTGTGAAGTGATACATTTTGTTAGGAAGAACAAGGAGAGGCAATATAAACTAAAGGTTACAATTCTAAAGGGGGTGCATGAACAGAGAGACCTGGGGTATATGTGCACAAATCGTTGAAGGTGGCACGGCAGGTTGAGAAAGCGGTTAATAAAGCATATGGGACCCGGGGCTTCATAAATAGAGGTATAGAGTCCAAAAGCAAGGAAGTTATGATGAACCTTTATAAAACACTGGTTCAACCTCAACTGGAGCGTTGTGTCCAATTCTGAGCACTGCACTTTAAAAAGGATGTGAAGGCCTTAGAGAGGGTACAGAAAAGATTTACAAGACTGGTTCCAAGGATGAGGATCGGTTGGAGTTACGTGGATAGACTGGAGAAGCTGGGGTTGTTCTCCTTAGAGTAAAGAAGGTTGAGAGGAGATTTGATAGAGGTGTTCAAAATCATGAGGGGTCTAGACAGCGTAGAAAGAGAGAAACTGTTCCCATTGGTGGAAGGGTCGAGACCAGAGGATACAGATTTAAGGTGATTGGCAGAAGAACCAAAGGCGACATGAGGAAAAACTGTTTTACACAGCGAGTGGTTAGGATCTGGAATTAACTGCTTGGGAGGGTGGTGGAGACAGATTCAATCATGGCTTTAAAAAGGGAATTGGATAAGTTCCTGAAGGAAAAGAAATTGCAGGGCTACAGGGAAAGGGAGGAGGATTGGGACTAGCGGAAGTGCTGTTGCAGAGAGTCGGCACAGGTTCGACAGGCCGAATGGCCTCCTTCTGTGCTGTAACCATTCTATTCCTTCACTACTATTGGAGGAAGTAAACAAAATGGTGCATTTATACAGTGGCGTTCAACTCCTATGGAGTGCCAGAGAGAATAGTGCAAATACTGAAGAATGCTCGTCATCCTACAAAAATGTAAATTGCTTCCATGTCAAATTTTTGACATTTTATGGGGGTGAAACTGGTCTCAGGCGGAAGCGCAAAATGTCCACCAGTTTTACACCTGCCTCATTAGCTTTTCTATTGACTTCAATGAAAGGGCGGCCGATTCACTGGTGGCCATTTTGTATTACTGGCCAAGAGTAATTTCACCCCCATTTAGTTTTACATATCTGACTCATATGGACATTAGTTCTGTCATTTAGGAAAGCAATTGCAGGATAATACTTGAATATTTTTATCATTTATTGGAATAGTTTAGTGGAGAAAATCTCTTCCAGGTAAAATACAGTGAACATGGTCCCATTGGCCAGAGAAAGCAATAATCCTGAGGATTGGGAGCAGTTTAAGATTCAACAAAGGAGGACAAAGGGATTAATTATGAAAGGGAAAATAGAATATGAGAGTAAGCTAGCTGGGAACATAAAAACTGACTGTAAAAGCTTTTATAGATATGTGAAGAGAAAAAGATTGGTGAAGTCAAGCGTAGGTCCCTTGCAGTCAGAATCAGGGGAATTTATAATGGGAAACAAAGAAATGGCAGACCAACTAAATACATACTTTGGTTCTGTCTTCACAAAGGAGGACACAAATAACCTCCCAGAGATGTCGGGGAACATAGGGTCTGATGAAAGGGAAGAACTGAAAGAAATCAGTATTTGTAGGGAAATGGTGTTAGGAAAATTGATGGGACTGAAGGCCGATAAATCCCCAGGGCCTGATAATCTACATCCCAGGGTACTTATGGAAGTGGTCCTAGAAATAGTAGATGCATTGCTGGTCATCTTCCAGAACTCGATAGACTCTGGAACAGTACCCATGGATTGGAGGGTAGCTAATGTTACCCCACTATTCAAAAAAGGTGGTAGAGAAAAAGCGGAGAATTATAGACCGGTAAGCCTGACATCGGTAGTGGGGAAAATGCTAGAGTCTATTATAAAAGATGTAATAGCAGAGCACTTGGAAAGCAGTGACAGGATCGGACAAAGTCAACATGGATTTACAAAAGGTAAATCATGCTTGACTAATCTACTGGAATTTTTTGAGGATGTAACTGGTAAAATAGATAAGGGAGAACCAGTGGATGTGGTGTATTTGGACTTTCAGAAGGCTTTCGATAAGGTCCCACATAAGAGATTAGCGTGCAAAATGAAGGCACATGGGATTGGGGGCAAGGTATTGACTTGGATAGAGAACTGGTTGGCGGACAGAAAGCAAAGAGTTGGAATAAACGGGTCATTTTCCGAGTGGCAGGCAGTGACTAGTGGGGTACCGCAAGGATTGGTCCTAGGGCCCCAGCTGTTCACAATATATATTAATGATCTAGATGAGGGAATTGGATGTAATATCTCCAAATTTGCAGACGACACAAAGCTGGGTGGGAGGGTAAGCTGTGAGGAGGATGTCGTGAAACTCCAGTACGATTTGGACAGGTTGGGTGATTGGGTAGAAACATGGCAAATGCACTATAATGTGGATAAATGTGAGGTTATCCACTTTGGTGGCAAAAACAGGAAGGCAGATTAATATTTGAATGGCAATAGATTGGGAGAAGGGGAAGTGCAAAGAGACCTGGGTGTTCTTGTGCACCAGTCGCTGAAGGGAAGCATGCAGGTGCAGCAGGCGGTTAAGAAGGCAAATGGTATGTTGGCCTTCGTAGCAAGAGGGTTCGAGTACAGGAACAAGGATGTCTTGCTACAGTTGTACAGGGCCTTGGTGAGACCACACCTTGAGTATTGTGTGCAGTTTTGGTCGCCTTACCTGAGAAAGGACGTTCTTGCCATGGAAGGAGTGCAGCGAAGATTCACCAGGCTGATACCTCGGATGGCAGGAATGACGTATGAGGAGAGATTGTGTCGATTGGGCTTATACTCACTGGAGTTTAGAAGATTGAGAGGGGATCTCATCGAAACCTATAAAATTCTTTCAGGCCTGGACAGACTAGGTGCAGGAAGGATGTTTCTGATGGCCGGGGAGTCCAGAACCAGGGGTCATAGTCTAAGGATAAGGGGTAAGCCATTTAGGACAGAAATGAGGAAGAATTTCTTCACCCAGAGAGTGGTGAACCTGTGGAATTCTCTACCACAGAGGGCGGTGGAGGCCAGTTCATTAAATATATTCAAGAAAGAGTTGGATATATTTCTTAAGGCTAAAGGGATCAAGGCATATGGGGAGAAGGCAGGGACAGGGTACTGAATTTGGATGATCAGCCATGATCTCATTGAATGGCAGAGCAGGCTCAAAGGGCCGAATGGCCTACTGCTGCTCCTATCTTCTATGTTTCTATGTTTCTATGCTCCAAATTCAAATAATTCAAGCATTCAAAGAACAAACCCTGTGAGGACTGCAGTCACATTTTGGCATCAAACCCAATCAAGTTTACAATTTTTTGCTACAAGTTATTGTTGGAGTCTGTTCATTTCTCTAATATTACTTCATGTGATCTATCGTTAGAAGTTTACACACTATTCTTATTCCGGATGTTACATTGAAGACAGGTTTCTGTGTAGTTTGGGAGCTGAAAAAACTTTCCCAGTCTCCAAGGATTGAAGAGCCCTTCCATAGTATCTCCACACCTGCCTGGTGAGGTTCCACATCTGGCCGAGTGGAGCACTACAAGAACAGAAATCAAAGGATAACATCTGCTTCAGCATCGACACTTAAACCACTTGTCACAGTGCGATTGCTGCATCCATTAGGTATTAGAAATCTGGAAATGCAGTGGCTAAGATGAGGTGGGTTAACTGATGTATGACCAAATTCTTTAATGGCTGAGAAGAAATCAAATTGGAGTGTATCTGTGCCCTGTGTATTTTTTCTTATAGAGGAGCATTAGTGCAGAGATAAATGTTCCATTACAAAATATTTATAGGTACCCCGATGAACGTGCTTCAGTTTTGGCACGCTCTGTAAAATGGTAGAGGCAAGTCCAAACATAAATTACCAGGTCCTGATCTGTTTCAATAAACTATAATGATATGAACAAAGCAGCAATAGCCACAAGCCCCCTTGACAGCTGCTGAATGAATTTGCCTGGCCCTCTTCTGAACCACAATCAGCTATTTCCTACCACAGGGCAAGAAACCTCCCTCCCTGTAGCCATACAAGATTTAACACTGAATGGGAGTGGGCCATTTTAATCAATATCAATAGAAAGTAAAATCAGACTCAGTGTAAGACGGACGGCTGATCTGATCCAGTCAGTTTCCCGCCATGTGGGTTCGATTAAAATTACTCCCTAGAAACCTATCTTTGTCAACTCGTCACATAGAAACATAGTAGATAGGAGCAGGAGTAGGCCATTTGGCCCCTCGAGCCTGCTCCTCCATGTAATGAGATCATGGCTGATCATCCAAATTCAGTACCCTGTCCCTGCTTTCTCCCCAAATCCCTTGATCCCTTTAGCCTTAAGAAATATATCAAACTACTTCTTGAATATATTTAATGAATTGGCCTCAACTGCCTTTTTTGGTAGAGAATTCCGCAGGTTCACCACTCTCTGGGTGAAGAAATTCCTCCTCATCTTTGTCCTAAATGGCTTACCCCTTATCTTTAGTCTGTGACCACTGGTTCTGGACTCCCCTGCCATCGGGAACATCCTTCCTGCATCTAGTCTGTCTAGTCCTGTTAGAATTTTATAAGTTTCAATGAGATCCCCTCAGATTCTTCTAAACTCCAGCGAATATAAGCCCAATCGACCAAATCTCTCCTCATACATCATTCCCGCCATCCCAGGTATCAGTCTAGTGAATCTTCGCTGAACTCCCTCCATGGCAAGAACATCCTTCCTCAGATAAGGCGACCAAAACTGCACACAATACTCAAGGTGTGGTCTCACAAGGCCCTGTACAACTGCAGCAAGACATCCTTGCTCCTGTACTCGAATCCTCTTGCTATGAAGGCCAACATACCATTTGCCTTCTTAACCGCCTGCTGCACCTGCATGCTTACCTTCAGCGACTGGTGCACAAGGACACCCAGGTCTCGTTGCACTTGCCCTTTTCCCAATCTATTGCCGTTCAGATAATAATCTGCCTTCCTGTTTTTGCCACCAAAGTGGGTAATCTCGCATTTATCCACATTATACTGCATTTGCCATGCATCTGCCCAATCACCCAACCTGTCCAAATCATGCTGGAGTTTCTCTGCATCCTCCTCACAGCACACATGCCCACCCAGCTTTGTGTGATCTGCAAACTTGGAGATATTACATCTAGTTCCCTCGTCTAGATCATTAATGTATATTGTGAATAGCTGGGGTCCTAGCACCGATCCCTGCGGTACCACACTAGTCATTGCCTGCCACTCAGAAAAAGACCCGTTTATTCCAACTCTTTGCTTCCTGTCTGCAAACTAGTTATCTATCCAAGTCAGTACCTTACCCCCAATCCCATGCGCTTTAACTTTGCATGCTAATCCCTTATGCAGGACCTTATCGAAAGCCTTCTGAAAGTCCAAATGCACCACATCCACTGGTTCTCCCTTATCTATTTTACCAGTTACATCCTCAAAAAATTCCAGTAGATTAGTCAAGCACGATTTACCTTTTATAAATCCATGTTACTTTGTCCGATCCTGTCACTGTTTTCCAAGTTCTCTGCTATTACATCTTTCATAATGGACTCTAGCATTTTCCCTACTACCGATGTCAGGCTTACCTGTAATTCCCCATTTTCTCTCTATCACTTTTTTTAAATAGTGGGGTTACATTAGCTACCCTCCAATCCATGGGAGCTGTGCCAGCGTCTATAGAATTTTGGAAGATGACCAGCAATGCATCTACTATTTCTAGGGCCACTTCCTTAAGTACCCTAGGATGTAGATTATCAGGCCCTGGGGATTTATCAGCCTTCAATCCCGTCAATTTCCCTAACACCATTTCCCTACAAATACTGATTTCATTCAGTTCCTCCCTCTCATTAGATCCTATGTTCCCCGACATCTCTGGGAGGTTATTTGTGTCCTCCTTTGTGAAGACAGAACCAAAGTATGTATTTAATTGGTCAGCCATTTCTTTGTTCCCCATTATAAATTCCCCTGATTCTTACTGCAAGGGACCAACGCTTGACTTCACCAATCTTTTTCTCTTCACATATCTATAGAAGCTTTTACAGTCAGTTTTTATGTTCCCTGAAAGCTTACTCTCATACTCTATTTCCCCCCTCTTAATTAATCCTTTTGTCCTCCTTTGCTGAAACCTAAACTGCTCCCAATCCTCAGGTTGCTGTTTTTTCTGGCCAATTTATATGTCCTCTCCTTGGATCTTATGCTATCCCTAATTTCCATTGTTAGCCATGGTTGCACCACCTTTTTTGTTTTATTTTTATGCCAGACAGGGATGAACAAATTCTGTAGTTCATCCATGCGATCTTTAAATGTATGCCATTGCCTATCCACCGTCAACCCTTTAAGTAACAGTCCCCAATCCATCCTAGCCAACTTGCGCCTCATACCATCGTAGTTTCCTTTATTTAAATTCAGGACCCTAGTCTCTGAGTCAACTACTTCACTCTCCATCTTAATGAAGAATTCTATCATATTATGATCGCTTCTCCCCAAGGGGCCTCGCACAAAAAGATTGCTTATCAATCCTTTCTCATTACATAATACCCAGTCTAAGATGGCCTGATCTCTAGTTGGTTCCTTGACATATTGGTCCAGGAAACCATCCCGTATACACTCTAGGAATTCCTCCTCCACAGTTGTGTTACTAATTTGGTTAGCCCAATCTATATGTAAATTAAAGTCACCCATTATAACTGTTGTGCCCTTATTGCACACATCTCTAATTTCCTGTTTAATGCCATCCCCAATCTCAGCATTACTGTTTGGGGGTCTGTATACAACTCCGCATAAGAGATTAGCGTGTCCGCATAAGAGATTAGCGTGTAAAGTTAAGGCACACGGGATTGGGGGCAAGGTATTGACTTGGATAGAGAACTGGTTGGTGGACAGAAAGCAGAGAGTAGGAATTAACGGGTCTTTTTCCGAGTGGCAGGCAGTGACTAGTGGGGTACCGCAGGGATCGGTCCTTGGACCCCAGCTATTCACAATATACATTAATGATCTACATAAGGGAACTAGATGTAGTATCTCCAAGTTTGCAGACGACACAAAGCTGGGTGGGCGTGTGTGCTGCGAGGAGGATACCGAGAAACTCCAGGATGATTTGGACAGGTTGGGTGATTAGGCAGAAGCGTGGCAGATGCAATATAACGTGGATAAATGCGAGGTTATCCACTTTGGTGCCAAAAACAGAAAGGCAGACTATTATCTGAATGGCAATAGATTGGGAGAAGGGGAAGTGCAATGAGACCTGGGTGTCCTTGTGCACCAGTCGCTGAAGGTAAGCATGCAGGTGCAGCAGGCGCTGAAGAAGGCAAATGGTATGTTGGCCTTCATAGCGAAAGGGTTTGAGTACAGGAGCAAGGATGTCCTGCTGCAGTTGTACAGGGCCTTGGTGAGACCACACCTTGAGTACTGTGTGCAGTTTTGGTCGCCTTATCTGAGGAAGGATGTTCTTGCCATGGAAGGAGTTCAGCGAAGATTCACAAGGCTGATCCCTGGGATGGCAGGAATAACGTATGAGGAAAGATTGGGTCGATTGGGCTTATTCTCGCTGGAGTTTAGAAGAATGAGAGGGGATCTCATCGAAACTTATAAAATTCTGACAGGTCTGGACAAACTAGATGCAGGTAGAATGTTCCCGATGGTCGGAGAGTCCAGAACCAGGGGTCATAGTCTAAGGATAAGGGGTAAGCCATTTAGAACAGAGATGAGGAAGAATTTCTTCACCCAGAGAGTGGTGAACCTGTGGAATTCTCTACCACAGAAGGCGGTTGAGGCCAAGTCTTTAAATATATTCAAGAAGGAGTTAGATATATTTCTTAGAGCTAAAAGTATCAAGGGACCAGCGGGAGCAGCGAGGAGGAGCTCGGGAGAAAACCCGGCGTCCAGCGAGGCCCGAGACCAGTCGGGAGCAGTGTGGTGAGACCGGTATAAAAACCGGAGAGAGGCGAGGCCCGAGACCAGTCGGGACCAGCGGGAGCAGCGAGGAGGAGCTCGGGAGAAAACCCGGCGACCAGCGAGGCCCGAGACCAGTCGGGAGCAGTGTGGTGAGACCGGTATAAAAACCGGAGAGAGGCGAGGCCCGAGACCAGTCGGGAGCAGTGTGGTGAGACCGGTATAAAAACCGGAGAGAGGCGAGGCATACCAACTCAGCAGCGGGGAGAGAGGTAAAAAGTAATCAGTGTGTGACGTCACCAGGGAGCAGGTAGGTGATTGGTTGGTGAGTATTTCTCTTTTTTCAATACAAGCTTGAATTCTGTGGTGTTAAATTTCTGTGGTGTAGTGGGGATAGTTGGTAAATAAAGCGCCCTAGAGCATACCTGTAACTGGGGTATTGAATAAATTTTTAAAGAAATTAAAGGGGTAAGTCATGGCAGGAGAGTTCAGACCCGTGCTCTGCTCCTCCTGCTCTATGTGGGAAGTCAGGGATGCTGCCAGTGTCCCTGATGACCATGTGTGCAGGAAATGCATCCAGCTGCAGCTACTTGTAGACCGCATTGCGGCGCTCGAGCTGCGGGTGGATGAATTTTGGAGCATGCGCGATGCTGAAAGGCTCGTGGATAACACGTTTAGCGAGTTGTGCACGCCTCAGGGTAGGGCAGCACAGGGGGTGACCATCAGGCGGAGCAACAAAGGCAGGCAGGTAGTGCAGGGAACCCCTGCGGACATCCCCCTTTCAAACAAGTATACCGCTTTGGATACTGTTGAGGGGGATGACTCACCAGGGGAAGGCAGCAGCGGCCAACTTCCTGGCACTGGGGGTGCTCCTGCTGCCCAGGAAGGGGGGAAAAAGAGTGGGAGAGCAATAGTGGTAGGGGATTCTATAGTAAGGGGAGCAGATAGGCGTTTCTGTGGCCGTAGACGTGAATCCAGGATGGTTTGTTGCCTCCCTGGTGCCAGGGTCAAGGATGTCACTGAGCGGCTGCAGGGCATTCTGGAGGGGGAGGGAGAACAGCCAGTGGTCGTGGTCCACATTGGTACCAACGACATAGGTAAAAAGAGGGATGAGGTCCTGCAGCAAGAATTTAGGGAGCTAGGTGAAGGATTAAGGAGCAGGACCTCAAAGGTTGTAATCTCTGGATTACTCCCGGTGCCACGTGCTAGTAAGTATAGGAATAGGAAGATAGAACAGATGAATGCGTGGCTAAAGGGATGGTGCAAGGGGGAGGGCTTTAGTTTCCTGGATCACTGGGTCTGCTTCTGGGAAAGGTGGGACTTGTACAAGTCGGACGGTTTACACCTGAACCAGGGGGGATCCAATATCCTTGCGGGGAGGTTTGCTAGCACTGCTGGGGAGGGTTTAAACTAACTTGGCAGGGGGTTGGGGTACAGAGTGGAGCTATAGTAGGGGGTGATTTACGGCCAAATACAGAGGGAAAAACAAGTCAGCTGGGAAGGCAGAGCAAATATGTGAAGGCAAAAGAGAATATGGCAGGGCTGGAAGGCATTTATTTTAATGCAAGGAGTCTTGCAAATAAGGTGGATGAACTGAAGTTGTTGTTGAACACATGGGAGTACGATATTGTTGCTATCACGGAGACATGGTTGAGGGAGGGTCAGGACTGGCAGCTCAATATTCTGGGGTATAGAATCTTCAGGCGAGACAGAGGGGGGTGTAAAAGGGGAGGGGGTGTTGCAATATTAATTAAGGAGTCAATTACTGCTGTAAGGAGGGATGATATATTAGCGGGTTCCTCTAATGAGGCCATATGGGTAGAACTTAAAAACAAAAAGGGGGCAAGCACTTTGCTGGGAGTGTACTATAGGCCCCCAAACAGTCAGGGGGAGATAGAGGCACAGATATGTAGGCAAATCTCCGAGAAGTGCGAAAATAATAGGGTAATAATAGTGGGGGATTTCAACTTCCCCAATATAAATTGGGACAGTCAGAGTGTGAAAGGCTTAGAGGGTGCAGAATTCTTAAAGTGCATCCAGGAGAGCTTTTTGAGCCAACATGTAGAAAGTCCTACAAGAGAGGGGGCGGTACTGGACCTAATTCTGGGGAATGTAGCCGGGCAAGTGGTGGAAGTGTCAGTAGGAGAGCATTTTGGCGACAGTGACCATAATTCGGTGAGATTTAAGGTGGTCATGGAAAAAGACAAAGACGGCCCGGAAATAAGGGTTCTAAATTGGGGAAGGCCGATTTTAATATGATAAGGCAGGATCTGGCCAAAGTGGACTGGGAGCAGCTGCTTATAGGAAAATCCACATCAAAACAGTGGGAGACTTTCAGAAGGGAAATAGAGAGAGTACAACGCCAACATGTTCCTGTAAAGGTCAAGGGTGGGACCAACAAGCAAAGGGAACCTTGGATGACAAGGGATATACAAAAATGCATTAGAAATAAGAGGGGGGCTTTTGGCAGTTACAAAAGACTAAAGACAGAAGAAGCCCTAGAGGAGTATAAAAAGTGCAGGGGCATATTTAAAAAAGAAATTAGGAGGGCGAGGAGGGGCCATGAAATAACACTGGCAAGCAAAATAAAGGAAAATCCTAAGATGTTTTATAAGTATATTAAGGGCAAGAGGATAACCAGGGAAAGGGTAGGGCCCATTAGGGACCAAAGTGGCAATCTGTGTGTAGAGCCAGAGGATGTAGGCGGGGTTTTAAATGAATTTTTTGCATCTGTGTTCACTATGGAGAAAGACGATGCAGACATAGAAATCGGGCAAGGGGACTGTGACATACTTGAACATATTAGCATCGAGAGGGAGGAGGTGCTAGCGGTTTTAGCAGGCCAAAAAGTGGATAAATCCCCAGGCCCGGACGAGATGTATCCCAGGCTGCTGTGGGAGGCAAGGGAGGAGATTGCAGGGGCTCTGACACTAATTTTCAGAACCTCTCTGGCCACAGGGGATGTACCAGAGGACTGGAGAACAGCTAACGTAGTACCATTATTCAAGAAGGGTAGCAGGGATAAACCAGGGAATTACAGGCCAGTGAGTCTAACATCTGTGGTGGGGAAATTATTGGAAAAAATTCTGAGGGACAAAATTAATCTCCACTTGGAGAGGCAAGGATTAATCGGGGATAGTCAGCATGGCTTTGTCAAGGGTAAATCATGTCTAACAAATCTGATCAAATTTTTCGAGGGGGTGACTAGTGGGGTGGATGAGGGAAATGCTGTGGATGTGGTGTACATGGACTTCAGTAAAGCTTTTGACAAAGTCCCGCATAGGAGACTGGTCAAGAAGGTAAGAGCCCATGGGATCCAGGGTGCCTTGGCGCGTTGGATCCTAAACTGGCTGAGTGGCAGGAGGCAGAGGGTGATGGTTGAAGGTTGCTTTTGTGACTGGAAGCCTGTGTCCAGTGGGGTACCTCAGGGATCGGTGCTGGGTCCCTTATTGTTTGTGATCTACATAAATGATTTGGATGAAAATGTAAAAGGTATGATCAGTAAGTTCGCAGATGACACGAAAATTGGTGGGGTGGTAAATTGCGAGGAGGAAAGCCTCCGGCTACAGGACGATATAAACGGGTTGGTCAGATGGGCGGAAAAGTGGCAAATGGAATTTAACCCTGAAAAGTGCGAGGTGATGCATTTTGGACGGACAAATAAGGCAAGGGAATACACAATGAGTGGTAGGACCCTAGGAAGTACAGAGGGTCAGAGGGACCTTGGTGTACATGTACATAGATCCCTGAAGGCAGCGGAGCAGGTAGATAAGGTGGTTAAAAAGGCATATGGGATACTTGCCTTCATTAGCCGAGGCATAGAATATAAGAGCAGGGAGGTTATGATGGAGCTGTACAAAACGCTGGTGAGGCCACAGCTGGAGTACTGTGTGCAGTTCTGGTCGCCTCACTATAGGAAGGATGTGATTGCTTTGGAGAGGGTGCAGAGAAGATTCACCAGGATGTTACCTGGGATGGAGCGCCTCAGCTATGAAGAGAGGCTGGACAGGCTGGAGTTGTTTTCCTTGGAGCAGAGAAGGCTGAGGGGGGACCTGATTGAGGTGTACAAAATAATGAGGTGCATAGATAGGGTAGATAAAGAGGAACTTTTCCCCTTAGTGGGGGGGTCAATAACAAGGGGGCATAGATTCAGGGTAAGGGGCAGGAGATTTAGAGGGGATTTGAGGAGGAACTTTTTCACCCAGAGGGTGGTTGGAATGTGGAACTCAATGCCTGAAAGGGTGGTGGAGGCAGGAACCCTCACAACATTCAAGAAGCATTTGGATGAGCACTTGAAATGCCATTGCATACAAGGCTATGGACCAAATGCTGGAAAATGGGATTAGACTGGACAGGGATGGATGGGCGGCGCAGACACGATGGGCCGAAGGGCCTCTTTCTGTGCTGTAAAACTCTATGACTCTATGACTCTATGACTCTATGATATGGGGAGAAGGCAGGTACGGGGTACTGAGTTTGGATGATCAGCCATGATCACATCGAATGGCAGAGCAGGCTCGAGGGGCCGAATGGCCTACTCCTGCTCCTATCTTCTATGTTTCTTCTATGTTTCTATGTTTTCTGCCCCTTGGTATTTCTCAGCTCTACCCATACAGATTCCACATCATCAGACCTAATATCCTTCCTTATTATTGTGTTAATCTCCTCTTTAACCAGAAATGCTACCCCACCTCCTTTTCCTTTTTGCCTGTCCTTCCTGAATATTGAATACCCCTGGACATTGAATTCCCAGCCTTGGTCACCCTGGAGCCACGTCTCTATAATGCCAATTATATCATATCCGTTTACATCTATTTGCGCAGCTAATTCATCCACCTTATTACGAATGCTCCTTGCATTAAGACACAAAGCCTTTGGGCTTGTTTTTTTAACACTCTTAGTCCTTTTAGAATTATTATTTACCATGGCCCTGTTTGATTTACACAATTGCTTTCTCTGCCTTCCACTTTTGCTTTTCTCCTTCCTGTCTTTTGCTTCTATCCTTGCTTCCCTTTCCTCTGTCTCCCTGCACAGGTTCCCAACCCCCTGCAATTGTAGTTTAAACCCTCCCCAACAGCACTAGCAAACACTCCCCCTAGGACATCGGTCCCGGTCCTGCCCAGGTGCAAACCGTCCAGTTTTTACTGGTCTCACCTCCCCCAGAACCGGTTCCAATGTCCCAGGAATTTGAATCCCTCACGGTGCTTCCCTCTTACACACTCTTTCCAAAGATGCACCGGCATCTGGTTGGGGTGCTGCCACCATCCCAGCCTGGTCGAACAGCACAAACACAATCACAGTGAAAGGCACATTAAAATAGTCGAGAGGAACAGAGAGAGGCAAAACTTCAGCTTCTGGCTGACAAAAGTGGATACCTACACTTTTAATCTTAAGGAACTGTGCAATAATTTATGCTTCCATTAAACCTTCTGCAGAAAACGATCCATTTCTCTTATGTGGCTTCTACTGTACCTGCCTGTTTAATGTTAATACCACCTTTCAGGCCCCAGTAGCGCCCATCGGCCTCTTTCAATAGTGCACTGCCGCATGCAGCTGGTGCTTGCCCACTATGTTGTAGTGAGGCCTGAGAGGAGAAAATCAGGACGGAGCCCCCTTCCGGTGCACTCCATTCCAAATTGTAGTCAAGTCATAAAATGGCTCCCACCCATTAAACTACGCTCCTGATTTTTGTTTCCATTGATGTAAATGTGGAGAGATGTTTAATGGGTGGTTGATATCACCCGTTTTACACTATCTAAAGCCGAAAGTCAAAATGACCTCCAAGTGCCTTGAACCCCACCACAGTGGACAGCATACAGGAGTAAGTACTTGGTGCTGAAGAGCACATTCCTACAGAAATATTTTCCCTTAATTACAAAAGTTCAAAATGAGCAATTGTGCATATTCAAAGGATATAACTCTCCCCACCCTCCCCTCACTCTCCCCCCTGCCCAACCCCACCCCACTCCCAAAGACAAATTCATCTTACTGACTTTAGGGTTAAACCCAATTAAAAGTGATAATTTCTTCCTGTAATATACATTCCAAAATGAAAGTTAAGCCCTACAAGACCGAGGAACTTCAATACTGGAAGATTGCGATTGGACTGCGCTGCCCTGTTTGGTGCAGGGAGGACTTCACCTTCTCTCCACTGGCAGCAATGACATAGAGCTCACAGTCTTCGATTGCATCGCGTAGAGATAGCCAAACAAAAGTCTATGTGGAAGGGTGTTGAGAATGCATAATGATACATGTACTGTCCTCCCTACGTGTATGTGTCTGTACGCAGTTAGACAGCCAGCCAAACTCCTTTCAATAACGATATGGGAGTCAGGATGTAGCGTCCAAGCTCCGGTGTTTAATAATGCCACACTTGCATGAGGTCAATGAAACAATACAAATCAGTTGCATTGGGTTGGAGTAAAACTGAGAAAGAAAAAAGAAAGAAATGCACCTTGTTACATACATGAGATATAACTAACATCTAAACATGCATATGTAATGAAACCATTCAACTCACAGGCAATGCTTTCAAAGGCGTAACAATGTAAGATTGCAGCGGATTAACTTGCAGCACGCTCCATGCTGATGTGACCTCTTTGTTTGCTATCACTATACTACTTCCTGTTGAGTGACCCTACTGGCCATTTCCATTTACTGCCACCTACTGGTGGCAACAAAACAAAACTCCTACAATTATAAGGCAGAACAATACATGTCAGCTTCTTATAGATTATACTTCATGAAGACAACATAAGCGTTTATTTAAAGTATTTTATTTGTTCCTTCCAAACTTGTTATGTTGATTAAACCTAAAGTTTTTTTTATTTAATCAATATGCTGCATTATTTTTGACTAGTAAAATATATATTTGTTTGCAACTGATTTCACCTGATTTTTCTGACCCAAATTCAGGAATAATAAGCTCAAAAACCAGAAGGCCTAGTTATGAACTGAATATTAAATAAGAATTAGGGGTATATGGTGCATACTAGCCCTTGCCATAACAGTCGTGGTATCATCCACTTACAGGCGAGTGGCAGGTGACAAGCATCTGTCACCATCTTCTTATACACACTCCCCCACCCCCACTCCATTTTTGTTCATTTCATTGGCTGCTGCATCATTGTCCATTGGACTTATTTTTTGGGCATGAGGAGGGGTAATTTGAAGCCTTAGTGTAACCTTTTCACACAAATAATGTGCTTGAAATGCACAAAACTGGGATTCACTCTGTGGGCTGGTGTAAATTTAAATGGGGATGAACCATGGTGCCAATTCCGAATGAACTCTCCCCTTCTCCACTCCTGAGCCTGAGCTTCAGGAGGGAATAACCTTTTTACATCTGACTTCAAGCCCAGTTTCAACCCAGTTACATAAGGAAAATGTTAAGTTCGTGCCAACACTCTTTAGAGGCTCTCAAAAATTATTATGAATTATAGAAGAGAGTTTTGAGAATATCCAAGTTGTGTAATTGATTACAAGTTAAAAGGATGGCCTAGTAGCCCTTTTATGTTGGCTGACCTTGGCTGTGGTTCACAATGAGTGCAAATATCATGATCAGCCTGCATGACGCAATGACACCACAAGCCAATCAGGACACAGCTGCAGAGTCATGTGATTGGCTACTTGTTAACCCAATCAGAATGAGCGTGTCATGGTGCATGATCAAATGGTAACACGCAGACAGTGGAATTAACAGAAACAAATGAGCAGCAGAGGTTTGGAAAGGTAGCACTATGCAAAAATGATCCTCAAATCAGGAAAAATGATTTTACAAAAAAGTCTGTTTTCAAGAGTAATCATTTATTCCGTTATAAGTACTTTCAAATAAATTGAGATGTTCTCATCTGTAGAATGTACCTCCAGTATCTTTAGTATATAACTTTGTAAATAACCATTGTTATCTGGTAAACTATGTTGCAAGAGACTTGAACTAGATTGTGTGCAAGCTGACAAATTATTTCTATTTGGTAGGCTAGGGAGGACCAGGAGTCTTGCATATGAATTGCGCAAGTTAAAGAAATAGGTTAGGCGTTGGGCGGTTCTTCTCTCAGAGAGTGGTAGACTTGTGGAACAGGCTGGTTGCTTGTGTGGTGGGTGCTGATACACTGCGTACTTTCAAGCAAGAACTGCACCAGTTCCTGGCTGGGGCGAAGATTGCATCATACAAGAGGTAGGTGCCAATTAATATAAGTTATGGTCAATGTGGTCTCCTGGGCTAGATGCGAACGCCTAGAGGGATCAGGGACCAACTTTCCAGATTTTTCCCTTGGGTTTTTATCTGTTTTTTTGTCTCTCCCTGAAGGCTACATGGCACCTAGGTAGGGAGTCACTTGACCTGATACATAAGGCATCACAACTGTATGGGACAGGCTGGATGGACCAGCTGGTCTTTTCCTGACTGACATTTCCATATTTTTGTAACAAGCTTTTAAACCAATCAGTATGCAAATAGGTGTTGAATAATGGGATAATTTCCTTGTCTTTCTGATCCCATTTACTGCTAGTAATTCTGAAAGTTAAACCTATATACACTCCCAAAATGTCCAAAGCCATGTAGGCAATTAGAATGGATGAGGATGGTCTGCCCCACCTCTGGAGCTCCAGAGATCTGGGATCAGATTCTACAATATTATGCCTGGGGCAGCAACACAACCTCTGGTGTAACCAGGCTACCTTGTTTGAAATAGGAACACAAGAGTTGCTGTGCCTCGACGTTCCATGTCAATCTAGAAAGTCTTTATAAAATACAACTAACAAATCTTCACACATCACTTCTACCCATGGGATTATCTCCAGTGTTATTACCTATAACTCTAGCAGTTCTACCTAAAACTTTAAATGTTGTGTTAATCAGTACTTTCTGACCCTGATTGCTGAATCATCTACCAGACTATAGTAAATCTGTAAATTGCCTGTAAGTCTTTCTGTGCTCTCAGCAACCACCATGATCAAATTGATGTGATCTGCCCTTGTTGCTACACACTGATGTTCTATCACCTAATATGGACTTCGGCACCTTCCAACCCAAGTTTCAATGTGCTGCTATTCTCCTGTCTTGATCCTGATATTGTGCTGCTCCTCTCCCATCCTGATCCCAAAATGTTGTCCTGCTCCTCTCCTGCCTCAGTCCAAAGTTGTGTTGTTCTAGTCTGTCACAAATGCTGGGGCTGCCTTTGAAGTTCCCTCAGGTACTGCAGAACATTGGTACTTGGGAGAGGAGTACACAACATTGGGACTCAGGACAGGACAGCAACTGCACAACATTGGGAATTGGGAGAGGACAGGGGCTGCACAACATTGGGACTCAGGACAGGACAGCAACTGCACAACATTGGGAATTGGGAGAGGACAGGGGCTGCACAACATTGGGACTCAGGACAGGACAGCAACTGCACAACATTGCGAATTGGGAGAGGACAGGGGCTGCACAATATTGGGACTCAGGACAGGACAGCAACTGCACAATATTGGGAATTGGGAGAGGACAGGGGCTGCACAACATTGGGAATTGGGAGAGGATAGGGCTGCATAACATTGGGAATTGGGAGAGGACAGGGGCTGCACAACATTGGGAATTGGGAGAGCATAGGGGCTGCACAACATTGGGAATTGGGAGAGCATAGGGGCTGCACAACATTGGGAATTGGGAGAGGACAGGGGCTGCACAATATTGGGAATTGGGAGAGGACAGGGGCTGCACAACATTGGGAATTGGGAGAGGATAGGGCTGCACAATATTGGGAATTGGGAGAGGACAGGGGCTGCACAACATTGGGAATTGGGAGAGGACAGGGGCTGCACAACATTGGGAATTGGGAGAGAACAGGAGCTGCATAACATTGGGAATTGGGAGAGGACAGGGGCTGCACAACATTGGGAATTGAGAGAGGACAGGGGCTGCACAATATTGGGAATTGGGAGAGGACAGGGGCTGCACAACATTGGGAATTGAGAGAGGACAGGGGCTGCACAACATTGGGAATTGAGAGAGGACAGGGGCTGCACAACATTGGGAATTGAGAGAGGATAGGGGCTGCACAACATTGGGAATTGGGAGAGGACAGGGGCTGCACAACATTGGGAATTGAGAGAGGACAGGGGCTGCACAATATTGGGAATTGGGAGAGAATAGGAGCTGCACAATATTGGGAATTGGGAGAGGGCAGGGGCTGCACAACATTGGGAATTGAGAGAGGACAGGGGCTGCACAACATTGGGAATTGAGAGAGGACAGGGGCTGCACAATATTGGGAATTGGGAGAGGACAGGGGCTGCACAACATTGGGAATTGAGAGAGGACAGGGGCTGCACAACATTGGGAATTGGGAGAGAACAGGAGCTGCACAATATTGGGAATTGGGAGAGGACAGGGGCTGCACAATATTGGGAATAAGAGAGGACAGGGGCTGCACAATATTGGGAATTGGGAGAGGACAGGGGCTGCACAATATTGGGAATTGGGAGAGGACAGGGGCTGCACAACGTTGGGAATTGGGAGAGGACAGGGGCTGCACAATATTGGGAATTGAGAGAGGACAGGGGCTGCACAATATTGGGAATTGAGAGAGGACAGGGGCTGCACAACATTGGGAATGGGGAGAGGACAGGGGCTGCACAATATTGGGAATTGGGAGAGGACAGGGGCTGCACAATATTGGGAATTGAGAGAGGACAGGGGCTGCACAATATTGGGAATTGGGAGAGGACAGGGGCTGCACAACGTTGGGAATTGAGAGAGGACAGGGGCTGCACAACATTGGGAATTGGGAGAGGACCGGCGCTGGGTACACCCCGTTGACGGAGAACAGTTTCAGCCGCTGGACTGGCTCTTGCTCAGTCTCCCTTGCTCGGGCTCTGTCCCTCTCCCGCTCGCTCGGCTCTACCGGCGCTGGGTACACCCCGTTGACAGAGAACAGTTTCAGCCGCTGGACTGGCTCTCGCTCAGTCTCCCTTGGTCGGCTCTGCCTCTCCCGCTCGCTCGGCTCCCAATCGCGCCTCCCAGCGCTCTCGCAGTCCGGTGCTTCCCTCCCCGGCTGCGGCTGAGTTTATCTCTTCCCGCGCCTACGTTCCCGGTCGCAGCGCTTCGTGGCTTCGGTCGCAGCCCGGCCTTTTTCGCTGGTCGCGGTCTAGCTGTCTCACGACGCCGTTGCGTCCCCAGCCTGTCTGTACTGCGGCTTCCTTGCTCCACGCTGCCCCAGTCTCAGCGCCTCTGGACCCGACTTCTGTCCGGCTCCTTTCCCCCTCGACCGTGGTCGAGTGCACCGCCCTTATCCTCCGGTTATTCTTTTTACTTTCCCTTACTCACAGTCATCGTGGCCGCCTTGCTTCTCGTGCTGATCGGCTCACTCCTCACCATGGCAGAAGGGACAGTCAGTGCCTGTTGCTGATGGAAGTCTTTGTCTCTAAATTCTCCCTCCTTTCTAGTTCTGCAGCCTTGAGTTTTCTCCCAGCAGAACGACGAGGGCGGTTGCCTCTTCTCGACGCTCGTTAACTGCTTCGGACGTATTGTTGCCGCAGGGTACGATCGGACTCGTCGCCACTGTAAAGTCTGTGGGTTGTTTAGTTAATTAATGCACAGACTCCAAGAGTAACTTAAAACAGGACTTTACTATTCGAAGGTCAGGGCGAATCTGCCCAATAACTCCTGACACAGCACTTATATACCGGTGTGGTCACCGTCGGTATTACAGTATACAGAAGCCAACAAAGTAGTGCAACACCTAAAGTAGTTCTCTTAAAGGTGGAGGGTTACATACAATAGTTCTCTTAAAGGTAGACGGGTACATACACTACATGGTCGTACGGGTGCGAATGGATCTGTAGCGTCTTCCAGATGGTAGGAGGGCGAACAGACTGTGGCTGGGGTGGGTAGGGTCTTTGATGATGGACCGTGCCCTCCGTAGGCAGCGTTTCTGATATATATGTTCTATGGTCGGTAGCCGGGTGCCGGTAATGCGTTGGGCAGTTTTGACTACCCGCTGCAGGGCTTTCCGGTCATGGGAGCTACAGCTGCCGTACCATACCGTGATACAGTTTGTCAGGATGCTCTCTATAGTGCAGCGGTAGAAGTTAGAGAGGATCGGGGGTGACAGATTACATCCCTTCAGCCTCCTCAAGAAATATAGCCGCTGCTGGGCCTTCTTCACCAGAGAGGAGGTGTTGAGGGACCAGGAGAGGTCTTCCGTGATGTGGACTCCGAGGAACTTAAAGCTGGCCACCCTTTCCACCTCCGCCCCATTGATGTGGATGGGGGTGTGACTTCCGCCTTTGGACTTCCTGAAGTCCACGATTATTTCCTTTGTTTTCTTGGTGTTAAGGGCCAGGTTGTTGTCGGCGCACCACTTCACGAGATGCTGGACCTCCTCCCTGTAGGCTGACTCATCGTTGTTGGTGATCTGGCCTACTACCGTGGTGTCATCTGCGAACTTGATGATGGTGTTGGAACCATTAACAGCCACACAGTCGTGGGTGAAGAGGGAGTAAAGGAGGGGGCTCAGCACACATCCTTGTGGGGCCCCCGTGTTCAGGGTCAGGGGGGGGGAGGTGTGGTTACCTAATTTGACAGACTGGGGTCTGTTTGTTAGGTCTTCCCAGATATTTGAATGAGGATTTCTTCTACCAGTTAGCTGATGATTTAAAAGCTCTTATGTCAGGACTTTAAAGGAGTCTGCCTGACCTGCTGAGTATTTCCAGCATTTTCTGTTTTTACTTTAAAGGAGGGGCTGCCAGTGATATCCCTCTTTAGATTTGAATTCTAAATATTAGCAACAAAGAAAGAGGGAGGGGAAATAAAATAAATGCTACAGCAGTGTTGTTGGAAGGATATAGACATTTAAAACACATGAGCTGTAAATGACTCGGAATGATGTTGTTGTACGAATATTCGTATCAAACACTGGCTGTGATTTTACCGCAGGCACCAACTCATTTACTTTAAACAGGTTTAACACCTCCATTAAAACAGCAGAGAGAGGAGTTTGATAAGAACGCGTTAAATATCATACAATAACATTGCTCTCAAGTAATTATGGTCTGTAAGGATCAAGTAGAAAATGGACGAAATGGACCTATGAGATTGTAAAAATGTGGTTTAAACTACTGATGTTGGTCCAGTTACTGGCACTTTAACTGCTGATGTAAGAGTGAATGGGAAGGGATGTGGGACATCAGATGAAGCTGGGATCAGATATGTGTTCAGCTGATGTCAGCTGTAACATAAACCCTGTTCAAATTGAATTTCTACCCTGGTAAAAATAAAAATGCAGTAGCATTAACAGGTACCGGAGTATTCACACTAGCAAGAGATATGTCTGAGAAGCTCACTGACACATTTTAATATATTGATGTCATTATGTATTTAAGCTGAAAGCCGTGTCTCTCCACCACCTTCCATCCACTCCATCCCCCCCTCCTCTCCCCACCATTCATGCTCCTTTTTTTTTGTTAACTGAGGTAAGATTTTACTGAGGTTTTTCAGTAGTTCCTGACCTTTTGTAATATTTACTGACTCTGATCTGACATTTCAGCTAAAGCCCCATTTACACTGGAAATTGCTTGCCTGACATCCTGCGGGGGGGGTTCAAACTACTCTCGGGATGTCACTAAAATAAATGTAATGTGAATGAGGTTATAAATACTATGGCAGGAGATTAGATAACGGAGAATATTGTAAAGGTTTTAACTGTTAATATTTGAAACTTCATTCACTGGAAGCTAGCCAAAGATACCATTAATTGTCCTTTTAAAACATGATGATTATTGCGGTTTTCTGCTTTTTTAACATTTTCATAAATTCTGGTTCCAATTTCCAAGAGTTCTGCCCAGGGGTTTTAGACACAGATTGCTTGTAATTAACAAAGAGGAGCTATTATATGAACATATAATAGAAAACATGAGAGTGAGTCATGGTGCTTCACATGTGACAATGGCAGCTGTTTTACTGTTGTGGATCAAGTGGTCTTGATTACTGCACCCAACAAGACCAAGTTACCAGGAGCTATATATTGCCTCAGCTGATTTTGCAGCTTTGTCTTGTGTGACTCCTTTGCTGGCTACTGTTGCTGACTCTTAATCCTGAAAAGACAGCCCTGGCTATTTGTGGACAAAGTAAAAGTGCATACAGTTCCAACTTCCCAAGAGATGACTGGATGGTATTTTTGAAGAGACCTGAAGGTGGATAAGCTCAATTTATGAGAAGGTGCATTGGCCTAGAAATTGGGGCGCACCCATCATGGGGGGCGGGGGTGAAATGGTGAGGCCCGAGGCGCCCCCAATATTGAGCCTCAGTTCCGTGAAGCGGACGAGCTGTGGAAAGTAAGAGGTGGCTAGCCCGGTAAAGCATAGTTGAATATTGGGCTGCTGCGACACTAGTAAGTGTGGAGGCGGGGTGGGGGGAGGGGGAGCGGGTCAGGAGGTAATGGTGGCCAGGCCGGAGTTGGGGGAGGGGGATCAGTAGTGGCAAAGTGGCGGCGACCCACGTTTAAAAAAATCTTTTTCTGCATATTCAGGTAAGTATATTTTAAAATTCTTACCTTGTTTTGTTGTGGCCTAAGTCCCTTTAAGGACAGCCTGTTAGGCTGCATGTAGACCTGGTTTTCCTGAGTACAGCCGGCTGCCTTAGGATAAACCAATCAGTGGTGGCCCTTATTTGCATATCAAAGGGGCTAACGCATGTTTCAGTTGTGAGCACTGCACGCTGATCTTTTGGACTTTACCAATATGGCTGGCAGTGTACTTCCGGCCCATAATGAGCAGTGCTTCCTGTCCACCATATTAGAGGCTCGGGAAGCCGCTTAGTGCCCAAACATTGGGCAATTCATGGCCGAATTTTTAGCCCATTGTGTTTTCAGTGGAACCTGAACACTTGGGGCTCGATTTTGTCATGGGACAGGCTGGGGCCGTGTCATCCGCTTTTCGTGTTATCCACCCGATTCCAAATCGATGTGGGAGATGTAATGATATCAGCAAATAGTGATGTTATTTGCCTGTTTGATTATGATGCCTTATCAGCATGTTTGCATGTATTGATTACTTATGCCTGACCAGCAGAGGTCATGTGACTGAGACAAGCAAGGCAGTTCAGTTTAGTTTCAGTTTCGTTCTAGATGCATCACTAGCATGATGTCTCCTGTAAATGCTGTTAAAAGAGTTGAACAAGCTTTAGATTAAAAGACATTCTCTTTCATAAACGTCTCGTCATTGAACCCACAAAGAAATCAAAACATGGTGTCAGAAGTGATTGAAAGGGATGAAGAGAAAAAATCTGAAGTTAAATCAGCTCTCCACAAATTAGCAAGCCAAAAGAGAACATCGTTGCTTACCATTGGAGAATAGCTAACGAAGTGAAAAATGGAAGGTTTACACCCACCGGCGATGCTTCAGTTGACAGGTAATGTGGCTGAAAATTGGAGGAGGTTCAAACAACGTTTGGGGTTGTATTTATCAGCAATCGGAGCTGACGAGAAAGGTGATAAAATGAAAGCGTCACTGTTCTTACATGTCGTGGGTGATGAAGTGCTGGAGGTGTATAATAACTTCACATTCACTGCTGATGGAGACAAAATGAAACTAGATAAAATAATGGAAAAGTTTGAGGCCTACTGCATACCTAAACGTAATGTGACGTTTGAGAGACACAGATTTTTCACATGTGTACAGAAAATGGGTGAGACTATTGATCAGTATGTGACTGAACTGAGAAACAGAAGCAAATCATGTGAATTTGGGGGACTGACAGACTCGCTGATAAAAGACAGACTGGTGTGTGGTATTCCAGATAATGGTCTAAGGGAAAGACTGCTAAGAGAGCAAGATCTAGACCTGGGAAAAGCCATAGCACTGTGTAGGGCTACAGAAACTGTGAAGTCGCAGGCAAAGGAGCTGTTCAGTGATAGTAGCTGCAATGTAGATGCAGTGAGAAAGAACGGATACAAACCGTTTAACAAAAAGAGCGCCAATGTGAAAAAAGAGGCATGGCCAGCGAACGAAAATGAAAGGGACAACCGAAAGTCATGTAGTCGATGCGGTACACAGCATACACCAATAAAGTGTCCAGCATATGGTAAAAAATGCAATAGTTGCAACAAAAACAACCATTATGCCCGTTGCTGTAAGAACCAAGCGCAACAAAGCAAGGTCCATACAGTAGATGAAAGCGAGATAGAGGAGTTCTATGTAGATGTTGTGTCTGAAAACAAAAAAGAAGATAGAGACTGGATGTTGACACTAAAAGTGAATGACATACACATTCCATTTAAATTGGATACTGGAGCACAAGTTAATGTGATATCAGAGACTGATTTTAAGAAAATTAGACCCAGACCAAAGATACATGGAATAAAAGTGAAAGTGACAGGATACACAAATACTGATATACCAGTGAAAGGAAGATGCATTGTCAAAGTAACACACAAGGACAGAGAGCACACGCTAGCATTAATCATGGTGCCAAAGGATGTGCAAGCCATACTAGGTTTAAAAGCCAGTGAGAGACTGAACCTGGTAAAGAGAGTCCTCATTGTGGAAAGCGAAGGAAAGACAGTCTATGATGAACTCATGAAAGAGTACAATGACCTATTTAAGGGTCTAGGCTGCATTCCAGGAGAACACACGATCAGAGTAGATAAAAGTATGACACCGGTCATACATCCATGCAGAAAAGTTCCGTTTGCTCTTCAAAAGCAACTGAAGGCAGAGTTGGACAGGATGGAAAGCCTGAACGTGATTCAGAAGATAGATGAGCCAACTGAGTGGGTGAGTTCCCTCGTCGTAGTGGACAAAAAGAATGGAAAGCTCAGAATTTGCCTGGATCCAAGAGATCTAAACAGAGCAATAAAGAGAGAGCACTTCAAGCTTCCTACACGTGAGGAAATCATGGCACAGTTTGCAAATGCAAAGTATTTCAGCAAGTTAGATGCATCATCAGGATTTTGGCAGATGAAATTGGACGAAGCAAGTTCAAGACTGTGCACGTTCAACAGTCCATTTGGCAGATACAGATTCCTAAGGCTACCATTTGGCATTGCCTCAGCTCCTGAAGTGTATCACAAAACTATCCATATGATCTATGAGCACCTGGAGGGAGTTAATACATCAATGGATGACATCATAGTATGGGGAACCATGAGAACTGAGCATGACGAGAGACTGAAAAAAGTGCTGGAAGCAACAAGGAAAACAAACCTGAAGCTGAATAGAGAGAAATGTCAGCTCAGGGTGACAGAACTGACATTCGTGGGAGATATCCTTAGCAGTGAGGGCATCAGACCAGATCCCAGAAAAGTGTCCGCCATTGAGAATATGCCAAAGCCACAATGCAAAAAGGATGTGCAGAGGTTTAATGGAATGATCAACTACATGGGGAAATTCATATCCAACCTCTCAGAAAAGATGGCGCCACTGAGAAGACTAACTGAAAAGAACATAGAATGGGAATGGAATCATGAGCATGAGAAGTCATGGAGCGATCTAAAGAAACTGCTCACAGAGGAACCAGTTCTGAGGTTTTATGACCCAGCGAGACCCATCAAGATATCATCAGATGCATCACAGAGTGGGCTCGGTGCCGTTCTTCTGCAACAATATGACTACTGGCAACCTATTGCATATGCATCGCGCTCAATGACAGACGCGGAGACGCGATATGCTCAAATAGAAAAGGAGTTGCTCAGCATCACATACGCCTGTGAAAGATTTCACCAGTTTGTGGCAGGACAAGCAATCAGTGTAGAGACTGACCATAAGCCCTTGATTGCATTGTTCCAAAAGCCACTAAATAGCTGTCCGCTTAGAATACAAAGAATGATGATCAGGCTGCAACGCTATACACTGAATGTTGCGTACACACCGGGTAAACTGATGTATACAGCAGACACGTTGTCCAGAGCTGTTGACCCAAGTGAGCCCGCAAACACCACAATGGATGAAAAAGTGAATGCCTACGTGGACATGATCGCAAGTGCACTGCCCATAGCAGATGCAAAAATGGAGCTCATAAAGACTGAGACAAACAAAGATGAAACAATGAGACGACTGAGAAAAAGCATCTTGGATGGACGGCCCAACATGAAGCAAGACTGCTCACCTGACATGGCAGAGTACTGGAACTGCAGGGCGGAACTATCAGTGGTTGAAGACATCATCTACAAAGGAAGTAAAATAGTTATCCCAAAGAGTCTGAGAAAAGAGATGTTAAAAAAGATCCATGGAGGACATCTGGGAATCGAAAAGTGTAAGAAAAGAGCACGAGAGGTGATGTACTGGCCACGAATCAACCAAGATGTGACAAATGAGGTGTCAAACTGCACAATATGCCTGAAATATCGAGCAAGCAATCCGGTAGAACCACTAAAGCCACACCCAGCGCCAGACAGACCTTACCAGAAGGTAGGCGCTGACCTATTCGTATGTCAAGGGAAGGACTATCTTGTAGTCACAGACTATTACTCCCTGTATCCAGAGGTTTGTAGACTGTACACCACCACTGCAGATGCTGTGATAACATGTATGAAAGCCATATTCTCCAGACATGGCGTGGCAAGCGAGGTCTTCACAGACAACGGACCCCAGTTTTACAATGCAAGTTTCCGACACTTTGCCAAAGAGTGGGACTTTGTCCACACACCGTCAAGTCCTCACTTTCCACAGTCCAGTGGTCTAGTGGAAAAATCGGTCCAGACAGTGAAAAGACTGATGTGCAAGGCAAAAGACAGTGGAACTGACTTCTACCAGAGCATGCTTGTATACCGCACAACGCCGCTCGAGTGTGGTATGTCACCAGCCCAACTCCTGATGGGACGTCGGCTAAGGTCAAACCTACCCATCCCGGAGAACCTCCTGAAAACAAAAGAGGGGGATAAAGTGAGGAAGTTCAAAGAACAACAGAAAGAAAAGCAAAAGTACTACTATGACAGAGGAACACAAAACCTACCTGAACTCCACACTGGTGACCAAGTAAGGTTCAAAGACAAAACAAACACATGGACTCAGAAGGGAACTGTCCTGAGTGAAGTTCAACCAAGATCATACACCATTCAGACAGATGAGGGTGCTGTTCTGAGAAGAAATCGTCGAGATCTTCTCATGGGACCAGCCACAGCAGGTCAAGAGACTGATACTGTTGAACAACCTGATCACACAGCTGAGAAAACATCATCTGAGGCAACAACTCAGATTCAAGGACAATCAATCAGAAAATCCTCAAGACACATGAAGCCTCCTGAGAGACTCATTGAGCAAATTTAAGGACTATTGTTATAGAAGGAAGTAATGTTATCTTATTCTTTCTTCAAGTTCTAGTGTATTGACATATTTCATGTGAACACACAAAGCAAGGTTAAAAAGCCTTGATCATGATAATGATAATGTAAGTTCATTAAGTGTTACAGTTAAAATGCAGATTAATACAAAGAAAACATGTTGTTAGTTAAAAGTAAAATACTTTTGTTTTAAGAAAAGGAGATGTAATGATATCAGCAAATAGTGATGTTATTTGCCTGTTTGATTATGATGCCTTATCAGCATGTTTGCATGTATTGATTACTTATGCCTGACCAGCAGAGGTCATGTGACCGAGACAAGCAAGGCAGTTCAGTTTAGTTTCAGTTTCGTTCTAAATGCATCACTAGCATGATGTCTCCTGTAAATGCTATTAAAAGAGTTGAACAAGCTTTAGATTAAAAGACATTCTCTTTCATAAATGTCTCGTCATTGAACCCAAAAAGAAATCAATACAGGAGAATGATGCGATTTTCACCTAATTGGGCATTTGAGTTCCAGCGTGTGGGAACCCATGGCCCAATTAGTTTTTTCAGTCTGAAACTCGCCTCTGATGATGTCATCATTGCTGCTGCATTTAAGGTCTGCAAGAAGCCTTGCTTTTTCTGCAGACTGCCAGCCTTTTGGCCTTTGCTGTGAGAGGGACCTGGAGGCGAAATGAGCAGTGGGAGACCTAAGACTGCTCCAGATTTGATGACGTCGCCCTGCAAGCTTTGGTGGAGGGAGCAAGAGCTAATAAGGAGGTGCTCTTCCCTTCTTCAGGGAGGAAGAAGCCTCCCTGGCAGCCGAAGGCTGTGTGGATCCAGGTGGCCCAGGAGGTCCACTCATTGTCGCTGATCTGCAGAACCTGGCTTCAGTGCAGGAAGAGGTTTCATGACCTTCTGCGCACTGGAAAAGTGAGTATGACTTTCCCATCACCCTCAATCTGATCCCCATTGCCTCTCCTCACCAGCACTCAGCTTTAGCAACCTCTTCCTCCACATCCCACTTGACACTGACATCCCTGCACCCTTACCCGTTCCCTCTCTCTCTATGGTCACATTCACCTAACTATTCGACTATGCAGCCCTCACGCTCCCTATCACTGTGATGCTATGAAAACAATTTACAAAACACAGGGAGGGCCCTTGGTCTTGCCAACTCACTCCATCTTTGTCTCCTTCTAAGCATCTATGCTATGGATTCTCTGCACTCACTCCTTCATTCTCACTCAAACTCCACTTGTCTCCCTCATTGCAGGAAAAGAGAGCTCACAATAAGAGGGAAAGAGCGAGGGCAGAAGGAGGGCCACCCTCAGTAGCCCACCTCACACCTTGGGAGGAGGCGGTCCTGGAGATCGTGGGACTCAAGGACGATGCACAAGTGGGGGACGGACAGACGGGTGCATCAGAGAAAGCTGCTGACAGAATAGTTTTTCATCTCTCTCATTGACATTGCATGAGTCGCTCATAATGATTCTGAAGCTCTAACAGATGGACTTATGATCATCTGCAATATGCAATTTGCATGTAACCTTGGCCTCACATCTCTGACTCTTTCCTTTACTCCCCCACAGGACCATCGCAAGTACCCGTCCCCACTATCCAGGAGGAACGGCCTGAGCCTCCAGACTCCTCAGAGGAAGCTGCAACCTCTGAGGGCGCAGCGTCAGCAGAATTCAGCCAACCCAGCACCAGCTCAGACACTCACACCTCGGTGGGACCATCGCAAGATAGAGTAGTGTTGTCACCTTGTGTATCACAGCTCACAAGTGAGCATCAGCAGATTGTGGAGACTGGGACAGCAGTGGAGAGTCCTAGTCGGAGGGCGCAGGACTCTCCCAGCTTGGCTCAGCTACATGTCGACCCTCTACCTCTGGGTCCATCCAGAAGAACAGTGATGCTGAAATTCCAGGAATAGGTGAGGGAGTCTCTGGCAGGTTTTGTCTCCAGGGTCGCTGCGAGTGTGGAGCGAATGGAGGAGTCCATCACGAACATGAGCAGAGCCTTTGTGGAGTCATTGGCACATGAACACAGCACCACAGAAAGGATGGCAACCTCCATGGAAAGGATGGCTACAGTAGACGAGAGGATGGCTACAGCCAGGGAGGAGCTAAGTCGCCAGAGTGCAGAAAACATGGTGAGTGTTCAGAATAGACTGACATCTCTGGAGGAGTGATGGTCAGCTATTGAACAGAGAAACCAGACCTTCATGGAAGTCCTTCTGAGTAGAACTGCCAGTGCAGATACGGGTCCCCATAGCCCCCCTGATGTGCAGCAAGGTGCTCTCAAGCCACTTGCAAGCGCTGTGGTGGACCTGACCCATGAGAGGGATGTTGGTGGCAGGGAACAAGGAAGTGGGGGCTCCTCTCCAAGCGTTCACATGACCATGCTGATGTGCCTCAATGAATCCGAAACTCAACGTTAATGGAGCAAAGCAAGGCTTTTATTAACTCAGAAAGTAATACACAGTGGAGAAGTGTCTCTCATCCAGAGATCTGCTGTACTGCCTGTGAGACACGCTGGGGCCTGCTTAAGTAGGGGCCAGGTATGGGCGGAGCCCTACACACAATACAATACAGGTAAGGAAATGAAACTGAAACTAAACTCCCCTGCTTGTCACAGTCACAGGCACAATCAAACACAGAGAATACAGAGTGCCTGATGAATGGCATATTTCATCACATTCACCCCTTCTACAGATTTAGTCTGTTCGGGGGTTTGATAGTCCTCTGTGACCGACATAGCTGTTGTGGTGCCACGGGTGTCGGCTGGGTGTCCCCGGTGGCCTCCTGGGTCTCTGCCGGGGGTGCCGCCAGGGTTGTTGAAGGGGTAGTTGGTGGGGGCACCGTTGGTCGATGTTCTTCCGGGGGTGGTGAAAGGATAGTGGGTGGGTAAGAGTTGCTGTGATCGTTGTTGCTGTTGTTGTCATGGTTGTTGTCGTTACCA
The DNA here is from genome assembly GCF_052327205.1 of Somniosus microcephalus. Taxonomy (NCBI): domain Eukaryota; kingdom Metazoa; phylum Chordata; class Chondrichthyes; order Squaliformes; family Somniosidae; genus Somniosus; species Somniosus microcephalus. Next base: position 264,696,825 of record NC_140989.1, read on the forward strand.
GCTGGGGCGACGTCTTTTATGGACACGGTGTCCTCCCTTCCGTATCGAATGGAGCACATCTGGGAGGACTTCCTGCCAGCGGGAGATAGGGAGGCCCTTGGTCCTTAGAGCTAGAGTGACTGCTTTCCATACTGTCCCGTTCTCTCGCTCCACCTGGCCGTTACCCTGGGGGTTGTAGCTGGTGGTACGGCTCGTGGCGATCCCCCTGGACAGCATGTACTGGTGTAGCTCTTCACTCATGAAGGACGCCCCCCTATCCGTATGGATGTAGCTCGGCATACCAAACAGGCAGAACAGGCTGTTGAGGCATTTAATGACCGTGGTGCTGGTCATGTCTGGGCAGGGGAAGGCGAATGGGAAACGGGAGTATTCGTCCACAATGTTCAGGAAGTAAACATTGCGGTCGACTGACGGGAGGGGACCCTTGAAATCTAAGCTGAGCCGCTCAAAGGGCCATGTAGCTCTGATTAAGTGGGCTCTATCTGGGCGGTAGAACCGAGGCTTGCACTCAGCGCAAGTGCGGCAGTTCCTGGTCAGAGACCGAACTTCCTCAATCGAGTAGGGTAAGTTGCGGGACTTTATGAAGTGGAACAGCCGTGTGACCCCTGGGTGGCAGAGGTCGTTGTGGAGGGTCTGTAGCCGATCCCCGGTGGCGCTGGCACACATCCCTCGTGAGAGGGCGTCGGGGGATTCGTTAAGGGCCCCTGGCCGGAAAATTATGTCATACTCGAAGGTGGAGAGTTCGATCCGCCACCTGAGAATCTTATCATTTTTAATCTTCCCCTTCTGTTTATTATTAAACATAAACGCTACCGACCTCTGGTCGGTAAGTAGGGTGAAGCGTTTGCCGGCTAGGTAGTGGCGCCAGTGGCGCACTGCCTCCACGATGGCTTGGGCCTCCTTTTCCACGGAGGAGTGTCTGATCTCGGGCCCTTGGAGGGTCCTCGAGAAGAAAGCTATGGGCCGCCCCGCCTGGTTGAGGGTGGCCGCCAAGGCAAAGTCAGACGCATCACTTTCCACTTGAAAGGGAGTGTTCTCGTCCACTGCCTGTAGCGTGGCCCGTTCAATATCCTGCTTAATGCTTTTGAAGGCGGCGTGGGCCTCAGCAGAGAGCGGAAAAGAGGATGCTTTCAAGAGGGGGCGGGCTTTGTTGGAGTAGTTGGGGACCCATTGGGCATAATAAGAAAATAACCCCAGGCACCTTTTCAGGGCTTTGGGAGTGTTGGGCAGGGGCAGCTCCCGTAGGGGGCGCAATCGGTCGGGGTCTGGTCCAATTTCCCCATTCTCCACCACGCTGCCTAGTATGCAGAGGCACGTGGTGTTGAAAACGCACTTGTCCTCGTTGTAAGTGAGGTTGAGTTTTTGTGCGGTTTTCAGGAACCTCTCGAGGTTTGAGTCGTGATCCTGCTGGTTGTGACCGCAGATGGTGACGTTGTCGAGGTAGGGGAAGGTTGCCTGCAAGTGGTGGTCATCGACCATGCGGTCCATCTCCCTCTGGAAGACCGAGACCCCATTCGCCACCCCAAAGGGGACTCTGAGGAATTGGTAGAGGCGTCCGTTCGCCTCGAAGGCGGTGTACGGGCGGTCCTCTAGTCTGATAGGGAGCTGGTGGTACGCTGACTTGAGGTCGATGGTGGAGAACACCCGGTATTGGGCAATTTGGTTCACCATTTCTGATATGCGGGGTAGCGAGTAGGCGTCTAGTTGGGTGTACATGTTGATCGTTTGGCTATAGTCGATCACCATCCGTTTCTTCTCGCTACCCCTCACCACCACCACTTGGGCGCGCCACGGGCTGTTGCTGCGTTCAATAACGCGCTCCCTCAGCAGCCTGTCCACCTCGGTCGCGATAAACCGCCTGTCCTCCCAGCTGTACCTCCTGCTTTTGGTCGCTATTGGCTGGCAGTTGGGAGTAAGGTTCGCGAATAGCGAAGGCGGCTTTACCTTCAGGGTAGCCAGACCACACACTGTGAGGGGCGGCTGGAACCCACCGTAATTGAGCGTGATGCTTTGGTGGTGGCACTGGAAATCCAGGCCCAAGATCTCGCTCGCACATAGACTCTTCATGATTTGTAATTTAAAATTATCGTATACAGTTCCGTTAACGGACAATTGTACCACGCAGTAACCCATAATACATAGAAGATAGGAGCAGGAGTAGGCCATTCGGCCCTTCGTGCCTGCTCCGCCATTCGATGAGATCATGGCTGATCCTTTAATTCAGTATCCCGTCCCCGCCTTCTCTCCGTAACCCTTAACCCCTTTTGCCCGTAGAAATATATCTAATTCCCTCTTAAATATATTTAATGAGCTGGCGTACACTGCCCTCTGTGGCAATGAGTTCCACAGGTTCACCACTCTCTGAGTGAAGAAATTCCCCCTCATCTCTGTCCTAAATGGTTTAGCCCTTATCCTTAAATTATGTCCTCTAGTTCTGTTCTCACCCGCCAAGGGAAACATTCCTTCTGCATCCAGTCTGTCTAGACCTGTCAGAATTTTATACACTTCTATGAGGTCCCCTCTCAATCTTCTAAACTCCAGTGTGTACATCCCTAAACTACATAGTCTCTCCTCATAGGTCATTCCCGCCATTCCTGGTATCAGCCTGGTGAATCGCCGCTGCACCCCCTCCATGGCAAGAACATCCTTCCTCAGATGAGGCGACCAAAACTGTACACAGTACTCGAGGTGTGGTCTCACCAGTGCCCTGTACAGCTGCAGCAAGGTATCCCTGTTCCTGTATTCTAACCCTTTTGCTATGAAGGCCAGCATACCGTTTGCCTTCTTGACCGCCTGTTGCACCTGCATGCTCGCCTTCAGTGACTGGTGTACAAGAACACCCAGGTCTCTCTGTACTTCCCCCTCTCCCAATCTATTGCCATTTAAATAATAATTTGCCCTCCCGTTCCTGCACCCAAGGTGGATAACTTCGCACTTGTCCACATTATAGTGCATCTGCCATTTATCCGCCCAATCGCCCAGTCTGTCCAAATCGCTCTGGAGCTTCCTGGTCTCTTCCTCTGAGCCCACCCCCCCTCCTAGTTTAGTGTCGTCTGCAAATTTGGAAATGCTGCATCCGACTCCCTGATCCAGGTCATTAATGTAAATTGTGAACAGCTGGGGGCCCAGGACAGATCCCTGTGGTACCCCACTTGTTACTGCCTGCCATTCAGAAAATGAGCCGTTTATTCCAACTCTCTGTTTTCTATCTGACAGCCAGTTCCCTATCCACGCCAAAACTTTCCCCTTTATCCCATGAGCCTCAATTTTCCATGCTAATCTTTTATGTGGGACCTTATCGAAGGCCTTTTGGAAGTCCAGGTACACCACATCTACTGGCTCTCCCCCATCTATTCTACCAGTTACTCCCTCAAAAAATTCCAATAGATTAGTCAAGCACGATTTACCCTTTGTAAATCCATGTTGACTCTGTCCTATCCTGTCCCCATTTGCTAAGTGCTCCGCTATTTCATCCTTAATGATGGACTCCAGCATTTTGCCCACAACTGATGTAAGGCTTACAGGTCTGTAATTACCTGCTTTTTCCCTACCCCCCTTTTTGAATAGTGGGGTAACGTTAGCTACCCTCCAATCCATCGGCACTGTTCCCGAGTCTAATGGTCGATGTCTGGGTTTTATCAGCCATAGAGATGGTGCCCCGAGCAGGGACCACCGTTAGAGAGAGTTGTTGTGCTAGTTCAGGGTGGATAAAACTCTCCGTGCTTCCACTGTCAATTAAACATTTAACCCCACACCCGTTTACCTCGATATCCACCATTGATTTGGATAGCGGGTGCGGTCTGGTCTGGTCCACTGTGACCGATGCCACTGTAGGGCCCTGATCGAGACAAGATGGCGTCCACGCTGTCTGCTCACAAGATGGCGGACCCCACGAGGTCGGGCAAGATGGCGTCCAAGATGGCCGCTCCCACGGCGCACACGCGGCGGTGGCGGGTTTTCCAGCGGGGTTCCCTCTGCACACCTTCCCGAAGTGCCCCTTCTTACCGCACTTAAAGCAGGTGGTGCCTTTCGCCGGGCACAGGTTTCTGGTGTGCTTCGGCTGCCCGCAGAAGTAGCAGTTGGGGCCCCGACGCGTCGCGGCTGTCGTAGGACTTCTGGGGGGAGAGCGGGGCCCCGACGGTGTCGGGCTGCCGGGCGGGGAAGATGCCTTCCAAGATGGCGGTGCCCTTGGTGCACACGTGGCGGCGTGGGCGGCGCGGGCTGAAGAGTAGGCGTCCGAGTTTCTCTGGGCCACATCCAGGGATCGCGCTGTGTCCACAGCCTGTTTCAGGTCCAATCCCGTTTTTTCCAGTAGTCTCTGCCGGATGTAAGTGGAGCTGAGGCCTGTGATAAAGGCATCACGAACAAGCTCGTCAGTGTACACTGCGGCTTTTACATCTTGGCACTTGCAGTCTTTGCCAAGCGTTTTCAGGGCGACTCGGAACTCATCCAGCGATTCCCCAGGTCGCTGTGTGCGAGTCGCGAGCAGATGCCTAGCGTACACCTCGTTCGTAGGCTGCTGGTAATGCGCCTTTAGGATGTCGCAGGCAGCCGGGTACGTGTCGGCGTCTTGGATGAGGGGGTAAACCCGGTGGCTTACCCAATTCCGCAGGATTCCGAGTTTCATACTTTCAGCGTCCATAGCGTCTGTGATGGCTGCGGAATTGTCCAGGAAAAATTCGATACACTTAAACCAGTGTCCGAATCGTGCCGATGCGTCCGAAGCATGCGGGTCCAAATCCAAACGTTCGGGTTTCAAGAGTTGATCCATTGCGTTGAAAATTGAGTTAATAAAATTGATGTGCCTCAATGAATCCGAGACTCAACATTAACGGAGCAAAGCAAGGCTTTTATTAACTCAGAAAGTAATACACAGTGGAGAAGTGTCTCTCATCCAGAGATCTGCTGTACTGCCTGTGAGACATGCTGGGGCCTGCTTAAGTAGGGGCCAGGTATGGGCGGAGCCCTACACACAATACAATACAGGTAAGGAAATGAAACTGAAACTAAACTCCCCTGCTTGTCACAGTCACAGGCACAATCAAACACAGAGAATACAGAGTGCCTGATGAATGGCATATTTCATCACACATGCCATAGAGTCATAGAGTCATAGAGTTATACAGCACGGATAGAGGCCCTTCGGCCCATCGTGTCCGCGCCGGCCATCAAGCCCTGTCTAATCTAATCCCATATTCCAGCATTTGGCCCGTAGCCTTGTATGCTATGGCATTTCAAGTGCTCATCCAAATGCTTCTTAAATGTTGTGAGGGTTCCTGCCTCCACAACCCTTTCAGGCAGTGAGTTCCAGACTCCAACCACCCTCTGGGTGAAAAAGCTCTGTCTCAAATCCCCTCTAAACCTCCCGCCCTTTACCTTGAATCTATGCCCCCTAGTTATTGACCCCTCTACTAAGGGAAAAAGCTCCTCAGCATCCATCCTATCTATGCCCCTCGTAATTTTGTACACCTCAATCATGTCCCCCCTCAGCCTCCTCTGCTCCAAGGAAAACAAATCCAATCTGCCCAGTCTCTCTTCATAGCTGAAGCGCTCCAGCCCTGGTAACATCCTGGTGAACCTCCTCTGCACCCTCTCTAACGCGATCACATCCTTCCTGTAGTGTGGCGACCAGAACTGCACACAGTATTCCAGCTGTGGCCTAACCAGTGTTTTATACAGCTCCATCATAACCTCCTTGCTCTTATATTCAATGCCTCAGCTAATGAAGGCAAGTATCCCATATGCCTTTTTTACCACCTTATCCACCTGTTCCGCCGCCTTCAGGGATCTGTGTACTTGCACACCCAGATCCCTCTGACCCTCCGTCTTGCCTAGGGTCTTTCCATTCATTGTGTATTCCCTTGCCTTGTTAGTCCCCCCAAAGTGCATCACCTCGCACTTTTCCGGGTTAAATTCCATTTGCCACTGTTCCGCCCATCTGACCAACCCATCTATATCGTCCTGCAGACTGAGGCTACCCTCCTCGCTATTTACCACCCTACCAATTTTTGTATCATCCGCGAACTTACTGATCATACCTTTTACATTCATATCCAAGTCATTAATGTAGACCACAAACAGCAAGGGACCCAGCACCGATCCCTGTGGTACCCCACTGGCCACAGGCTTCCAGTCACAAAAACAACCTTCGACCATCACCCTCTGCCTTCTGCCACTAAGCCAGTTTTGTATCCAATGTGCCAAGGCACCCTGGATTCCATGGGCTCTTACCTTCTTGACCAGTCTCCTGTGCGGGACTTTATCGAAGGCCTTACTGAAATCCATGTATACCACATCCACTGCGTTACCCTCATCCACACACCTAGTCACCCCCTCAAAAAATTCAATCAAATTAGTCAGACATGATCTTCCCTTGACAAAGCCATGTTGACTATCCCTGATTAATCCTTGCCTCTCCAAGTGGAGACAAATTTTGTCCCTCAGAATTTTTTCCAATAATTTTCCTACCACTGATGTTAGGCTCACTGGCCTGTAGTTCCCCCGGTTTTTCCCTACTACCCTTCTTGAATAATGGTACTACATTAGCGGTTCTCCAGTCCTCTGGCACATCCCCTGTGGCCAGAGAGGTTCTGAATATATGTGTTAGAGCCCCTGCAATCTCTTCCTTTGCCTCACACAGCAGCCTGGGATACATTTCATCCGGGCCTGGGGATTTATCCATTTTTAGGCCAGCTAAAACCGCCAATACCTCCTCCCTCTCGATGTTAATATGTTCGAGCATATCACAGTCCCCCCGCCCTATTTCTATGTCTACATCGTCCTTCTCCATAGTGAAAACAGATGCAAAAAATTCATTTAGAACCCCTCCTACATCTTCCGGCTCCACACACAGATTGCCACTTTTGTCCCTAATGGGCCCTATTTTTTCCCTAGTTATCCTCTTACCCTTAATATACTTATAAAACACCTTCGGATTTTCCTTTATTTTGTTCGCCAGTGTTATTTCATGGCCCCTCCTTGATCTCCTAATTTCTTTTTTAAGTATCCCCCTGCACTTTTTGTACTCCTCTAGGGCTTCCTCCATCTTTAGCCTTTTGTATCTACCAAAAGCCCTCCTTTTTTCCCTAATCCATTCTCGTATATCCCCTGACATCCAAGGTTCCCTGTGGTTTTTGGAACCACTCTTGACCTTTACGGGAACATGTTGCCATTGTATGATCTCAATCTCCCTTCTGAAAGCCTCCCATTGCTCCGATGCGGATTTTCCTACAAGTAGCTGATCCCAGTCCATTTTGGCCAGATCCTGCCTTATCCTATTAAAATCGGCCTTCCCCCAAATTAGAACCTTTATTTCCGGCCCATCCCTGTCCTTTTCCATGACCACCTTAAATCTCACCATATTATGGTCACTGTCACCAAAGTGCTCACCTACTAGCACTTCTTCCACTTGGCCGGCCACATTCCCTAGAATTAGGTCCAGTACCGCCCCCTCTCTTGTAGGACTTTCTACATGCTGGCTCAAAAAGCTCTCCTGGATGCACTTTAAGAATTCTACACCCTCTGAGCCTTTCACACTCTGACTATCCCAGTTAATATTGGGGAAGTTGAAATCCCCCATTATTATTACCCTATTATTTGCACATTTCTCTGAGATTTGCCGACATATCTGTTCCTCTATCTCCCCCTGACTGTTTGGAGGCCTATAGTACACTCCCAGCAAAGTGCTTGCCCCCTTTTTGTTTTTAAGCTCCACCCATATGGCCTCATTAGAGGACCCTGCTAATATATCATCCCTCCTTACTGCAGTAATTGACTCCTTAATTAATATTGCGACACCCCCTCCTCTTATACCTCCCCCTCTGTCTCGCCTGAAGATTCTGTACCCCGGAATATTGAGCTGCCAGTCTTGCCCCTCCCTCAACCATGTTTCCGTGATAGCAACAATATCATACTCCCATGTGTTTATCAACACCTTCAGTTCATCCACCTTATTTGCAAGACTCCTTGCATTAAAATAGATGCCATCCAGCCTTGCCCTTATATATTTGCCCTGTCTACCAAGCTGACTTGTTTTATTCTCTATAATTGGCAGCACATCACCCCCTATTTCAGCTCCCCTCTGTATCCCATCCCCCTGCCAAGTTAGTTTAAACCCCCCCCAACAGTGCTAGCAAACCTCCCCGCAAGGATATTTGTCCCGCTCTGGTTCAGGTGCAACCCGTCCGACTTGTACAAGTCCCACCTTTCCCAGAAGCAGGCCCAGTGATCCACGAAAGTAAAACCCTCCCCCCTACACCAACTCTTTAGCCACGCATTCATCTGCTCTATCCTCCCATTCCTATACTTACTAGCACGTGGCACTGGGAGTAATCCAGAGATTACAACCTTTGAGGTCCTGCTCTTTAATCTGTTACCTAGCTCCCTAAATTCTTGATGCAGGACCTCATCCCCCTTCCTTCCTGTGTCGTTGGTCCCAATGTGGACCACGACCTCTGCCTGCTCCCCCTCCCCCTTAAGAATGCCCTGTAGCCGCTCAGTGACATCCCAGACCCTGGCCCCAGGGAGGCAACAAACCATCCTGGAGTCACGTTTGCGGCCACAGAAACGCCTATCTGTTCCCCTTATGATAGAATCCCCTACCACTATTGCTCTCCCACTCTTTTTCCTCCCTTTCTGAGCAGCAGAAGCATCCCTGGTGCCAGGAAGCTGGCTGCTGCTGCCTTCCCCTGGTGAGTCATCCCCCTCAACAGTATCCAACTTGGTATACTTGTTTGAAAGGGGGATGTCCGCAGGGGTTCCCTGCACTTCCTGCCTGCCTCTGTTGCTCCGCCTGATGGTCACCCCCTGTGCAGCCCTACCCTGAGGCGTGAACAACTCGCTAAACGTGCTATCCACGACCCTCTCAGCATCGCGCATGCTCCAAAATTCATCCACCCGCAGCTCGAGCGCCGCAATGCGGTCTACAAGTAGCTGCAGCTGGATGCATTTCCCACACACATGGTCGTCAGGGACACTGGCAATGTCCCTGATTTCCCACATGGAGCAAGAGGAGCAGAACACGGGTCTGAGCTCTCCTGCCATGACTTACTCCTATAATTAATTTAAAAATTTATTCAATACCCCAGTTACAGGTATACTCTAGGGCGCTTTATTTACCAACTGTCCCCACTACGCCAGAGACCCTAGAAATTTAACACCACAGAAGTCAAGCTTGTATTGAAAAGAGAGAAATACTCACCAACCAATCACTTACCTGCTCCCTGGTGACGTCACACTCTGATTACTTTTTACCTCTCGCCTCTGCTGTTGATTTGGTGTGCCTCGCTGCTCCCTGTGGTCAGGCCTCGTTGGTGGAGCCGGTTTTTAAGCCGGGCTCCGCCTCACCTCGCCTCGCTGCTCCCTGTGGTCGGGCCTCATTGGTGGAGCCGGTTTTTAAGCCGGGCTCCGCCTCACCTCGCCTTGCTGCTCCCTGTGGTTGGGCCTCGTTGGTGGAGCCGGTTTTTAAGCCGGGCTCCGCCTCACCCCGCCTCGCTGCTCCCTGTGGTCGGGCCTCTTTGGTGGAGCCGGTTTTTAAGCCGGGCTCCACCTCACCTCGCCTCGCTGCTCCCTGCCACTGCCAAGTCTTCAGTCAGAGCCCCACCAGAGTCCCCACCCAACTGAGATTGGCGTCTCAACCCCTGCACAGCCGCAGGAGCAGCAGACTGTTGCCGAGCCCTCACAGGTTCACAACCCCAGAGGGCGCCCGCCAAAGGTGTCGAAACACGAGTAGCAAGAAAGTGAGCAAGGGGCCTCCACATCTGCTGATGCCAAGGGGGAACCACCATGTAGGAGCATGCGTAAGAGAAAGATACTGCACAAATAGTCACAAGGGTAGTCACTTGGGTGAAATGTGATGTTTAATGTTGAAAAGCCATCATTTGGTTATTGTAAATAAAAATTCTGATGGCAACTGTTGCAGTTGTGGCATGTGTCATTTTGCTAATGGGACTTCCACATTGAGGGCTTAGGATTACTTGCAATTGTCAGTATGGTGGTCAGAGTGCTAGGAATCGCTGGTTTGTGGCCATTGTCAATGCTCTGGTAAGAAGCTGCGAGGCAAAAGTGCTTGATTGGCTAGGCTAAGCAAATCTGGCCAAGATGAGTGTGTTCCTTGCATCCCAGGCAGCAATGCTCTCGCGTACTGCTGACGCTGGTTGATGGGCCTCTGCAAGATGTTCATTTTCGCTCTCCTCCTCCTCCTCCTCATCTGAGGAGGATATGTGAGGAGCCATATGGTCTTCAGGAATCTGCAAGCCACGACGCTGTGCCATGTTGTGAAGTGCACAGCAAACCATGACGATTCTGGAGATCCTGGCTGCTGAGTACTGCAGAGCTCCACCTGATCTATCCAGGCACCTGAAGCGCATCTTCAGCAAGCCAATGGTTTGCTCAATTATGGATCTGGTGGAAATGTGGCTGTAGTTGTAGCTCTCCTCAGCTTCGTTGGATGGGCTCCTCAATGGCATCATTAACCGTGTCTTCAGGGGATAGCCCTTGTCTCCAAGTAGCCATCCGTTAAGTTGGTCTGGTGGACTGAAGAGCGGAGGCACACTAGACTGGTGCAGGATGAAGGAATCATGGCAACTGCTAGGGTACTTGGCATAAACATGCAAAACTTCTTTCTTGTGGTCACACACCAGTTGCACGTTGAGGGAGTGGAAGCCCTTGCGGTTGACAAAAATACCTGGATTGCGATGGGGTGCCTTGTGTGCAATCAATGATGCCCTGCACCCTTGGAAAGCCTGCCAGATTAACTAATCAAACCTCACGCGCCGCGACATTTGCTTGATCCTTGGAGAAATGGATGTGATTGTGCGCGATGGCAAAGAGGGCATCGGTTACCTGCGTGATGCAAGTGTGTGCAGCCGCCTGGGAGATGCCGCTGATGTCTGTTGCTGATCCCTGGAATGAGCCTGAGGCAAAAAAGTTGGTTGCGGTGGTGACTTTGACGGCCACTGGTAAGGGGTGTCCACCTGCTCCTCTGGGCTCCAGGTCTTGCTGCACCATTTCGCAGATGTCACCCACTACCTCTCGCGAAAGTTTGAGCCTCCTTTGGCACTGCTGCTCAGTCATTTTGAGGTAGCTGATCCTCTGTCTGTAGACCCTGTTTGGGGGGTATCTCCTGCGCCGACGGGATTCCATGCACTGGCGTCTTCTGGCCTGTGCAGCTTCAGATGAGTGAGCAGCAGCTTGGCGCTCCTGTTGTTGCTGTTGCTGTTGGTGCTGCTGTTGTTCATGGTTCTACTGCTGCCACGGCTGTTCTTCGTCCGAATCTGATGTCCAGGAGGAAAGGAAATAAATGGTTCCCATGCTTCTGGTATGTGCCTCAGTTGAGGAAGCGCTCAGTGAAGGTGGCGAGAGAGGTTTCCCAGGAGGTCACACTGGAGATGGGTGTCAGGCTCCAAACTTCCACAGCTATGGTTATGCCTGCTAAAAGTTCCCCCAGACCTGAGACAACAAAGTCCTGCCACCTGCAAATGATGACTGATCAAATCTCCTATTTAATGGTGGAGCTGCAGCTGATAGTCAGCAATCCAATTGTGCTACCACCAGGTTTCACCATCGTGTTTCAGAGGAGGTGTGCATTACGTGGGAAAAGTGTTAAAATCAGAAAGGCCTCTCAAAATGGGATTATAGAGGCAATTCAGTGGTTGTTAAGGGCCTTAAGGGCCTATCCCGCCTCTTGGAGGCGGGGCGGAGACGGGATCAGAAACCACGCATTTGGGAAAATTGCTTGGAGGTGGGATGGAGGCGGGGTTGCGCGGGGTCGGGCCTGTCCGCCACTTTTTGCAATTTTAACACCCCACACGCCTCCATTCCCGCTTCCTCGGGCCTGGCAAAATTGAGCCCCTGATTATAAACAGAAGGTGCTGGAAATACACAGCCAGTCAGCCAGCATCTTAACAGCAGAAAGATGTGCTAATGTGGCTTCAACCTCCAGAGCCCCATCACCAGGGCTAAGTGTTTTCACGCTGGGAAACCTCCACAGCAGAGTGTCAGTTTGTCTGAGTGCACATTTTCTCCATGTGTGGTCGCACCCCACTTGCGTAACTCAGGAAATCAAGGCTTAGGGATCCCCAAGTGTGCACAGGGAAAGTGCTGGAGTTTAACCATCTTATCAGCACGGAGCACTTTTTTACAAATTATAAGAGGAAAGCTGCAAAAGATGGGGCTCTGTAACGAAAACAGGAATTGGTGCAAATACACAGCAGTATCTGTAAAGAGAAAAGACAGATTAGCATTTCAGCTGTGTGCCCTTCTTTAGAGTTCTCATTAACCTGCGGTGTATTTTCAGAATGTTATGTTTTCTGTTTTCCGCTGCTTGTCCAGCTAGGGTTGCCCTACCTATTAGAGCATTGGCTTGCAGGATTATCTGGGGCCGATTGGGAAGATTCCCAACCTTCAGTGGGTAGCTGGTCAGCCATCAACAGTGGCTGAAAACATTGTAGACTTACTCAGGTTAGGTATGGGACTATCGAGTCTGTTATGGAGGGTTGGCTTGGGTTCAGTCTTCCATCATTCTTGTCACCTTGGTGCCAAGTGAAGCCAAAAGAGACTCCCGACCAACAAGGATAGTATTTAAATGGTCATGCGACAACTAACAAGCATGGGTTTGATCTCTCATTAGACAGACAGTAGATACCAGGAAGTCCTTCTGAGCACTGTGGTAATCAGCACAACACCCACTCCCAACACCACCAGCACACTATGGCTGCAGTGTTTACTGTCTACAGGATGTACTGCAGCAATTCGCCAAGGCTTCTTCGGCAGCACCTCCCAAACCTGTAACCTGCACCACCTAGAAGGACAAGGGCAGCAGGTGCATGGGAGCACCATCACCTCCAAGTTCCCCACCAAGTCACACACCATCCTCACTTGGAAATATTTCAGCAATACTTATCGTCACTGGGTCAAAATCCTGGAACTCCCTACCTAACAGCACTTTAGGAGTACCTTCACCACACAGACTGCAGCGGTTCAAGAAGACGGCTCACCACCACTTTCTCGAGGACAATTAGGGATGGGCAATAAATATCGGCCTTGCCAGTGACGCCCACATCCCGAGAATACATTTTTAAAAACAACTCACCCCAAAATGTGTTTCGCTTTGCCACCATCCTCCAACTAAAACATTGACACATGCTATACCCTAGTAAATGGTGCTTCCATGAGATGAAGATGTGAAGCTTCACCAGCAACATTTGCCTCCCTGCAACTCAGTCATGGTAGGCAGCCATTGAGTATATGAGTGTGTGAATTTAAACCCAGCTGCCAGATAACTCTATCCAGCAACTGTCATGCCAAACCTCAGAGTTTCCTTGTTAGCCATGCAATAGGCATCTGCCTTCAGATGTTGTGACGTACTAACCGCTTTGGCATTCTATCTGCCCAAGTTCGTTGCTGTGTACCAGATTTACTCATTACCAGCTGCTTAATCCAATCCTTATGTGAGTGACTCTGGCAAAGAGACCTGCTTGGTGTGAGCCCAACTCCCCCTCCACAGTTTTCAGTGACAGGCCAGTGTAGAGCAGCTGGGGCTCAATGGTAGTACTCTCACCTCTGAGTCTGAAGGTTGTGGGTTCAAGTCTCACTCCACAGAACTTGAGCACAAAATCTAGCCTGGCACTCCAGTGCAGTACTGAGGGAGTGCTGCACTGTTGGAGGTGCTGTCTTTCGGAGGAGATGTTAAACCGAAGCCCCCACTGCCCTCCTAGGTGGATGTAAAAGATCCCATGGCACTATTGAAGATGAGCAGGTGAGTTCTCCCTGGTGTCGTGGCCAATACTCAAGCCTCAACCAACACTTAAAAACAGATTACCTGGTCATTAACAGATTACTGTATTTGGGACCTTGCTATGCAGAATGTGGTGACTATACTTCAAAATAAAAATACTTCTTTCATTCAACCATTTCCTCTTTTTGCCACAAATCTACCTCACAGTTTCATCCTGAACTTCATATATGGGATTAAGTAATCCATTCCATTGCATTCCTAGGAATGAGAACTGTTTGGATACATGTCTTATATGTTCCAAGCTTAACTTGCATTAAGATGTAATTGTTATTGAAGAAAGTCCTAAGCTCCAATTGCTACTTCTCAGCACGTTCTTGAAGAATTGTCCAAGATATAGTTAGAACCCTTAGCTACCAATATCAATCAGCAATTGGGACAGAAACCTTTGTATATTCCAATTAATACCTTTGAGATTTGCTCTTGTGTCGTCCAAAGCAGTAATGTCACGTTCATGGGCACGTAGTGTCGTATCCCACTGGTTAGCATATCCTTCAAGCTGAGGACTAAAGCGCACTAGGTTCCCAGAACCTCTGCCATCTGTGAAAAGGCGTCCTACAATTTAGGTATAGATTTTACATTATAGGCACTGATCCTTCATCAGATCAGAAAAACTGAAGGATGAGCAAGTTCTTTCATAAAGACAAACAAAATGAAGAAGGGAGGGGAGAACAGCAGATAACAATCAAGTATGCCAAATGCTATCCTAAAGAGGGAGTTAATGGGCCAGTAATTCCGGTCCCAATGCGTGAGTACGGACGGTGTACTCACGCGTGGGCCCGTTGGAAGTGCCGGATTTCAGCATGCACAGCGCATGCGCGGGAAACCAGCATTTCCACTCCATCGAACTAAGGGGCTAAGAGGTCCAACGCGTGCGCGCAGGACTCTGCGTGCACGCGTTGAGCTTCCTTCGTTTTGACAGGTTTGCGCGTGTGCAAGGGCCTGGACTTTTTAGAAATGAAAAAAGGAGGCGTAAGGAGTGGATTCTTGAAGGTAAGTGGTCTATTATTTAAAATTATTACATTTTTTCCACAGCTTCATTGTTTTTAAGGACTTTACAGTAAGGTAAGTTTATTTTTAGACCCGATTTCGTCAAAAATTATTTTTTTCAAAAATTTTATTAATTGTTTTAAATAGTTTTTAAAAGTTATTTATAGTTTATTTAATTATTGGGATGTTTTTTAAAATTTTAATTAAAGTTAAACTAGCCTTTTGGGCACCCGTACTTTTCATGAGTTTGACAGTCTTTACTATCAAACTCATGAATGAGTTTCCCCTCCCATGATTGGCTGCAGAGTGCTCACCTGATCCCAGCCGGCACATCGCACTAACTACGCCGCTGGACCAGGTAAGCACATCGCACCGACATCTGAACCGGGCCTGTGACAGGAAATGCAAGCAGGCCCGGGCTTCAGATGTCAGCGCGCAGGGTGAGTGCAGATCGGGGGCTTGCACGCGCGGCAAGCACCCGATCCTAATTTCTGGCCCAATGGGTTTAATGATGTGAAAAAGTTTTTTTTTAGAAAGCTGGAATGATGAATCATCATCTGTCAGGCAGTGAAAAGCATTACAAGAACAAAAGGGGCATGAAAACAGCTGATGCTATCTCTTCTGGAGATCTCCCTTCCACTACACCTGCAATCTCATCATTTCCCAACCTTGCACTGAGCGTTTCTACCTTCTGTCCAAGATTTACAAACAGCAGAATGCCGGCAGACCCACATGCTCTTGCCTTACCGAACGAATCTCCTTTTATCTCGGCTCCATTAACTTCCATCATGTCCAGTCTCCATCACCCTCCATCACTCTTCCAAAGCATTTGGTGATTTCAGGTTCTCTGACCCAGTAGTCTCCAGTTCACCATGGATGTCCAGACCCTCTGCACTGCCATCCCTCAGTAGGTTGGTTGTAGGCTCTTTGATTTTCTTAGGGGATTGGTTAGAGAACCCCCCAGTCAGCTTCCTTCACTTGATTGAACTTTGAGCAATTTCTCTTTTAATCCCACTCATATTCTCTAGATAAAAGGTAATGAAGTGGGTATCCAGATGAGCCCCACTTAAGCTTGTCCTGTTACAGGATATGTGTAACACTCCATGTTCCAATCCTATTTGAGCTTCTTTCTGACATCTTCATCCATTACATTGATGATTCTTTACTACTGCCACCTGCTTTCAATCTGATCTGGAAAATTGTATTAATTATGCTTCCCATTTCTACCTGCCCCTCACCTTTACAACAACAACAAAAGTAACAATAACTTACATTTATATAGCACTTTTAATGTAATAAAACGTCCCAAGGCACTTCACAGGAGCGTTATCAAACAAAATGTGACGCCAAGCCACATAAGGAGACATTAGGGCAGATAACGGTCAAAGAGGTAAGTTTTAAGAAGCATCTTAAAGGAGGAAGGAGAAGGGAGGCAGAGAGGTTTAGGGAGGGAATTCTGGAGCTTAGGGCTTCAGCAGCTGAAGGCACGGCCGCCAATGGTGGAGCGATTAAAATTGGGGATGCGCAAGAGGCCAGAATTGTAGGAGCGTAGATATTTCAGAGGATTGTAGGGCTGGAGGAGGTTACAGAGATAGGGCAAAGTCTGGGAGGGATTTGAAAACAAGGATGAGAATCTTAAAATCTAGGTGTTGCTCAACCAGGAACCAATTATAGATCAGCGAGCGCAGGGGTGATGGGTGAACGGGACTTGGTGCGAGTTCGGATACGGGCAGCAGAGTTCTGGATGAGATCAAGTTTATGGAGGGTGGAAGATGGGAGGTCGGCAAGGAGTGCTTTGGAATAGTCAAGTCTAGAGGTAACAAAGGGATGGATGAAGGTTTCAGCAGCAGACGAGCTGAGGCAGCCACCTCATATTATTCCCTTCCATTCCTGGACTTCTTCCTCCTATTTGCTCTTATCACGCCATTTTCCACATCAAAACTTTTAAAATGTTCTCCTTTATTCACAGCAAAGGTTTTCCTTCACCTGCTATTGACAAGGCCCTTGATTATGCCCAGTCCATTTCCTCTCCGTATACACTCCATCCTTTCGTGCTGACCGGGTCCCTTTTTCTCACCTTCCATTCCACTTGTCGCAGCATCCATTTGATCATCGCTGCAATTTTTGCACCCTACAACATTATCCCACCACTGAAGACATCTTTCCCTTCCATTTCCTTTGGCATACTCTTCCTTGTTCACTCTTCCATCACTTGCACTTCTCCTTGAACCTCACCGTCACTTACAACACCTGTCCTTTCAACTCTTCCAGTATCATTGCCCAGGGATGCAAAGATTCCTTTTAGTTGAGACAGCAATTTCTATTCACCTCCTTCAATCGAGGACATTGCATTCTCTGTTCACTGTATAATTTTCCTACCTATTTCTCCCATATATTGTCTACTTCAACCTCCTCCCCTTTTTTGATTTTGGGCTTCACTGAGGTATTTTCACAAACATTTTGTTTTATTGATGCCTTTCCAGGACTGGCTGAGATGTTCTGTGTCATCATCCTTTAGCTTTTTACCACTAGTTTTCGATAAAAATATTCACAACCTATTAACCCCATTAGGTCTTCATTGTGAGAGCATACCTGACCTTTAACCTTTAACTGTTGCTATCTTCCCCTACCCCCATTTTATTCAGTCCTATAAACTCAGAATTCTGATAAAGGGACTACATGTGAAATATTAATCTGCCTTTCCTTTTTTGCAGATTCTGACGCGCCTGCTCTGTATTTCTACCCTTTACTGTTATTTTTAATTTCTCGCATTTCCAGTTTTTTTTTCTTTCCATCTTAAGAATTTTTGATTTTTTTCAAAAAATGTGTTTGGTAAGCAGGAAAGTCTAAACAGAATTTCAAGACATCTACAATTCAGATATAGAACATAGGGAGAGAAATTGGGTGCAGGGCGCAAATGGCTTTGCGACCGAGCACGGCACTGACATCGACTCCCGCCACATCCGGCGGGAGTTTTGCAGCGGCACTATGGCGTTGTGCCCCAATCTCCTTTGCCCGGGGATCGTGATGTCATCGCCATGTGCATCGCCCCGGTAGCGCCCCAGACTCGAAATTGACTTCTGCCCCCTGCAGCAGCGCCAGTCAAAAACACCGACAGCTGCAGGAGGCATGCATCGGGCAGCCAGTCACATCGGTGGTGATGATTAAAGGCGAGGTGGCCGAGGTAAGTGGAAAAGAAACTTACCTTTGCTGTTCTAGTTTTTTTCGCGGGTTCCTGCCCGCGATCAATCAGCCTGGCACTCTGCTTGAGTGCCGGGCTGATCGCACGGGATCGCGGTTTCCTTGGTGGTCCAGGTATGCACTTTTTATATTGCAGTGCCTGCAGTGATGGCCCTTCCCTTTAAGGGAGGGAAGGAGCCTTTGAACGCAGCACTGCCCGACCCAGTGTGCAGCGCTGCTGAAGTCTCCGCCCCGCTCTCCGACATTAGCGCTCAAGAAGGAAGTGGAGTGCTTGATTTAGCGCTCCACTTCGCTCTTGAGGCACTAAAACTCAGTTTCAGTCGCTGGCACTAACTTGCACCATTAGCGCCAAGTGATGTTAGCGCCCCAAAATGGTCGATACCGAATTTTTCCCCCTTACATTTTAGGCACAGACCCTTCATCAGAAAATCTGTTTATAGAAAACATAATTACATTAAATCTAATGGACTAATATAGAGAAAAATATGTGTGTAGTAATTCCCTACCTGGACTATCCTAATTCAGGGCTATAGTTAATAAGGACATTTTTGTTGGTGCCAGAATATCTACCAGTGGTTTGCCCAGCTATATCCTACAATGCACAATTTGTTGCCGTACTGATGTAGTCATAAATATGCAAAGGTTCGATATCCTGGATAAACGGTTACCGCTGGCGTTAAAATAAGAATTATCGGAAAATCTCATCTGGCTACCGGTGAATGGTATAGGTCCTTGATCAGTACATACAGAATGCTCATTAGGACTAGAATAGTATGCAAAATGAACTTTCGAGACCCACTGAACTGATAACTAAGAAGGTAAGTCATAATGGTGATACCAGATTATTTTTAATAAACCACTGGTCCGTGGTGTCTATTTTAACTATACAACCTGTTTGAGTTGTGAAATCCCTTTTTTTAAAGAAGAGGTTTTATTTTTTATTAGCTTTGGAGGAACAGAATTTTTGTGAGGTTGTGGAGTGGCGAGTGTGGTATAATCCCATGAAACTGCTCAAAATCGCTAGAAAAAGATTTCTTTAAACTCTAAGGGCGTGAAATTTGGTCGTGCCCGACGAAACCCATTGAAAAATGTTGCAAAATTGGGCGTTTTCATCCCAGGAGTGAAGCAGGGCAGTAAATGAGGCGCTAATGGTCTCAGTGGAGTGCTACAGGGACACTATTGAGGCGCTAATGGTCTCAGTGGAGTGCTACAGGGACACTATTGAGGTGCTAATTGTAGTGTATGTAACCGTTCTACCTTTAAGAGAACTATTGTATGTAACCGTCCACCTTTAAGAGAACTATTTTAGGTGTTGCACTACTTTATCTTGGCTGCTGTATACTGTAATACCGGGAGTGACCACACCGGTATGTAAGTGCTGTGTAAGGATTTATTGGGCAGATTCGCCCTGACCTTCGAATAGTAAAGTCCTGTTAAAGTTACTCTTGTAGTCTGTGTATTAATTCACCATATAACCCACAGACTTTACAGTGGCGATGGGTTCGATCTTACCCTGCGGCAGCGACACACCCGAAGCAGTTAACGAGCGTCGAGAAGAGGCACCCGCCCTTGTCGTTCGGCTGAGAGAAGACTCGAGTCTGCAGAGCAAGGAAGGAGGAAGGATTCAGACACGAAGCCTTCCATCAGCAACAGGCTGTTAATGTCCCTTCTGCCATGGCGGTGAGTGAGCCGATCAGCCAAGAGAAGCAAGTCGGCCACGTTGACTGTGAGTAGGGGGAAAATAAAAAGAAACGGAGGATAAGGGCGGTGAACTCGACCACGGTCGGGGGAAAGGAGCCGGACAGAAGTCGGGCCCAGAGGCGCTGAGACTGGGGCAGCGTAGGGCACGGAAGCCGCGGTACAAGCGGGAACGCAGCCGGTGTGAGAGACCGGGCTACAAGCGGGAACGCAGCCGGTGTGAGAGACCGGGCTACAAGCAGGCTGGGAGACGCAACAGCGTCGTGAGACAGCTAGACCGCGACCGGCGAAAAAGGCCGGGCAGCTACCGAGGCCACGAGGCGCTGCGACCGGGATCGTAAGGCGCGGGAAGATATAAAAATAAATAAAACCGCGGAGAACTCAGCCGCAGCCGGGGGAGGAAAGGACCGGACTGCGAGAGGGCTGGGAGGCGCGATTGGAAGCCGCTGAGGGAGAGACAGAGCCCGAGTGAAGGGGGAACGGGACCGAGCGAGGGAGACCGAGCGAGATTCCGCCCAGCGGCTGGAACTGTTCGCCGCCAACGGGTTGTCCCCAGCGTCGGTTGCCGGCCGAGAAAAGGGAACAAGGAACGCACTGAAGCCGGCGTGCAGGCTGCGAACTCCGAAAGCCAGCGGTCGTCGCCCGAAGGAAAGCTTACCCCTCCCGCCAGGGGAAGAAACGTGGGAAGCCGCCAGTAGGCGGGGAAGAAGACAGAAGCGGGAAACCGCCATTTTGAAAGTGGGCGGGGAAGAAGACAAGCGCGGGAAACCGCCATTTTTGGAAAAAAAAAAGTAACGAACAAATTCGTTGTGGTTTCTCAAAAAGATAGTGAAGATGCCTAAGCATGGTAACATCAACAACTTCGATTCCGAGGTGGAAGATTGGGCCACGTACGTAGAACGCATCGAGATATATTGTGAGGCCAATAAAATAGCAGATGATGATAAAGCTCTCACCTTATTAAACGCAATGGGGGCGAAGACATACGGGCTATTGAAGCATCTTCTATCACCAGCTAAACCGGCGGATCAGACTTTCGCTGATATTGTTGCTGTCCTGAAGGATCATTTGAACCCCACACCACTGATGTTGGCGGAACGATTCAAATTTTATGCGAGAACGCAACAGAAAGAGGAAAGCAACGCGGAATACTTGGTCGAACTGCGTAGACTAGCGAAATACTGCCAGTTTGGGGAAAATCTGACAGAGGCATTGAGAGACAAGTTCGTGTGCGGGTTGTCGAAGGAAGGAACACAAAAGCGACTGCTCGAAGAGAACGGTCTTACACTTGACAAGGCTGTCCTTATTGCAGCATCACACGAAGCAGCCGCGAGAGGCACTGCAGAAATGCAGCTGAAGGCAGCGGTACTCAGCGTGGATCAAATGACTTCGGGTACAACAAAATGTTATCGTTGTGGGAAGACAACACGCGACCAGAACCAATGCTGGTTTAAAAACCAGGAATGTAGAAAATGTGGCAAGCTTGGTCACATAGCTAAAGTATGCTGGTCAGGAAAGAAGACCAACAACAGAAAAATGTCACCGCAGGAAAAGTACAGCAAGGTACACAAGGTGGCTGAGAAGAGTTCAGATGAACAGAATTCGGATTCAGACCCGAACGGCCAGGAACTGGGTAGTCTGAGAATTTACATTGTGAGTAAGGAAGCTGACCTACAAACTATCTGGGTCACACTAAAAGTAGCCGGAGTCCAAGTGAAAATGGAATTGGACACAGGATCAGCCCTATCAGTCATAAATCGAAGGGATTACAACCGGCTATTCTCACATATACCCTTGAGAGATACCAAGATCGTATTGCAGACATACACGGGGCATAAAGTATACCCCATGGGAAAGATACAAGTCAAGGTGAGAGACAGGGGCAAAGAACACCAAGGAATGGACTTATATGTACTACCTGAGGGAGGTCCACCACTTCTGGGACGGGAGTGGATCAGGGAAATAAACATGGAATGGCACTACCTAAAAGCAATAACGAGTGAGAACTCGGTGAAGACAATCAGCTCAGACTCTGAAACGGATGACGACAAGACCAGCCCAGGTGCGAAAGACAAGTCTAAAATGGACTTGCTGACTAAGGTTGGAAAAACGAAGGAGTGCATAAATACTGATGCTTCAAAGGAGAACAAAGTTTCAGAACAGAATTCCACTGAACAACAACAACATAGTTTGGCAGAGAATTCTGAGTCTGTCCAGTTTACAGACATGCACAAGTCTGAGGAACACCGGGCTCGAACTCAACTCCATTTCAAATTACAACAGCAATTAGAACAATTGAGTTGCCGTCTCGAGCAAGAGATAAAAGCAATGAAAACGTTCTTTGACACAGAGTGGGAGAATCTGGAAAGACAACAGAAACAGCTGAGGTAGAAAAGGGAGCAGGAGCACACAAACCGTCTGTGCAAGGAGGCCAAACGAATCAAAGCTGATTCGGTTTCTGAAGGTGCGTGCTCTAATCTGGTGGAGCAAGATGTTCAGCAACTGAAGGCGCTTGTTAGCAGATTGCAGGCAGAAAAGGCTGAGTTGGTCGCCATGAATTCCGAGCTCCTACTGAAGTTGGGTGCAGCATCACCGGACGATTCATTTGTGGAAATTCGAATGGTGGAGGCTGCGGATGATGGCGAAGTAGAAACAGCAAAGGCGCCCCAGGGCAAGGTTATAAACAGCCCTGCAGCTACTGGGAAACGGATGAGGTCAGAAGAGTCAACGGTCAGCCAACTCCTTCATATGCTGAGGGACAAGACTCTGAAATGGGAACAATTTGGACATGAGTCTAAATCTTCAAAGGAGAGGGGTTTGGAGCTCCCAAAAGTTATTGGAATAGCTGAGGTTGCAACGCAGACTGAGAAGATGGCAACAGAGCAAACCTTGGATGCCAAAAGTACGCTGATTCACGTCAATGTTGAACAACAGAATGCTGAAACAGCTGCTCCAGTAGAGGGATTGAATAATACAATCAATCAATCTCCCAATGAAGTTGAAGTATTGAAATCACGAATGAGGTCAGTAGTAAAAGACTTGCAGGAAGCCCAGAAAAAGCTGGATGAAACTGAACACATGAAGAAGTCTCTTCAGGAAAGATGTCTGGATTTGGAAGAAAAGCTGGCTAACGTCCAGCTGGGTATGGAAGAAATAGAAGACCCTCTCGCTGGCCTAGCTCAGGACGACACCGAATATTACCATGACCTGTTGGACGACACCGAATATTACGATGACCTGCTCTGCCCAGCTTGTGATGAAAACTCCCAAAGTGCAGAAACCATGAAGAATCACCTAAAGTCTAAGGAACATCGGGAGATGGTGGCGCTACTACGGAAAAAGGAGGACGAGAAGGAGGAACGGTGCATGCAGCTGGCAGCTGACAGTGGAGCCCAGAGAGTCTCCAAGAAGCAGAAAAGGAAAAGACGAAGCAGAAGATGATGACCATCTGAACCATTATCACCTCTACCAGGTCACGCACGTGGTCTCTCCGTACGGAGCCAAATCAGTTTGGAAGTAGAAAAACTTCCCAAGGTACTCAAGCTTTTAGAAGTCAACAATGCTGGTTCAGAAGTGACGGAAGTTCAAGCTGTTAAGTCCAGTGAAGGACTATTGGATGAGTCACTCCAGCAACGTGAACCGACTACACCGAGACTGAATCTGTGAACTGTTTTCCGCAGAGACTGAATCTGTGAACTGTTTCCCGCAGAGACTGAATCTGTGAACTGTTTCCGCAGAGACTACATCTGTGAACTGTTTTTACATGAAGTTGGATATATGTTATGTTTAATGGGGAATAAGTATGTTGTAAGCTAAAAAGGGAGGATTGTAGTGTATGTAACCGTTCTACCTTTAAGAGAACTATTGTATGTAACCGTCCACCTTTAAGAGAACTATTTTAGGTGTTGCACTACTTTATCTTGGCTGCTGTATACTGTAATACCGGGAGTGACCACACCGGTATATAAGTGCTGTGTAAGGATTTATTGGGCAGATTCGCCCTGACCTTCGAATAGTAAAGTCCTGTTAAAGTTACTCTTGTAGTCTGTGTATTAATTCACCATATAACCCACAGACTTTACACTAATGGTCTTAGTGGAGTGCTACAGGGACACTATTGAGGCGCTAATGGTCTTAGTGGAGTGCTACAGGGGCACTATTGAGGCACTAATTGTCTCATTGGAGTGCTACAGGAGCACTATTGAGGCGCTAATGGTCTCAGTGGAGTGCTACAGGGGCACTATTGCCAGAGCGCTACTCTATTTCAGCTGACTTGCGTTCAGCAATCAGCCTTCAAGCTTTGACTCTAGCTTATTCCAGCTCTTAAAGGAGAGGTAAATTCAAGCTGCAGCTGCTCATTATCAGCATTGCTGCACTTGAGTGCGACCTCTCAGCGACTGAGATAGCTTTGTGCCATGGCTGCTGCAAGGGAGAGGGCTACTCGATGCAGCGATGTGAAATTGGATATGTTCAACAGCTTGTGTCTCAGCAGAGTTATGGCCGACAAAAAAGTTCCCCCAAGATGGCACCTTTAAACAGCGCGCGCGGAGCCGACTCCCGATTGCAACTCGACAGCTGATGTTGTCGTTGTTAGCGCCAGGTGGTAATTGAGGGGACGCAGCCGAATTTTGCATCTGGGGTGCTAACTAGGCGCTGCGCATGACGATGACATCATCATCGCCAGGTGCAGCCGAGCAGGGTGGTACCTGCAGGGGCGGGCCTCCGCAAAAACCCAGCCCAATTTTAACATGGGGCACTAATATCGCCGCATCCGGGTGAAAACCCATTTGCGCCCCGTTAGCGCCCCATGGAGGCATTAATGGCAGGTGCAAAGCAGCCGAATTTTGCGCCCTAAATTTTTAATCATTAAGGGGGAAAAATTTGGTGGTGCCCCCTTTAGGGCGCTAAATTCGCTGGGGCGCTACCCAAAAAAGGTAGCGCCCCTGCGCCATAAATTCAGTGGTAGTGCCCCAAGCAGGACCCTGTATATAAGGGCCCTGTATGCTGTAACATCTCAGTGTAGCCACCTTGTACATTCTGCTGGATTCTGCATGGAGCTTTGCAATCTTCTGTTCAATGAGTGTACGTAGTGCAATGTAAAGCCTGGTCAGCCTTGTTTGCTGGAAATCATAAAATGATAATTGAGGGCACTAGCAGAACACTTTCATGAGTTAGTCATTTGTTTCCAACCTGGGTTAACTCCCAGATAAAGGCTCATCTGATCTAGTCTGAGTGACCTTTGTATTGTCTGTCAGTTCACTTTACTGACAAATGTGTGTATCTTTAAGTCTAGACATCTATTAGAAAAAAGGTGGAATGATGTTAAATTCCTAAGTTAGATGTTACTGAAGAGCTTTTATATGCTTTTTTAGGATTATGGGAATTTCAAAAGAGTTTAGAAAGAAATGCCACATTAACTGGAGGCTGTTACAAATGCAGCTGTACTCATCCCCCAAATGGTTATAGCACTTGTACAGAATGCCATATGCACCAATCTGCCCCTGGGTGGTTTGCACTATTTTTGCCTAATGAGATATTGGATATGTACTGAACATGTTACCATTGAAAGGATCATTCGTACATTTCAGAAAGTGCTGACACATCAAGGATAGCCTGTGAGTACCAAGATTTGATAACAAGAGAAGCCAATTAACAACATCAGGCCACAAAGGAGCTTCGTTTCCTGTACCAGTATTTTGATCTGAAGTCATCCCTCAGAATTGTTGGACGTTGTATCATTTGTGTTGCACGTAAAAAGGTGCAAGGGTTGTTACAAGTGAATAGTTGCTGCTTGTGAGTGACTCTCGAGACTATAACGTAGAGTGTGGGTGATGCCAAATACCGGGAGTCTGTTGATGCCTTCCGTACCCAGAGATTGCCTATGCTGCTCACTCACACCTGCCTGCTAGTTTCGATGATGCGTACCAAATCTGATTTCCTTAAAACAAAGTTAGTCTTTTGGCTGAACAGTGGAGTCAGCAGACTCCTGGGCCACTGGAGTCTGCTCTCCATTGCCAGTTTTTCATAATTCCTATTCTACTTACCTATTCCCCCTTTAGCTGTTCTCACACTCTCTGGGGATAATTTTAACATTTGGGCGATGGTTTAAAATGGGCAATATCAAATTGGCCGTAAATTATACACAACACCCAATTTTCCTTCTGATTGACATCAATGGAAGGGAGTATAATGGGCCTATTTGTATATGCCTTTTATTTCTTTGATTTCTGTCATGATGCCTCCTTTGGTATCCTGCGCATATCACTTCTGCCATTTAGCCATCATCCTGTTCTCCACCTATACAGTTCATTCTATTTATTTCCCTGTTTGTGTGGTCGTTCTGTGTCCCCCATAGTCTGCCATCTGCCATCGTCTCTGTTTCTCTACACCAATGCCTACCACTACTTGTGTTCTATTACTTAAAAATAATGTTTAATTTAAAGACAGCATTGTATTTTACAAAAGGTAACTCGGAGATGAAACCATTGTGGATCTTATGTGGAATGTTCCACTTAACAAACAATTGTATGTGCGGGTGTCTTGTATATTAATATTTGCAACCTCAGCATCATTTGTTTAAAGCCAAATTTAAGCCACAGTTAGCTGAGAAACTAGAAAGAAAAGTAAGGTTTTTAATGCATCATTAAAATCAACTAA
Source organism: Somniosus microcephalus (assembly GCF_052327205.1). NCBI lineage: Eukaryota > Metazoa > Chordata > Chondrichthyes > Squaliformes > Somniosidae > Somniosus > Somniosus microcephalus. Next base: position 264,723,163 of record NC_140989.1, read on the forward strand.
ATCTCAAATCAAGGCCACTTAGTTTATTGATATGGTTTTGCCATGGATGTTATTTTAAGAGCTCAGTTCCCTTGCTCTGAAGCTGGTTTGTAGTTTCTTACCACAGTCCCTGTGCAATAAGGACTAGAGGTAACATAGCACCAGGGTTCAGATGAGACCACCCACCATGTTAAATGCCTTAACTTCAAAGAGTGTTTGAAATTTAATTAGAGGAGTCAACAGGATATATAACATAATTTAATAAAGGGTGGGATGGTTTCTGTCACTCTGTAAGACTGCAGGGGCAATAAATGTTGACGCCAATGTTTTATTTTTGACAATGTGTATCCCATTGTGTTACAGTTATCAGATACACTTGTCTTTTGAAATGAATGTTTATATATGCAATGAGGTATTTGCCGATATATTTTTTCTTTATGTATTTGTGAGCTGTCATTAAATAAACTCACTGGGAAGACAATATATTGGGTTTGAAAAGGAAAGAAAGAACTTGCATTGATATAACGCCTTTCATGACCTCAGGACGTCCCAAAATGCTTTACAACCAATGAAGTACTTTTTGAAGCGTAGTCACTGTTGTAATGTAGGAAACACAGCAGCCAATTTGCACACAGCAAGATCCTAAACAGCAAAGTGATTAACCAGATAATCTGTTTAAGTGTTGGTTGAGGGATTAATGTTGGTCAGGACACCGGGGATAGCTCTCCTGCTCTTCTTCAATCAGTACCATGAGATCTTTTACGTCCACCTGAGTGGGGAGACAGGGCCTCAGTTTAACGAGTTAACTGAAAGATGGCACCTCTGGCAGTGCAGCACTCCCTCAGTACTGCATTGAAATGCCAGCTTGGATTTTGTGCTCAGGTCTCTGGAGTAGCACTCGAACCTACAACTTTCTGACTCAGAGGTGAGAGTGCTACCACTGAGCCAAGGCTGTAAAGGAAAGAAAGTGCAATGATGTGATTGTCCACATAGACAGTGCAAGTTGAGCATTGGTGCAAAGCAGTTTCCAGCTTCACATTGACGCTAAACTGGTGAGGGTAATTTTGACTTTGGTCGAGAGTGTAAAACAAGCAATATTGGATCAGATGCATGTTTTACATCTTTCCCAATTTTCATTTCCATTGACTTCACCCAAAGTCAAAATTACCCCTGTGGAATGTCAATCTCACTTCAAGGATCAAATGGAGTAGATTCATGTCAGCATCAGGCCAGGCCCTGACTCTCGATTCAAGCTAACTTTACATTGTAAGTGCAAGGGGCAAACTACCACACCGGCCTATGGAACCCAGGGGCTTCAGTTAGACATAAGGCTCCCACCAGGGGCCTTGTGCAGATATGTAAAACTCACCATAATTCAGGAAAACTACTAACATCTGCTGGATCAAAATATTCTAGCATTTAAAAAGGCTGTCAGATAGAGGCAAGGCAGAGTCAGCAGATTGGTGACAGTATAAACACTGACATGTGAGGTTACGTTTGTGTTTTAATGGGTCAATAATACTTTGATGAGATGTTAACCCAAGGCCCCATTTGCCCTCTAAGGTGGAGGTAAAAGATCCCATGGCACTATTCAAAGAAAAGTAGCAGAGTTCGCCCGTTGTCCAGTTCAATATTTATCCTTCAACCAACACATATAAAAACAGAACTGGTCATGTATTCATTGCTGTTTGTGGAACCTTGCTGTGTGCAAATTGGCTGCCACATTTCCTACATTACAACAGTGACTATACTTCTTAAGTAATTCATTGTTTGTAAAGTACTTTGCGATGTCCTGAGGTCGTAAAAGACGCTATACAAATGCAAGTTCTGTTGTTATTTCTTTAAATTGTTGACCATAGATGTATAGGTGGAATCGTTGCACAGCTCATATAATTATCAATTCTTGCCATGGCATTGATTTATGGAATTGTGTGAATAACTGGCATTTTGTTCAGCCTGGTTTGGTTCTTGTTTATGCCCAAGATACCTGGCATTCTTCAATTTGTTGAATGGTATGCTGAAATACCTCTGCTGCTGAAGATATACCAAAACTTAGCCATCTGTGTCTCTTCAGATCAATGTGCGTTACAAACATTATAATATAGCCGCTCCCTTCATCAAGCTGTAGCTGGTGACACCCTAATCTCAGGTCTAGCTGTGAGAAAATGTTGAGAAAACACATGGCCCATTTACATCTGTGATAATCTCACCCAGGTTAGAGATACATGTCTTCATGCTGAATTCCTATTTGCTATTAACATATCAACTCAAAAACATGTATCATTCAAATTCTAGGGCTTGGGGAACTGAGACCCAAGGTGTTGGACCAGCTGTGTCTTCAAATATACCACTATGCGTCAAATCCTTTAGCTTTGCCTCAGCATTCTTCCATTAGAGGAATTGGTAGCCTATGATGAAATTGAGCAGCAGAAATAATAGACTTGTCATAATCCAGTTTGACCTATATGTCCTTTAGCTTACCCATACTGTCAAATACTTCAGAGAATTTGAGGATGGGTGGCCAGCCAGGCAGGCATTGCAACAGCAAAGTCTGGAGGTGACAAAGGCATGGATGAGGGTTTCAGTAGCACATGAGTTGAGCTGGGGTATAGGTGATCTTTGAGATGGAAGGAACATGGGGCTGATTAGAATGCCAAGGTTACAAACAGGTTGAGACAGTGGCTGGGGAGAGGGATGGAATGGTGACAAGGGTACAGAGTTTATTGCGGGGGCCAAAAATGATGGCTTTGTTTGTTCTAATGCTACAACAACAACAAAAACAACACTTGTATTTATATAAAATAACAACAGAAAATGCTGGAAAAACTCAGCAGGCCAGGCAGCATCTGAGGAGAGAGAAACAGAGTTAACGTTTCAGGTCAAAGACCTTTCGTCAGAACTGGAAAAAAGCAGGAAATGGAACAGATGTTTAAGTAAGTTTAGGGGCTGGGAAATGGGGGAGGGGATGAAAGAACAAAAGGGAAGGTCTGGGATAGGATGGAAGGCAGGAGAAGTTAAGAGGCATTAAGAGATATTCAAGGTTAAGAAACAAAGGATGGCTCTAGATGAAGTGTGAATTGCGCTGGCAGAATGAAAGACAGCTGCCAGTGGGAGGGAAGAACAAAAGGCACAAACAAAAATTGTGGATAAAAAATATATATATGATAGGGGCCGAGGTTATGATCAGAAATTGTTGAACTCTATGTTGAGTCCAGAGGGCTGTAAAGTGCCTAATTGAAAGATGAGGTGCTGTTCCTCGAGCTTACACTGATCTTCCATGGAACATTGCAAGAGGTCGAGGACGGTGAGGTCTGAGTGGGAATGGGGCGGTGAATTAAAGTGACAGGTGACCGGAAGCTCGGGGTCCCCCTTACGGACTGAACGGAGGTGTTCCACAAAGCGATCACCCAATCTGTGTTTGGTCTCCCCAATGTAGAGGAGACCACATCGTGAGCAGTGAATACAGTATACTAAATTGCAAGAAGTACAAGCAAATCGCTGTTTCACCTGGAAGGAGTGTTTGGGGCCCTGGACAGTGGGAAGTGGGGAGGTATAAGTGCATCTGTTGCATCTCCTGCGCTTGCACGGGTAGGTGCCGGGCGAAGGCGAAGGCGTACTGGGGGTGATAGAGGAGTGGACTAGGGTGTCGCGGAGGGAGCGGTCCCTACGGAATGCTGAAAGGGGAGGTGAGGGGAAGATGTGTTTGGTGGTGAGATCACGCTGGAGGTGGCGGAAATGGCGGAGGATGATCCGTTGAATGTGGAGGCTGGTGGGGTGAAAGGTGAGGACAAGGGGAACTCTATTGTGGTTCCGGGAGGGAGGGGCAGGGGTGAGGGCAGAAGTGCGGGAGATAGAACGGACACGATCGAGGGCCGTGTCAACCACAGTAGAGGGGAATCCTCGGTTGAGGAAAAAGGAAGACATGTCGGAAGCACTGATATGGAAGGTGGCATCGTCAGAGCAGATGCGGCGGAGACGGAGAACCTGGGAGAATGGAATAGCATCCTTACAGGAGGTGGGGCGGGAGGAAGTGTAATCCAGGTAGCTGTGGGAGTCAGTGGGCTTGTAGTGAATGTTTTGTCAATAACCTATCCCCAGAGATGGAGACAGAGAAGTCGAGGAAGGGAAGGGAAGAGCCGGCGATGGACCATGTGAAGGTGAGGGAAGGGTGGAAATTGGAAGCAAAGTGAATGAAATTGTCTAGTTCAGGGCGAGAGCAGGAAACGGCACCGATACAGTCATCAATGTACCAGAAAAAGAGGTGAGGGAGGGGACCCGAGTAGGACTGGAACAAAGAGTGTTCCACATATCCCACGAAAAGGCAGGCATAGCTAGGACCCATGCGGGTACCCATAGCAACACCTTTGATTTGGAGGAAATGAGTGGAGTCAAAGGAGAAATTGTTCAATGTGAGAACAAGTTCAGCCAGGCGGAGGAGGGTGGCGGTGGATGGGGACTGGTCGGGCCTCTGTTCAAGGAAGAAGTGAAGCGCCCCTCAGGCCATCCTGGTGGGGGATGGAGGTGTAGAGGGATTGTTTGTCCATAGTGAAAAGGAGGCAGTTGGGCTCAGGAAACTAGAAACTGTTAAAGTGGCGGAGGGCGTCAGAAGAGTCACGGATGTAGGTGGGAAGAGACTGGACAAGTGGAGAAAAAATAGAGTCGAGATAGGAAGAGATAAGTTCCATGGGGCAAGAACAGGCTGAAACGATGGGTCTACCAGGGCAGTCCTGTTTGTGGCTCTTGTATTTATATAGCGCCTTTAACGTAGGAAAACGTCCCAAGGCGCTTCACAGGAGCATTATAAGACAAAAAAATGAACACCGAGTCACATAAGGATAAATTAGGGCAGGTGCCCAAAAGCTTGGTTAAAGAGGTAGGTTTTAAGGAGCATGTTAAAGGAGGTAAAGAGGTAGCGAGGCGGAGAGGTTTAGGCAGGGAATTCCAGAGCTTAGGGCCTAGGCAACAGAAGGCACAACCACTAATGGTTGAGCGATTATAATCAGGGATGCTCAAGAGGGCAGAACTAGAGGAGAGCAGATATCTCAGGGAATTGTGGGGCTGAAGGAGATTACAGAGATAGGGAGGGGCGAGGCAATGGAGGGATTTGAAAACAAGGATGAGAGTTTTGAAATCGAGGCGTTGCTTCCAGGAGCCAATGTAGGTCAGCGAACACAGGGGTGATGGGTGAACGGGACTTGGTGCGAGCTAGGACATGGGCAGCCGAGTTTTGGATGACCTCAAGTTTATATAGGTTAGAACTTGGGAGCCAGCCTGGAGTGCATTGGAATAGTCAAGTCTAGAGGTAACAAAGGCATGAATGAGGGTTTCAGCAGCGGATGAGCTGAAGCAAGGGCAGAGATGGGCAATGTTACGGTGGTGGAAATAGGCAGTCTTAGTTATGCCATGGATATGTGGTCGGAAGCTCATTTCAGGGTCAAATATGACACCAAGGTTGCAAACAGTGTGGTTCAGCCTCATATATGTTAGGGAGAGGGATGGAGTCAGTGGCTAGGGAACGGAGTTTGTGGTGGGGTCTGAAAACAATGGCTTCGGTCTTCCCAATATTTAATTGGAGAAAATTTCTGCTCATCCAGAACTAGATGTCGGACAAGCAGTCTGACAATTTAGAGACCGTGGAGGGGTCGAGAGAAGAGGTAGTGAGGCAAAGCTGGGTGTCATCAGTGTACATGTGGAAACTGATGCTGTGCTTTTGGATGATGTCACCAAGGGGCAGCATATAGAAATCGGAGGGGGCCAAGGATAGATCCTTGGGGGACATCAGGGGTAATGATGTGGGAGTGGGAAGAGAAGCCATTGCAGGTGATTCTCTGGCTATGATTAGATAGATAAGAATGGAACTCGGCTAGTACAGTCCCACCCAGCTGGATGACAGTGGAGAGGCGTTGGAGAAGGATGGAGTGATCAACCATGATAAGACTGCAGACAAGTCAAGAAGGACGAGGTGGGACAGTTTACCTTTGTCACAGTCACAAAGGATGCTTCGGTACTGTGGCAGGGGCAGAAACCTGATTGGCGGGATTCAAACATCGAGTTGCGGGAAAGATGGGCACAGATTTGGGAGGCGACAACACGTTCAAGGACTTTGGAGAGGAAAGGGAGGTTGGAGATGGGGCAGTAGTTTGCAGGGACGGAGGAGTCAAGGGTTGGCTTTTTGAGGAGGGAGTGATGATGGCAGATTTGAGGGAGAGGGGAACATTACATGAGGAATTGTTTAACTGGAGGAAATTTTAGCTCTACCAAGACTGGATGTTGGACAAGCAGTCTGACAACACAGAGGCAGTGACGGGGTCGAATGAGGTATTGGAGAGGTAGAACTGGATGTCACCAGCTTGCTTGTAGAACCTGAACCCCATGTCTGTGGATGGTGCTGGGCAACATATAGAGGAGGAAGCCAAGGATAGAACTTTGAGGAACGGGGAACTCTGAAGGCAACAGTAGGGTGATGGAAGAAAGTAATCATTCTAGCTGATCCAGGTACGATTGGTTAAGCAAGAGTGCAACCAATTGAGGGGAATCCCACTGAGCTGGACTACGGAGGAGAAACGTTAGAGGAGGATGGTGTGGTCGACTATCTCAAAGGCTGCAGAGAGATCGAAGAGGATGAGTAGGGATGGTGCACCACAGTCACAGTTGCGGAAGATGTCATTTATGACTTTAGTTATGGCCATTTTGGTGTTGTGGGAGGGATGGAAACCTGAAGGTTAAAAAAATCTAAATCCTGACCCCAACCCGCTCACTTTCACCTTTTACTCAGGCGGGACTGGGTGCTGGCAGTCAACCCACTGCCAGGAGGTAGGTTGGCATTTTAAATATGATAATGATGCCTGAAGCCTCTGATTTAACCTGCTGTGCAGGTTTAACTGCAGGCTGTTGTGTCTGTCAGTAGTAAGACACAAGACTGCAGGAGAACGGTACAACAGGTGTTTACTCAACGTGGCTCACTCTGGAACTGAACTGTACAGATTACTACTCAGTGCTATATACAGGTGTGGTCACTGCCGGTACTACAGTATACATGAGCTGTAAAAAGTAGTTCCCCCCTTAAAGGTATATACATTACAATTCCTCCCCTTTTAGATTAACAGTACCATAACACTCATTTAACAATTAAATATCAAACTAATTACAATTAACACTTTTAACATACAACGTTAGCTGAAAATAGTCCATTTATATATTCAGTCTTTGGGGAGGCTTTCTGATCCTTTCTGGATAGCGCCTTTCCCGAGTGTCTCGCTCTTGGTGCGGAGGCGATTCTGGGACCCTGTCGTCGGTTGGGTCATTAGCTTCCGATGCTATTGTTTCTGGGGTAGATGCGACCTGTACGTCGGGTTCCTCACCAGGTACGTATGGGCGAGGTATGGGGTCAACTTGTTCCTGTGACTCTAGGATCTGGTCAGCATGGCGTCTCATGATGTTCTCCCCAACATCCACTGTGTACATTAGTGGGCCCTGCCGTGTGCATATCGTTCCTGGCTGCCATTTTTCTGTTCGGTAGTCGTGGGCCAAGACTGGTTGCCCTACATTGAAGCTCTTTGTTGGCTTCTCATGGATGTGCTGGAATTGCTTACTCTCAACATCTCTTCGTACGTTTGGTTTGAGCAAATCCAGGCGAGATCTTAACCTTTGGTTAAAGAACATCCTGGCCGGGGCCTGGTTGGTGACTGCATGTGTCGCATTCCGGTAGGCGAACAGGAAATTGTCCACCTTGTGCTGCAGCGGAATGTTGTCATTGTACATAGCCTTTATTGCCTTCTTAAAGGTTTGTACGAACCTCTCAGCCAATCCATTTGTGGCTGGATGATACGGGGCGGATGTGTAATGCCTTACCCCATCCTTCTGCATAAACCTCCGGAACTCTTCGGACACAAACTGTGGTCCGTTATCGGAGCAAATCTGTTCTGGCAAGCCGTTCCTGGCAAAAATGGTCTGTAGGACTGCAATAGTTTTCTCCGTGGTGGCGGAGGACATTTTGATGACCTCAGGCCAATTTGAGTGCGCATCCACGGCTATTAAAAACATTGAGTCCACGAATGGACCAGCAAAATCAATATGCACCCGTTGCCATGGAGATGAGGGCCACTCCCATGAGTGTAGAAGGGCATGTGGTGGTGCATTTTGGACTTTCTGGCATCCTGAGCAGCTCTTGGTCAGGTCCTCGATTTGTTTATCGATTCCCGGCCACCACACATAAGCCCTGGCAAGGCTTTTCATTTTCACCCCTCCCAGATGACCCTCATGAAGCTCATTGAGCACTCTATCCCTTAACTTGGGTGGAATTACCACTCGGGATCCACACATCAAGGTCCCACGGCACACTGACAGCTGTTCTCTTCTTTTTCGAGAATGCTGGCAACAGTGACTCGCCATGTGCTGGCCATCCCTTCACCGTCAAATCATATACCCGAGACAGTGTCGGGTCATTTCGGGTCTCCTTTTCTATACGAGCGTTAGTTACCAGTAGGTATTCAACTATAGTCGAATGAAATATTTCGACAGGATCCACTGCTGGTGCTTCCTCCGCAGTAGGCAGTGGCAGGCGTGATAGCCCATCAGCATTTCCATGCTGTTTCGTGCCCTTATATTCAATCTCATAGTGGTGCGCCCCTAGAAAGAGTGACCATCTTTGTAGTCGTTGCGCAGTCATCACCGGAACGCCCTTCTTCGGATTAAAAATGGAGACAAGAGACTGGTGGTCAGTCAGCAAGGTGAATTTCTGCCTGTGCAGATAGTGATTGAACTTTTTCACTCCCCACACTAGGCTGAGGGCCTCCATGTCAATCTGGGCGTAGTTACGCTCGGCTGAGGTTAGTGATCGTGACGCAAAGGCTATTGGCCTCTCTGAACCGTCCGAGAATTTGTGCGACAGCACCGCTCCAATGCCGTAGGGCGACGCATCACATGCCAACCGAATTGGTAGTGCTGGGTTGAAATGGGCCAATACCTCTTTCGATGTGATTAGTGTTTTGCTCTTCTGGAAAGCTCGTTTACATTAGTCACTCCACTTCCATGGCACTCCAGTTTGCAGTAGGGTGTTCAGTGGGTGTAGTATTGTAGACAAATTTGGCAAGAACTTATTGTAGTAGTTTACCAGCCCGAGGAACGACCTCAGTTGTGACACGTTTTCCGGTGCTGGAGCCTTGACTACTGCCTCAATCTTTTCTGGGGACTTATGTAACCCCTCTTTATCGATAACGTGGCCACAATACGAGATCTGTTTTTTAAAAAACTCGCATTTGGGGTGGTTAGCTCGGAGCCCATATTCCTTCAATCTAGTGAGCACCTGCTCCAGGTTGGCGTGGTGATCACTGTCATTTTCGACCGTGACCAGGATGTCATCCAAATAACACTGGGTCCCTGGGATCCCTTGCAGGACTTCTTCCATTGCCCTTTGCCAAATAGCCGGAGCTGATGCTACCCTGAATACCAGCCGGTTGTATTGTTAGAGACCTTTATGGGTGTTGATTGTGAGGTATTTTTTTGTCGCTTCTTCTACCTCCATTTGCAGATACGCCTGGGCCAGATCAATCTTAGTGAAGCGTTTCCCTCCAGATAGCGAGGCGAAAATATCTTCAATCCACGGAAGTGGATATTGCACGGTGTGAAGGACTGGGTTCACTGTTACCTTAAAGTCCTCACAGATGCGAACCTTCCTTGGTTCCCCAGGCGTGCTGCTCAACGACTTTTTCATCACAAGGATGATGGGTGTAGCCCACTCGCTCCAGTCTACCTTGGACAGTACTCCTGAACGTTCCAAACTCTCCAGCTCTGCTTCGACAGGTGGGCGGATCGCATAAGGTACCGGTCTGGCCTTAAAAAAATTTGGGCTTGCGTTTTCTTCAATTTTAATTGTTGCTGTCATGCCTTTTATTGTTCCGAGTCCTTGCTGGAACACTTCTTGCGCGTCAGTTAGGATCTTTGACAGTCGACCAGGTGTGACGTCTTCATCCTTTTTGGCAGCCACAGGCAGTGCTTGTATGGAATGCCAATCCAGCTGTATTTTCCGGATCCATTCACGTCCCAGCAATGGTGGTCCTCCATCTTGCAATACATACAGGTCTAGTTTTGGTGTTTCCTTACCGTTATATATAATGGTCACCCTTATTTTTCCTTTGGGGTAGACTTTTTGCCCCGTGTACATCTTCAAAATAATTTTTGTGTCTCTCAAGGGTATGTGTGAGAATAACCGCTCATAGTCCCATCGGTTTATGACTGTTAGGGCTGATCCTGTGTCCAATTCCATTTTTACCTGGACTCCTGCTATCTTGAGAGTGACCCAAATGGTTCGGTGATCCTCCGTTGTGATCACATTATGTGGTTTCAGACAACTCAGCTCCCTGTTTGCGGAGTCGGTATCACTCTTTTGTTCGTCTGAACTATTCTCCATCACCTTGTACTTTTCTTTTGGAGATTTCTTATTGCTGGTTTTCTTTCCCGACCTGCAGACTCGTGCTATGTGTCCTACTTTTCCACACTGTCTGCACACTTTGTCTTTGAACCAGCAATCATTGTGGTCGTGTGTTGTTCTGCCGCAGCGATAGCACTTCTCTGTTCTGTATGACATTTCGTTTGTGCCATATTCTTGCGGTCTCTGTTGTATCTCTGCAGCGCCCCGTGCTGCTGCTTCATATGATACCACAATGCTGAAAGCCTTGTCCAGCGTAAGGTCCTTTTCAGATAAAAGCCGTTTCTGGGTTCCTTCACTTTGAAGCCCACACACAAACTTGTCCCTTAAGGTATCTGCCAGTCCCGTTCCAAACTGGCAGTGTTTCGATAGTTTGCGCAGCTCTGTTAAATATTCAGCATTGCTTTCATCCTTATGCTGGTTCCGTTTGTGAAACTTGAATCTTTCTGCTATCAGCAGCGGTGTGGGGTTTAAATGTTCCTGTAGTATCGTCACTATGTCTCCAAAACTCTTTTCCACTGGCTTCGCTGGGGTTACTAGATTTCGTAATAAGCCATACGTCTTTGCACCCATTAAATTTAACAATACCGGCGCTTTCTTGTCATCTGACACCTCATTTGCCTTGCAGTATACCTCTATTCGTTCGACATATGTAGTCCAATCTTCGACTTCATTGTCAAATGCGGTGACACTGCCACTCCTCAGCATTTTGGGTGTGGCTTAAAATGGCGTCTCCCGCGCTTTCCTTCCTCCCCCGCTGCTGCCAACGCCGCTCTCGGCGGTCCTCGTGGCAATGGCGGCGCCCTGTAGTTTTCGCGCGCTTCTCCTGCGCTGCTGCCAACACCGCTCTCGGCGGTCCTCGTGGCAGTGGCGGCACCTCGCGGGTTTCTGTGCGTCTCCCTCCCTCTCCTCGACGCTGCTCGGCCCCTGAACACCGGCTGTGCCCTGTGTGCTCTGCCCTCTCTCTCTCTCTCCCGTCGACGCTGCTCGGCCCTTTGCTGTGCCGCTCGGTCGGGCTCTAGCCCGCTGCTGTCCAGGAAGGGTCTGCGCACTACCTGTTGCCAGCCCGTTTCGCTGGACCACCGCGACTGGAAAGCCAAGCCTGGCTCTCAACAGCCTCCCCCGCAATTCTCGAGTCTCTGCTGGATGACTGGGCGGTTGCCCGTGGTCGACGCTCGTGTCTCTGGCCTTGACCTCCAATCTACTGGTCTCCAGGAACGAATCCCTGGGAGGTGATGCAGAGTTGCAGGTAGGATCGAATTTGCCTCATCGCCAATGTTGTGTCTGCCAGTAGTAAGGCACAAGACTGCAGGAGAACGGTACAACAGGTGTTTACTCAACGTGGCTCACTCTGGAACTGAATTTTACAGATTACTACTCAGTGCTATATACAGGTGTGGTCACTGCCGGTACTACAGTATACATGAGCTGTAAAAAGTAGTTCCCCCCTTAAAGGTATATACATTACACAGGCGGCCAGGGATCCCGGGGCTCGGGATTGCTGATAGCTGGAGTGAGGCGAGGACAGCTCGGGGAGCAATCCTTGTGGTCCGGGAGGAGCAGGAGTACTTCCTCCCGGCTCCCCAAACTCACCCACCAGCAGCCCGCCCCACCCCGGGGTCAGGGATTGGACCCCCCTGCTCTGGAATCAGGGATCTGACGAAGGGTCATCGACCTGAAATGTTAAATCTCTTTCTCTCTCTACAGGTGCTGCCTGACCTGCTGAGTATTTCCAGCATTTTCTGTTTTTATTTCATTGTATATATTTGTTTTGGTTTATGGTTGGATGACTGACAGCACCGGTATCTGCATGCATGACGTTCTTTGCTGGACAGTCACCAGTCTGGGGTAATTTCCACTACAATAATAACACACACTGTTGAACTGGTTTGACTGTGATTTCACATTGCATTGCTTCAGTTTGTACTCAATGTTTATCTGGTTCATAGCAGCTTGTTGCTTAGTTTCCACATCTACTGCATCACACTTGGCCAGATCAAGCCTTCTGGCCACTTATAATAATGCATCTAAGCTGCAGCCTTTCTCCATGGCTCGGCAGTACAACATTATAGAGGAACGTCCTTCTAAAATAAGGGGTCTACTTTCACAGTCTCCATCAGTGAAATTATATTTTGCTGTTTGTGAGTGTAATTGTTTACAAAAGGCATCTACAAATTTCACTTTGTGTTGTTGAGCCCATCAAAATTTGTTTGATACATCATGGGCTGAGTTTTCTGAGGAGGTAGCAGATGAGATCAGTGGTGGGTCAGGTGGGAAAGTTGTTATTTTTGACAGCGGGTCTGTCATCGGGGAGCCGACCCGACCGGTAGCGGCAGGTGACCCAATTGAAATCATTATCAGGAAGTTTACAGGCACTTAAGTGCCTTTCCCCCTACTTTTTAAATTTCCCTGCATGGCCACGGGTTTCACGCAGCTCGGGAACCACGTCTGTCAACCTGAGGCATGAGTTCCGTGGCCATTGCTCCAGCTGATTACTTGACAGCATGGAACACAATCCAAAATAAAAACATGTTGATTACATCAGCTAACAGATTGATGGAGATTCTGTTCTACTTGAAAAGCTACTGGTAAATATTAATTCAGAAATTCCTGAAGGGATGTAAGTGCTACCCTGGATGGTGAGGGAAATACATTTTTCAGTGGCCATTCTCGGCTGTTGCCTTCCAACTCAACAGTACCTGCAGTGAATTGATCTGCACTATAAAAAATGACATATACCATTTAAATAAATTTGTTGTTCCTGGTCAGGTTTTTCTCACAGTATGCTGTGATTGTCCAGTTACACATTAAATCAAGTCATTAACCGTAACAATTTCATTCTTGTCACTCATTCAACTGGTTCAATTTGGTTTCAGTCCCCGAATATAATTAATTTAATTTTTCAGTCTGAGACTTTAGGGTGAATTTCTGCGAAGTTTTTTAAAAATTCATTCATGGAATGTGGGCGTCGCTGGCAAGGCCAGCATTTATTGCCCATCCCTAATTGCCCTTGAGAAGGTGGTGGTGAGCCGCCTTCTTGAACCACTGCAGTCCGTGTGGTGAAGGTACTCCCACAGTGCTGTTAGGAAGGGAGTTCCAGGATTTTGACCCAGCAACAATGAAAGATCGGCAATATACTTCTAAGTCCGGATGGTGTGTGACTTGGAGATGGTGGTGTTCCCATGCACCTGCTGCCCTTGTCCTTCTAGGTGGAAGAGGTCGCGGGTTTGTGAGGTGCTGCCGAAGAAGACTTGGCAAGTTGCTGCAGTGCATCTTATAGATGGTACACACTGCAGCCACGGTACGCCAGTGGTGGAGGGAGTGAATGGGGTGCCAATCAAGCGTATTGCTTTGTCTTGGCTGGTGTCGAGCTTCTTGAGTGTTGTTGGAGCTGCACTCATCCAGGCAAGTGGAGAGTATTCCATCACACTCCTTACTTGTGCCTTGTAGATGGTGGAAAGGCAGAAGGTGAGACGCTTGCCGCAGAATACCTAGCCGCTTGGCCTGCCCTTGTTGCCACAGTATTTAAGTGGCTGGTCCAGTTAAGTTTCTGGTCAATGGTGGAGGATTCAGTGATGGTAATGCCATTGAATGTCAAGGGGCAGTGGCTAGACTCTTGCTTGTTGGAGATAGTCATTGCCTGGCACTACTGTGGCGCAAATGTTACCTGCCACTTATCAGCCCAAACCTGAACATCGTCCAGTTCTTGTTGCATGCGGGCATGGACTGCTTCATTATCTGAGGAGTTGTGAATGGCACTCTGCAGTTATCAGCGAACATCCCCATTTCTGACCTATATTGGAGGGAAGGTCATTGATGAAGCAGCTGAAGGTTGGACATTGCCCTGAGGAACTCCTGCAGTGATGATTGACCTTCAACCACCTTTGTGCTCTGTATGACTCCAGCCAGTTGGAGCATGTTCCCCCCAATTCCCATTGCCTTCAGTTTTACTAGGGCTCCTTGATGCCACACTCAGTCAAATGCTGCCTTGATGTCAAGGGCAGTCACTCTCACCTCTGGAATTCAGCTCCTTTGTCCATGTTTGGACCAAGGCTGTAATGAGCCAAGTGGTCTTGGCGGAACCCAAACTGGTCATCAGTGAGTAAGTGCCGCTTGATGACACCTTCCATCTTTGCTGATGATTAAGAGTAGATGGGTCAGTAATTGGCCGGATTGGATTTGTCCTGCTTTTTGTGGACAGAACATAACATACCTGGGCAGTGTTGCACATTGTCAGATAGATGCCAGTATTGTAGTTGTACTGGAACACAATAGCCAGGACCCATAGCCTTTGCTGTATCCAGTGCGCTCAGCCATTTCTTGATATCACGTGGAGTGAATCAAATTGGCTGAAGTTATGGAGAAAACCTCAGGAGTAGGCCGATATGGATCGTCCATTCGGCACTTCTGGTTGCAACTGCCTTGTCGTTTGCACTCACATGCTGGGCTCCACCATCATTGAGGATGCAGAAAGTCATGAAGCCTTTTCCTGTTAGTTGTTTAATGGTCCATTGTAGGGTTGGCTGGGCTGTTGGTCTGTCTAGTTTCATTCTTATTATTGTGCTTCGCTACAACTGAGCGTGGCTTGCTAGGCCATTTCAGAGGGCAGTTAAGCATCAACCACATTGTTGTGGATCTGGAGTCATATAGGCTAGGCCAGATAAGGATGACAGATTTCCTGCCCAGATGGGTTTTTATGATAATCCAATAGTTTCATAGCTTTTTATTCCAGATTTATTTAATTAACTGAATTTAAATTCCCCAGGTGCTGTGGTGGGATTTGAATTTACATCTCATGGATCATTAGTCCAGGCCTCTGGATTACTAGCCCAGTGACATTACCACTATGCTACCATTCCCCTACGGAAAAGCTGTAGAAATCCCAGAAACACATTGTAAGCACCACTTAACCTTTTTGTCAGGAATTCCGCAGCTCTTCCACTGAACTTCCATAAGATTGTAAATCCACCCCTTTACAATTACATTTAAAATCTGTTTAATTTTATATATCACCTATACACACATATTTTATTTGTACCAGTTACTGATACAAAAATCTATAGATTTGTAACTAAAGCACCAATAACTTCCCAATTAATGCACTTTTTTAATTATGTTCTTGATTGTATTTGTAGACGGCGTTATATTACTTAATGATAATATTATTTAAATATTTCTTTGTTACTCATATATAACTTTTATTATATTATTGTAGAGTAAAGATTCAACACCCACTATGTTAGATTAAACTTAAAATTTAATGTGGCCAGGGTCCCTTTATGGATCCCAGCTGAAAACGCATCATGAATGACGTCACCATACCCGCTCCATCTAATTGGGCTGGGTAACGCGCTGGGCGGGCTTAATAGGCCCCATTAAGGTAAGTTAATTTTCTACAGCGGGATGGAGTCAGCAGCAGGGTCGTGACCCACCACGGACACCAGCCGCACCAGACCCGCCAACGTAAAGAAAATTCTGGCCCATGTGTTCCTTGGGAGTTAAATGATCAGCTAGCTTTATTGCTACTGTATAATTTCCAGTACCCGACTTCATGTCAAATATACCTTGAAAAGGTTCTCCCCCATAAAGCAAAAGCAAAGCACTCTGTTGCCCAGTTTTGGTAATATCATAACCCATCATGGCACACTTAAACCCATTTCGCCCACCTAGGTTGAATATGAGACAATTCTGAGGGCATGTAATTAGTAGGACTGTATTGGTACTCAGACGGATAAAGATGGTCAAATAAACTGATGTTATCACACACGTTCACACAGGTTGTGGGGTTTTATATGAAGTCACATGTGACTCCACCTAGCAACATGTTGTGACAAAAGAAAAAACATGTGATTTCCTCAAAAATCAATCAAATTTGCTAAGTTCCTACAATGTGTGAAGGATGCCTATGATATGAAAAAGACCCTACAATGTAGGTAACCTGGCCTTCGTATTCATGTCTTGCCTCTTATCCATACAGCTTACATAGTTAACATGCACTTAAAGCTGGGCCAGTAACAGAGGCTCCTTTCAGCCCCACTACAGTCAGACTCTATAACTGATTGATGTCAGTCTCTTCTTCTGTGGTAACTATTTTATATGAGAGAGAGCAGAAATCTGTAAGAGATGGTACAATTGCACATGAATGTGCAGCTAAAGTGAAAAATGTCATTTTCTAATACAAAATATGACAAAGGGCCTATCTGAACGCTGCAGCTGGTCTTTACTCAAGGTAAAGTAACAAAAACTATTGATTGAAAAAGAGGAAGCTGCTTTATATGTTCAGATGAAACTAGCACTCAAAAGGTGTCATCTGTACCGCTGCCTATTATGTGATTTTAATACAGAGCCCGCTACAGCAAGGATCAGAGAGTAAATTGACTCAGCAGCGTTTCAGAGCCCATTGGACATTTTGATATTTATCCGAGCAGGACAATATCTGCAGGGAAAAGAGAGCACTGACAATGAGGGGGACCCTATCCTGAATTATGGGCATTAGACAGTTTGAATGGTTTTATGATGGTAAGTGGTCATTCGCTCGCCATCTAAATGAAGGCAACGTGGACATTCTGATACACAACTTCTTATCTTTCTGCCAGTGATAAGGTAAGACATCAAAGCAGCAGTTGGGATTCTTTAAATCTGCTGCCTCGGTAAGCAGGATTGAGGCACGTCTACCTACGTTAATGAATGGCTATCAATGTGATGTGTGCCGGTGGCATTAAAGGTGCAAAATGGATTGTTCTATGATGACTGTGAATCCTGTAATAACGCAGCGCTGGGGTTCGTGGTGGGGAGGGGGGAGGGGGGGGATGATCGTACTGCTTCCTGGCATCAATAACTTGAAACCGCCCGTGTTTTACTGCAGCAGGATCAGTGAGACAGTTGATTGAAGTCCAGTGTTCTGTAAAATTGACAAAGGTGGCTGAACACACGCACGGACAGGAAATATCAAAGAAACGTCCATGAGGTAAACGTTCCTCTTCCCTGCCTTGGCAGTAATCTGTGGGAGCAGGTGGCCCACCCCTTGTCAAACCCGCCTGATTTTCATTCTGTTAAAATCAGTAGAATGAAAGCTGGATGACTGGGCGATCCACGCCGACAGATTGTCACCCAGGGCGACAAAGACCGAGATTTATCCCCATGGATCAGGATTGTTCAAAATGTATTTTTAGCCTCAAATGGGTGGCAACGGGGATTCTTGAATACCATGAAATAAGGTTCATAAGAAGCCTTGAGGTGCTGAAAAGAATACTTGGCCTGAGCACAGGATCTCCATGCAGTTGCCTCTACTTCATGAGAGAGGAAGTGCATTACCATAGTTGGGTTAATATGAGATACAGGGGCCCGATGTTTGTCTGCCTACCCCACAGTTTCTTGGCCTGAGCAGGGCGGTAGCGGGATGAAAATTGATGGGGGGGGGGGGAAATCGCCATCCATCGCAGTTTGCGAGGGTGCCTTGATTTAGGCAGCCAACACTTCCGCCAGAAACAGGCAGGTGCCTAATAAATATATTTAAGTGATGGTCCTATGATGCAATTAGGGCCCGGATGCCATTTTGGTGTGAGTCCGTGCTATCACCCTTGCTTCCTCAGCCTGCCCATACATCATAGGTGGTGCAGACCGGGAAATCAACAGCTCCAACGGTATTTAAAGGGCACTCGCCTTCTATAATTAACATGACTGTAAACATTATTTCCAAAAAGAGTGGGGAATTCTTCAGTTGACCCTACCAATATTTATCCTTCAACAAACATTACAAAAGCAGATTATCTGGTCATTTATCTCATTGTGGTTTGTGGGAACTTGCTGTGTGCAAATTGGCTGCTGCATTTCCTTACATTACAACAGTTATTACAATTCAAAAACACTTCATTGGCTTTAAAGCTCCTTGGAGAGTCCTGAGGTCATTGAAGGCACTACATAAATACAGGTCCTGTCTTTCTCTTTCTTTAATAATATTTGCTACACAATTGGCAAACACACAGGGAATGTGGTAAAATTGTTTAAATTAGCTTGCGAGAGCAGAAACTTGCATTGCAATTCCAAGGCCATTTTCTCTGGTATCGCAAATTAGCCAAGCTATCAAGTGGTAGAAAGGCTCCTTCTCATGTTACCAGATCTTCCATAGTGAATTTACACTGTACAAGTTGAAAGTCTGCAACGATAGCAGGACGTTGGCCCATAGATACCCTCATTACTTTCCCAACGCCCTTTGGAGAAGGGTGTGCAGTGGCTTAATCCAACAATTAACGATGTCCACACCAAAGTGCAGTCTGGGACCACCCATAAGCTCCGTGGTCACATTGCATCATACTTATGGAGTTAGGCTGCAGATGGTTGACAAAGCAGATTTACTTCCTAGTCAGTGTAAACAGCAAACTGTTATGAAACAGACAGCCTTCCTCCACTCTGCTCTAGGCTGTTGCCATTTAGAGCTTTTTGGGGTCTTAAGGAATTTTTAGTGTCTCTGGGACTAACTTTACAGTGGTTCCCCATAGAATGAGAACCCCAAAACTAGCCAGACAATATTTTCTGAGTCTGTAAATAGAGTAAAAACAGTGGGCTAGAAATTCATCTACTTACCGCAACTCCGTAGCGCCATAAAATGGTGAAAAAATGGCGGCTGCCGCTCTTTCGCCAGCTGGTGGCGGGTCCTGCAGCGGCCACCATTTTCCTCCCTCCCTTTGCACTGCCGGTAACAGTGCCCTGGGGGAAAAAATGGCGGCGCGGTGACATAAATCGTCGTGCAACGCTGGCTTAACGTCACCACTCCGAACTTCGACCCTAGTGCAGAATTCAGCGCTGGGTCCTAAAACATGCAAGCAGGCTGACAGTGGCAATGTCAGCACCTCTTGAAGGGACATGCACATCTTTCAGGTAAGCTTGGATTTAAGCTTTTGGACTGGGTTGTTTTGATTTTATTGAAGTAGTTACTTGCTGCAATGCATGTTAAAAGTTTTTTAAGTGTGTAGGGAGTGCTGCTGGACTCTTGCAAGGCCTTGAACGGCAAAGGAAGGACTCTGGGAAGACAGAAAATGCTGCAAATACGTAACAGGCCAGGCAACATCCGTGGAGACAGAAACAGAGAACATGTCTCAGGTCCAGATGCTGCCTGAACAGTTGAGTATTTCCAGCATTTTATGCTGTCATTTCAGATTTACAGTATCCACTTGCAGAGGGAAGAGGAAGATGCAGAAGAGGAAGAGGCACAAGAGGAGGAAGCAGAAGAGAAGGAATCAGATGGAAGGATGCATCCCAGGCAGCCCCTTTGTGGCTGGGATATCTGGGATGGAATCATCTGCCTGCAGTCCCAGTGACCACAACCCCAATTCCACTTTCAACATTAGTCCCACACCTTACCTTCCCTCTGTTACTAACTATCAAAGTGTCCTCTTGGCCACAATGCTGAAATAAAATTCACCACAAAGCAAACTTTCCAATCTCACTTTATATACCTATTCATCCAATATGACATCAAGAAATCAACTCATCACCCTTATGTATTCTGTTAGTGACTGTCTTGTGTGTGCCTTTGCCTATCCTACTGATGTCACACAGTGCTACCCCAGTGGCTGCAGCATGGCTGGTGGAAGGCTGCTGACTTTCAGTGGGGGACACTGCAAGTGGCTTTGCTGGTTGACCTTGAGGAACTGGTGGCTGGAAGTGTCAAATCAATCTTCTTCTTCTTCTTCTTCACTCTCCTCTCCCTCTTGGTCACCCACTGACTGGTTAGGCTGCATTTCTTGGGTGTGTGAAATGAGGAAGGCACAAGGGTGGAGTTGTAGTTAGGGGAGGGTGGGAAATCAAGAGGTGCATGCAAGAAGGAGGATAACTTATGAGGATACCAGCATCTTGTATCCTTTCTGCCCCGCCACTGGCAAAGGGCTCAGCCATGCCACTGTCACGAATGGCATGCACCATCTCCTCCGAGGAGGTGAGGCTAGAAATGGGAGATGTGCCTCGTGATTCGTGCAGATTGTTGGTAGGTGAGTGATGCGGTGGGGTGGGGGAGGGGTAGTCGTGCATTGAGCAGTGTGTGAGGCTAGTGGTGCAGTTGGTAGGAGACGGATTTTGAAGATGCATTCACTGACCTTGACCAGGTCTGAGGTCATGAAGCTTCTTTGGGCACTGGAGCTAGGTGGTGGGGGTGACACTGCTGGCAGTGACAGCCTCGGTGATGTGGTCCCACATCATTCTTTCTGGATAGCCTCTTGGCCCCTGTGGATAGAGGACCTCATTTGCAGTGTTGACCCCCTGCACAAAGCTGGAGTGCTGCGTGTGAGACCCTGGGTGCCCCTTCCCTGGCATGCTGATCCATTTGTGTTAGTGCTGAACCACTTATACCATTTCTTTTAGGTATGGATGACAATTCAGCTTTAAGGGCTGAAGACTGCCATTTGAGAATTATTTTTTAATGTTTATGGTTTTTTGTAAGGCAGTAAGGGCTGAAAAAGTCATTTTTTCACTTGATTTTAATTTTATTTAGTTTTGAGTGCATTGCCACTTTAATTCATAGTCCCTTTAATTGCCCACAGTGCCTTGCGAGCTCCACAGCCTCACTCACAGAGGCTGTAAGAAGCAGCAGCGCCAACTGTGGACGGGAACTTCAGGTCAGAGGCCTCCATTAAGGTCACCAGGAGGGCATTGCACGGTAAGTTGGCGCTGCCCTCAACATAGCCATCCCCAGAGCCAATTTTTCAATGGTAGCGCTGCGGCCATTTTCGCCGCCCATTAACTCGAGTTGCCAGTGACACTGGCAATTCTGTTGGCGCGTGCAATTTTTTCCCCCATTGTACATTATATAATTTTATTATGCAGATCATGCTACAGTAACATGTTGATATGTTTCTTCCAAGATATGTAACTGTTTCAGATATTGTTCTAATGGAGAGCACCTTAACATTGTATTGCAGATCATGGGGCAGATTTTGCGGTCAGCGGTCAAACCAAACCAATTGATGCTGGGGCAATTGTTCATTTTAAATCTGACATTGATAGATTTTTGTTAACCAAAGGTATTAAGGAATATGGGCCAAAGACAGGATTAGGTCTCAGATCAGCCATGATCTCACTGAATGGCGGAACAGGCTCGAAGGGCTAAATGGCCTACTTCTGTTCCTATGCGCCTATGTTCAAACACGTTAGAATTTGGCAAAGGCAGTCTTTTCTCATTTTGATTGTCATACCAAATAATTTTCCATTTGGTTAAAAGAAAACGTGATATTTTTACCATCAACCATTGCATACAGAGAAGGAGTTGATGACAAGCTAAACACTGCAATATCAACACACCCAGGATACACCGTGCTGATCACATGCAATGTTGAAAATCTGAAAATGCTTGAAAGTTTTCATGAAAACTGTGGAGATATTTTATGCGTGGCAACTTTCAAATGAAATAAAAGAATTTCTCTGTATCATTACCAGTAACATTGTCAATTCCATCCCAGTGTTCCTTGTAGGAGTAGGGAAAAAATAAGCTGTAAAACAAAAGGACACTGGGGAATGTTTTCACATGTAAACAGACCATAGAATCATAGGATGGTTACTGCACAGAAGGAGGCCATTCGGCCTGTTGAGCCCGTGCCGGCTCTCTGCAAGAGCACTTCAGCTAGTCCCACTCCCCTGCCCTTTCCCCGTAGCCCTGCAAATTTTATTCCTTCAGGTACTTAATCCAATTCCCTTTTGAAAGCCACGATTGAGTCTGCCTCCACCATCCATTGAGGCTGTGCTTTCTAGATCCTAACCACTCGCTGTGTAAAGAAGTTTTTCCTCATGTCGCCTTTGGTTCTTCTGCCAATCACCTTAAATCTGTGTCCTCTGGTTCTCGACCTTTCCGTCTATGGGAACAGTTTCTCTCTATCTACTCTGTCTAGACCCCTCATGATTTTGAACACCTCTATCAAATCTCCCCTCAACCTTCTCTGCTCTAAGGAGAACAACCCCAGCTTCTCCAGTCTATCCACATAACTGAAGTCCCTCATTCCTGGAACCATTCTTGTAAATCTTTTCTGCACCATCTCTAAGGCCTTCATATTCTTCCTAAAGTGCGGTGCCCAGAATTGGTCACAATACTCCAGTTGAAGCCGAACCAGTGATTTATAAAGGTTCATCATAACTTCCTTGCTTTTATACTCTATGCCTCTATTTATGAAGCCCAGGATCCCGTATGCTTTTTTAACCGCTTTCTCAATCTGCCCTGCCACGTTCAACAGTTTGTGCACATATACCCCCAGGTCTCTCTGTTCCTGCACCCACTTTAGAATTGTACCCTTTAGTTTATATTACCTCTCCTCATTCTCCTACCAAAATGTATCACTTCGCACTTTTCTGCATTAAATTTCATCTGCCACGTGTCCGCCCATTCCACCAGCCTGTCTATGTCCTCTTGAAGTCTATTACTATCCTTCTCACTGTTCACTATACTTCCACGTTTTGTGTTATCTGTAGATTTTGAAATTGTGCCCTGTACACCCAAGTCCAAGTCATTAATATATATCAAGAAAAGCAGTGGTCCTAGTACCAACCCCTGGGGAACACCACTGTATACCTTCCTGCAGTCCGAAAAACAACCAATCACCACTACTCTCTGTTTCCTGTCACTTAGACAATTTCGTTTCCATGCTGACGCTGTCCCTTTTATTCCATGGGCTTCAACTTTGCTGGCAAGCCTATTATGTGGCACTTTATCAACCACATTGCCCTCATCGACCCTCTATGTTACCTCATCAGAAACCTCAATTAGTTAAACACGATGGCCTAGAAATTCAGTTGGCGCCGCGCCAGGGCTTTAGCGCTGGAAAGTTAGCGCCGGCGCTAAGTCCCCCTGCGCGCGCCAAAAATTCAGTAGCGCCGCGCCCAAACGGCTGCCGGCGCTACTGAAGGGTGTTTGCGCCTGAAAATGGGCGTTACCTGCCGCATTGCGGCGCTATTCTGGCGCTGCGGCGCCCGATGCGGTGCGGCAGGCTCGGGAAGTGCAGGCCTCCTCCTTCAGTTAAGGAGGAGCTGCCTGCACCCGCCCGCTGGCCGGTAAAATCTTCACAAAAATGAGCCCGGCACCTCGGGGAAGTGCCAGGCTCGCAGCCCAGAAGCATCTGTTCCGCGGGGGGGGGGAGGAGGAGTCCGGGGAGGGAGGTGCGGGCAGGCGGCCGGCGGGAAAGCGGCCGGCCACCGCGCGACCTTAATGCGCCGGTGCAAACTCCTGTAAGACTCGGTTGCCAGAGTCTTAGTTGCGGCTGCCACGGGCGAGGCGGCCGCAACTCAATTTCGGCGCTGGGGCCCGTCACCACGGCAACCGGGACGCTGCGCACACCGATGACGTCATCGGTGCCGGCGCAGCGCAACCGGTCTACCGCCGATGGTAGGGCCCCAGGGAATTTCTGAACCGGCTGTAAGTCCAGCGCAATGACCTCTAGCGCCGCAAAATGGGCGAAAGCCCACTCAATTTCTAGGCTGATTTGCCTTTAACAAATCCATGCTGGCTTTTCTTAATTAATCCATACTTGTCCAAGTGACTGTTAATTTTGTCCTGGATTATTGTGCTGCCTTTCTTTAGGAATTTATGTTAGTTTTCCAGTTAATTCAGGGGTTTGAGTAATTTGGGTTGATTCCCATTGTGTGCCGCCACCTAGTGGATATTTGGTACCTAGCAACTGCAGTAAAATGCAGTAAAGTGCAGTAAAGCACAGTAAAGTGCAGTAAAGTAAACTACTGTATAGCACAGAACTGCAGCCACACATGGTCTGGCAAGTTATATTGTTGTCACGCTTCAGCCTTGGACACTATTTGTCTGTAAGTACTTGAGAATGTTATAGATGATTAGTTGTGGTGTATGTAACCGTTCCACCTTTAAGAGAACTATTTTAAGAGTTGCACTACTTTATCTTGGCTGCTGTATACTGTAATACCGGTGGTGACCACACCGGTATATAAGTGCTGTGTAATGATTTATTGGGCAGTTTCGCCCTGACCTTCGACTAGTAAAGACCTGTTAAAATTTACTCTTGTGGTCTGTGTAGTAATTCTCAATATAACACACAGACTTAACAGTGGCGACGAGTACGATCTTACCCTGCGGCAGAGATACATCCAAGGCAGTTTAACGGGCGTCGAGAGGAGGCATCCGCCCTCATCATTCTGCTGAGAGAAGACTCGGGTCTGCAGAGCAAAGGAAGAATTCTGACACAAAGCCTTCCATCAGCAACAGGCAGTGATCATCCCTTCTATCACGGTGGTGGGTAAGCCGATCAGCGATGAGCAGCAAGTCGGCCACGTTGGCTGTGAAGTAGGGGAGGGAAGAACGGAGGATATAAGGGCGGAGAACTCGACCACGGCCGGGGAAAAGAGCCGGACAGAAGTCGGGGCCAGAGGCGCTGAGACTGGGGCAGCGTAAGGCACGGGAGCCGCGGTGAATGCAAACGCAGTCGGTGCGAAAGACCGGGCTGCAAGCGGGCTGGGAGACGCAACAGCGTCGAGAGAGAGTTCGACCGCGACCGGTGAAAAAGGCCGGGCAGCTACCGAGGCCGTGAGGCGCAGCGACCGGGTCAGCGTAAGGCGCGGGAGAAATTTTTTTTTTAAAAAACGCGGAGAACTCAGCTGCAGCCGGGGGAAAGGACCGGACTGCAAGAGGGGCTGGGAGGCATGATTTGCAAACCGCTGGGGAGGGCGAACACAGCAATATGGCAATCGCGATTACAGCCAGCGGGGGAGAAAGGCAAACGCGGGAAGCCGCCATTTTCGTAGGCGGGGGAAGAAGACAAGCGCGGGAAACCACCATTTTGAAAAAAAAAAGTAAAAGAAAAATTTCTTTTTGTTTCTCAAGAAGATTGCGAAGATGCCTAAGCGTGGTAACATCAACGATTTCGATCCCGATGTTGAAGATTGGGCCACGTATGTAGAACGCATAGAGATATATTGTAAGGCAAATAAAATATCAGATGAAGATAAAGCACTAACCTTACTAAACTCAATGGGTGCGAAGACATACGGGCTATTGAAGCATCTTCTATCACCAGCTAAACCGGCGGAGCAGACTTTCGCTAAAATTGTTGCTGTCCTGAAAAATCATTTGAACCCCACACCGCTGATGTTAGCGGAACGATTTAAATTTTATGCGAGAACGCAACTGAAAGAGGAAAGCAACGCGGAGTATTTAATTGAACTGCGCAAGCTGGCGAAATATTGTCAGTTTGGGGAAAGTCTGACAGAGGCACTGAGAGACAAATTCGTGTGTGGATTGTCGAAAGAAGGAACACAAAAGCGGCTGCTTGAAGAGAATGATCTTACACTTGATAAGGCTGTCACTATTGCAGCATCGCACGAAGCCGCAGCGAGAGGCACTGCGGAAATGCAGCTGAAGGCAGCGGTACTCAGCGTAGATCAAATGGCTCTGGGTACAACGAAATGTTATCGTTGTGGAAAGACAACACATGATCAGAACCAATGCTGGTTTAAAAACCAGGAATGTAGAAAATGTGGCAAGCTTGGTCACATAGCTAAAGTATGCCGGTCAGGAAAGAAGACCAGCAACAAAAAGTCACCGCAGGAAAAGTGCAGAAAGGTACATAAGGTGGCTGAGAAGAGCTCGGATGAACAGAATTCGGATTCAGACTCCAACAGCAAGGAACTGGGTAGTCTGAGAATTCACAATGTGAGTAAGGAAGCTGACCGACAAACTATCTGGGTCACACTGCAGATAGCAGGAGTCCAAGTGAAGATGGAATTGGACACCGGATCGGCATTGACGGTCATGAATAAGCAAGATTACAAAAGGTTATTCACACATATTCCCCTACGGGATATGGAGATAGTATTACAGACATACACGGGGCAAAAAGTATGCCCCATCGGAAAGATAAAAGTCAAGGTGATGCACAAGGGCAAAGAGCACCAAGGAATGGACTTATATGTACTACCTGAGGGAGGTCCACCACTTCTGGGACGGGAGTGGATCAGGAAAATAAATATGGACTGGCACTCCCTAAAAGCAATAACGGTGGATTCCGGAAAAAAAGATGCCAAACCTGAACGATTGTCCAGAATATTGGATGAGGCTAAAGAGGTGTTCCAACAGGGACTGGGAACACTGAGAGGAATTAAGGCAAAAATCAAGATTGCAGAACATGCAAACCCAAAATTTTTCAAAGCCAGACCGGTACCTTATGCGATACGACCTGCTGTGGAAGCTGAGCTGGAAGGGCTAGAACGTTCAGGAGTACTGTCTAAGGTGGACTGGAGTGAGTGGGCCACGCCCATTGTTCCCGTCATGAAGCGTTCATTGAGTAACAAGTCAGGGGAACCGGGGAAGGTCCGCATCTGTGGAGACTTCAAGATCACAGTTTATCCGATGCTTCACACGGTGCAATATCCGCTTCCGCGGATTGAGGATATCTTTGCTTCATTGTCTGGCGGGAAACACTTCACCAAGATAGACCTGGCGCAAGCGTACTTACAGATGGAAGTTGAGGAAGAGTCGCGCCAGTATCTCACAATCAACACGCACAGAGGCTTGTATCGATATAATAGACTGGTTTTTGGAGTGGCTTCGGCTCCAGCAATTTGGCAGAGGGCCATGGAGCAGGTATTACAGGGAATTCCAAACACTCAATGTTACTTGGATGATATCCTGATTACAGGAGAGGACGATGAGGAACACCTTGCAAATTTGAAACTGGTGCTCACCAGATTGAAGGAATATGGACTTCGAGTTAATCGCCAGAAATGTGAGTTCCTTCAGAAACGGATCTCGTACTGTGGTCATGTCATTGACCAGGAGGGGCTGCACAAGTCACCTGACAAGATCGAAGCTGTTGTGAAGGCTCCCGCTCCGGAAAATGTATCCCAGTTGAGGTCGTTCCTAGGGTTGATTAACTATTACCATAAGTTTCTGCCAAATCTATCCACGGTGCTGCACCCGCTGAATGCTCTTTTGCAGAAAGAAGTACCATGGAAGTGGAGCGAGGACTGTAAGAAGGTCTTTCGCAAAAGCAAGGCATTGATCACCTCAGAGGAAGTGTTGGCTCACTTCAACCCAACGCTACCTATTCGTTTAGCTTGTGATGCTTCTCCTTATGGTATTGGAGCAGTACTCTCACACAAGTTGCCAAATGGTTTGGAAAGGCCAGTCGCATTTGCATCCAGATCATTGACCTCCGCTGAGCGCAACTATGCTCAGATAGATAGGGAGGCTCTCAGCCTTGTGTGGGGAGTAAAGAAGTTTAATCATTACCTGCAGGGCCAGAAGTTTACACTGCTGACAGACCACCAGCCATTGGTATCCATATTCAACCCTAAAAAGGGCGTTTCCATTATGACAGCGCAAAGGCTACAGAGGTGGTCCCTTTTCCTAGGGGCACACCAATATGACATAGAATACAAAGGATCAAAACAGCATGGGAATGCTGACGGTTTATCGCGCCTACCGTTGCCAACGGTAGAAGAGGCGCCTACAGTGGACCCAGTGGAGATGTTCCACTCAACCATAGTGGAATGTCTACCACCTAACAAATTCTACCATCGAAAAGGAAACGAGAAATGACCCGACTCTCTCACGAGTCTACGATTTAACGGTGAAGGGATGGCCAGCACATGGCGAACCACTGTTGCCAGCATTCTCGCAAAGAAGAGAGCAGCTGTCAGTGTGCCGAGGAACTTTGATGTGTGGATCCAGAGTGGTGATTCCACCCAAACTCCAGCATAAAGTGCTAAAGGAGCTTCACGAGGGGCATCTGGGTGGAGTAAAAATGAAGAACCTAGCCAGAGCGTTTGTGTGGTGGCCAGGTATCGATGGAGACATCGAAGAAATGACCAAGAGCTGTCTAGGATGCCAGAAGGTCCAAAACGCCCCACCACAAGCCCCTCTACATTCATGGGAGTGGCCCTCATCTCCATGGCAAAGGGTACATATCGACTTTGCTGGTCCATTTATGGACTCAATGTTCTTAATCGCGGTGGATGCACACTCCAAGTGGCCGGAGGTAACAAAGATGTCCTCCACCACCACGGAAAAAACCATCACAGTATTAAGGACCATATTTGCCAGGAATGGGCTGCCGGAACAGATCTGTTCTGATAATGGACCGCAATTTGTGTCCGAAGAATTCAGGAAGTTCTTAAAAAACAATGGGGTTAAGCACTACACGTCCGCCCCATACCATCCCGCCACCAATGGATTAGCTGAAAGGTTTGTCCAGACCTTCAAGAAGGCCATAAAGGCCATGGGTAATGAAGACATAAATCTACAACATAAGGTAGATAACTTCTTGTTGGCGTACAGGAATGCAACACATGCGGTTACAAACCAAACTCCCGCCATGATGTTTTTCAATGGAAGACTAAGATGCCGGCTGGATTTGATCAAGCCAAACATCAGAAGGGACGTAGAGAACCGGCAATTTCAAGGCATGAATGAAAGGCCAACTAGAACCTTCCAGATAGGTCAACAAGTTTTGGCCCGGGACTACCGTACCGAGAAATGGCAGCCTGGAACTATTTGCACACTACTAGGACCGCTGATGTATACCGTGGACATTGGTGAAAGCATAATAAGGCGCCATGTTGACCAGATCATAGAGTCATCCGAAATGGGACAACCTACTCCACAACTCTATACGCCTAATGATGAAGCAGAGATACCCATAGTATCTACCTCCGATCCGGTGATCCTGGAATCAGATGAACCCGACACTGGCATTCAAGCCGAATCGACCTTGCCAAAAGAACCTACTACACCACCGAAAACTACTACACCACTGAGGCGTTATCCGGACCGAGTCCGGAAGCCTCCAGAGAGACTGAATCTGTGAACTGTGGTACATGAAGTTGTGTATATATATTATTATTTTATGTTAATGGGGAATATATACTGTTAAGCTAAAAAGGGAGGATTGTGGTGTATGTAACCGTTCCACCTTTAAGAGAACTATTTTAAGAGTTGCACTACTTTATCTTGGCTGCTGTATACTGTAATACCGGTGGTGACCACACCGGTATATAAGTGCTGTGTAATGATTTATTGGGCAGTTACGCCCTGACCTTCGACTAGTAAAGACCTGTTAAAATTTACTCTTGTGGTCTGTGTAGTAATTCTCAATATAACACACAGACTTAACATTAGTGTACACTATATTTTGCAGAAAATGTTTAGTTTGTAACTTTTCTTTGTAAGCAAACTTACACAGCTAGCCGTGAAGTGCTCGCTCTCTGTCTAGCTGGTTAACTTGTAGCTGTATTTTGATGCACAATGTACAGGGCTAATTTAAAGAGAATGCCTTCCAGTTTGCTAAATGTATATTCACAGTAAGCTGTGTTTCCACGTGTTTGGTAAGTTACATGCCAAATGTACTGTGTTGCTCAGGCGTACCTAAATTTGTGTATGCATATCAGTTATGTGCTTGTATACTAATGTGTGCTTCTATTTCTGTATTGTATTTCAGTTTCACAATAAGAATCTTTCAGTAAAGTTTACAAGAAAAGTCAAGCCGTGTGATTTTTATGGGAAGATATCAAGTTGTTAGCTACCTGTCTAGCTCTGCATAGGAATGCGCTGCAAGGGCAGAATAGTGAAAAGACAACAGCACAGCGGGCTCAAGCACAAGAAGATACCACTCAGCTACCATGAGTCTACGCTCAGGAAGACAATATACCATAGAGGACGTCGACCAGCCAACCGAGAAGCATGAGCCTCTTCGAGCAAATGATGCCAAGTCACAGTCCTCTAAAGCATCCTCTAGATCATCTCGGCGGTCCAGCAGACCATCGTCATCGACAGCTTCTGCAGCCACCAAAGCACATGCCAAGGCAAAAGCTGCCCAGGCTCAATTGTCCTTCGCTGAAAAAGAAGCTAGTGTGATGAAGCAGAGAGCTGACCTTAAGAAGCAGAGAGCTGACCTCGACGCCAGTCTCCACATTCTCCAAAGCCAGAGAGCTGCCGCTGCCGCTGAAGCTGAAGCTGCAGCTTATGAAGAAGGTGAGGAGAACGAAGGCGGGGAGCACAGCCATGAAGCATATGTTCTAGAACAGCCCCTCAGTCCAGTGCAACATACAAGTGAGTATGTCCAACAACACTCCAAATTGTTCTTCAAGGAAACATCCAGGTATCTCGACGCAGAACCAGCTACTCACCACAGTAACAAACAGCCTGTTTTCGGAGACACTGAGCTTAAAAGAGAAGAAACAAGTAAGTCTTACCTGCAGATACCTCCACAGCACTCGGCCAATCCAGCCAAGCAGTCCTCACCCGAGCCACAAGGTGCACAAGACCTCGCTAGGTACCTCATCCGCCGAGAATTGTTAAGTTCAGGTCTTCTAGAATTTGATGACCATCCTGAAAATTATTGGTCATGGAAAGCATCCTTCCTAAGTACCACCAAGGACTTGAATCTGTCAGCCAGAGAAGAACTAGATTTGATGACAAAGTGGCTCGGAGCTGAGTCGTCAGAACAGGCAAGGAGAATTCGCTCAGCGCACGTCCGCAATCCCACAGCAGGCCTTAACCTGGTTTGGCGACATCTCGAAGACTGTTATGGGACACCAGAAGTCATTGAACACGCACTGCTTAAGAAGATTGAGGACTTTCCGAAGCTAACCAACAAAGATAATGTCGAGCTTCGAGAACTGGGTGACATTCTCTTCGAACTGGAGTGTGCTAAGGGAGAAGGTTACCTGACAGGCCTCTCGTATTTGGATACAGCTCGGGGGGTAAACCCAATAGTGGAAAAGCTCCCCTACAACCTTCAAGAGAAATGGATAGCTAAGGGATCCAAGTACAAGGAGGACAATGGAGTGGCATTTCCCCCCTTCTCTCTCTTCTCCAGGTTCATCCAACAACAGGCAAAGGTGAGGAATGATCCAAGTTTCACTTTCTCCACCTCCAGCAGTCACGCTCCTGCGAGAACAGAGAAACCCACAAAGTACAGCAACAGAGCCTCTGTGAGCGTGCACAAAACAGATGTTCCAGCCGAACCCCCAGTCAACCAATCCCGTTCTGCTGGGAATAAAGTGGATGACCCAGATCGTCAGTGTCCAATACACAAGAAGCCCCACCCACTCAAAAAGTGTCGAAGCTTTAGAGGCAAGCCTATTGATGAGCGCAAATCATACCTGAAAGAGAATCGCATCTGCTTCAGGTGTTGTGGGTCGACTATGCACATAGCAAAAGAATGCAAGGCGACAATCAAGTGCTTCGAGTGCAACAGTGAAAAACACATCATAGCCCTGCATCCAGGTCCTCCTACTTCGACCACCGAGAGTGCTGCGGTTGACAAAGAGGATAGCGGGGAGCAAAGCGAAAGCGCATCTTCTTCAGTCACCTCCAAGTGTACAGAGGTTTGTGGAAATGCAAGCAGCCCACGCTCATGCTCCAAAATCTGCTTGGTTAAAGCATATCCTGCAGGGAGAAAGGAAAAGGCAATCAAGATGTATGCAGTGCTTGATGAGCAAAGTAACAAGTCTCTAGCGAAGACAGAATTCTTCAATCTCTTTGAAGTCAAGGCCAGCGCAGCTCCGTACATGCTAAAAATCTGTTCAGGGACAACAGAGACTACGGGTAGGAGAGTTG
Source organism: Somniosus microcephalus (assembly GCF_052327205.1). Lineage (NCBI taxonomy): Eukaryota > Metazoa > Chordata > Chondrichthyes > Squaliformes > Somniosidae > Somniosus > Somniosus microcephalus. The sequence continues at coordinate 264,755,124 of NC_140989.1, forward strand.
GCAACTTCATGATCAAGTCCATGGATGGGAAACTACAGCTTCCCCTCCCCACCTTAATTGAGTGTGACATGATGCCAGATGATAGGACGGAAATTCCCTCCCCAGAGGTCGCACGCCATCAGCCCCACCTACAGCCAGTTGCCAACAAGATTCCAGCTGTGGACCCGGACGCTCCAATCCTCCTGCTCTTGGGAAGAGACATCTTAAGGGTGCACAAGGTGCATGAGCAAATCAACGGGCCCCACAATGCTCCTTATGCGCAGCGGTTTGACCTGGGATGGGTCCTCGTGGGTGGAGTTTGCCTGGGAACAGTCCACAAAGCAGTGGATGTCAGCATCTATAAAGCAAACGTGTTGCACAACGGTCGCACATCATGTCTCAGCCCATGCCCAAACAGGATCCAGGTAAAGGAAGACTACGATGGCATGACGCAGCATCATAGGTCAACCTCCTCTGCCTGTGAGGAAGAGGCAGGCCTCACTGTCAGCACAGACAGCCTAGGATGCTCAGTGTTTGAAAGGTCCAAGGATGATGACAAGCCAGCACTATCCATGGACGACAAAGCTTTCCTAACCATCAGTGCCCTGAGGAGGTTTTTCTCAATCCGTGGTCCAGCCAAACTTCTCCGCTCTGACAGAGGGACTAACTTCGTGGGTGCCTGTAAGGAGTTGGACATCCACATGGATGATGCAGCGGTAAGAAGCTACCTCCAAAAGAAAGGATGCACGTGGGTGTTTAACCCCCCCGCATTCATCCCACATGGGTGGTTCATGGGAGAGGCTCATCAGTGTTGCCAGGCGTATTCTGGATGTTATGCTGCTTCGGACGGGACCTACTCATCTCACACACGACGTCTTGAGCACTCTCATGGCGGAAGTCATGGCGATCATGAATGCAAGACCCCTGGTGCCGGTGTCCACCGACCCAGACATGCCTGCAGTCCTCACCCCAGCGATGCTCCTGACTCAAAAGATGAGTGCTATTTCAGCCCCCTCTGCAAACTTCGACATGGCTGAGCTGCACAGGAAGCAGTGGAAGCAAGTCCACTGTCTTGCAGACACTTTTTGGAAGAGATGGAGAGGAGAGTATTTGTCCACCCTACAGAGCCATAGGAAATGGACAGAAGACAAGCCAAATGTCAAAGTGGGAGATGTTGTCTTGCTGAAAGACAGCCAAGCACACAGAAATGAATGGCCAGTGGGACTGGTTGTCAAAACTCTGCTGAGCAGGGACAAGAGGGTCCACAAGGTGGAGGCGAAGATTGTCAAGGAGGGTACTGTCAAACTGTTTCTGAGGCCAGTCTCAGAGATCGTAGTCCTCCTTTCTGAAGAAACCTAGAGAAAGGATTCTGAGTATGTTTGCAGCCAAAGGACGTTTTCTTTAGGTTTGTTTTGTATCTGTAGTGGTACAATGGAATTGTACCAAGCGGGGAGTGTGCTGCCTTTCTTTAGGAATTTATGTTAGTTTTCCAGTTAATTCAGGGGTTTGAGTAATTTGGGTCGATTACCATTTTGTGCCACCACCTAGTGGATATTTGGTACCTAGCAACTGCAGTAAAACGCAGTAAAGTGCAGTAAAGCACAGTAAAGTGCAGTAAAGTAAACTACTGTATAGCACAGACGTGCAGCCACACATGGCCTGGGAAGTTATATTGTTGTCACGCTTCAGCCTTGGACACTATTTGTCTGTAAGTACTTGAGAATGTTATAGATGATTAGTGTACACTATATTTTGCAGAAAATGTTTAGTTTGTAACTTTTCTTTGTAAGCAAACTTACACAGCTAGCCGTGAAGTGCTTGCTCTCTGTCTAGCTGGTTAACTTGTAGCTGTATTTTGATGCACTATGTACAGGGCTAATTTAAAGAGAATGCCTTCCAGTTTGCTAAATGTATATTCACAGTAAGCTGTGTTTCCACGTGTTTGGTAAGTTACATGCCAAATGTACTGTGTTGCTCAGGCGTACCTAAATTTGTGTATGCATATCAGTTATGTGCTTGTATACTAATGTGTGCTTCTATTTCTGTATTGTATTTCAGTTTCACAATAAGAATCTTTCAGTAAAGTTTACAAGAAAAGTCAAGCCTTGTGATTTTTATGGGAAGATATCAAGTTGTTAGCTACCTGTCTAGCTCGGCATAGGAACGTGCTGCAAGGGCAGAATAATTATTGTTTCTAAAAGCTTCCCCACTAACAAGGTTAAACTGACTGATCTGTAGTTGCTGGGTTTATCCTTGCACCCTTTTTTCAATAAGGATGTAACATTTACAATTCTCCAGTCCTCTGGCACCACCCCCATATCCAAGAAGGATTGGAAGATTATGGCCAGTACCTCCGCAATTGCCACCTTTACTTCTCTCAGCATCCTAGGATGCATCCCATCTGGCCCTGGTGACTTATCTACTTTAAGTACAGCCAGCCTTTCTAGTACCTCCTCTTTATCAATTTTTAGCCCATCCAGTAGCTCAACTACCTCCTCTTTCACTATGATTTTGGCAGCATCTTCTTCCTTGGTAAAGACAGATGCAAAGTACACATTTAGTACCTCAGCCATGCCCCCTGCCTCCATGCATAGGTCTCCTTTTTAGCCCCTAATTGGCCCTACCCCTCCTCTTACTACCCGTTTTTTATTTATATGCCTATAGAAGACTTTTGGATTTCCTTTTATGTTAGTTGCCAGTCTATTCTCATACTCTCTCTTTGCCCCTCTTATTTCCTTTTTCACTTCCCCTCTAAACTTTCTATATTCAGCCTGATTCGCACTTGTATTCTCAACCTGACATCTGTCATATGCACTCTTTTTCTGCTTCATCTTACTCTCTTTCTCTTTTTTCATCCAGGGAGCTCTGGGTTTGGTTGCCCTACCTTTCCCCATCGTAGGAGTGTACCTCGACTATACCCAAACCATCTCCTCTTTAAAGGCAGCCCACTGTTCGATTACAGTTTTGCCTGCCAATCTTTAATTCCAATTTACCTGGGCCAGATCCATTCTTAATCCACTGAAATTGGCCCTCCTCCAATTAAGTATTTTTACTCTAGATTGCTCCTTGTCCTTTTCCATAGCTAATTTAAACCTTATGATACTATGATCACTGTTCCCTAAGTATTCCCATACTGACACTTGCTCCACTTGAACCACCTCATTCCCCTGAACCAGATCCAGCAATGCCTCCTTCCTCGTTGGGCCGGAAACGTAATGATCAACAATGTACTCCAGAACACACTTCAGAAATTCTTCCCCCTCTCTGCCCTTTACACTATTACTATCCCAGTCTATATTAGGATAATTGAAGTCCCCACTACTCTATAGTTCTTGCACCTCTCGGTAATTTCCCTGCAAATTTGCTCCTCTATATCCTTCCCACTAGTTGGTGGCCTATAGAATACACCTAGTAGTGTAATGGCACCTCTATTATTTCGCAACTCTAACCAAATCGATTCTGTCCTTGACCCCTCCAAGATATCCTCTCTCTCCAGCACTGTAACATTCTCCTTAATCAATACAGTCACCCCACCTCCTCTCTTTCTTTCCTTCCCTATCTTTCCTGAACACCTTATATCCAGGAATATTTAGTACCCAATCCTGCCTTTTTTGAGCCAGGTCTCCATTATCACCATGACATCATATTCCCATGTGGCTATTTGCACCTGCAGCTCACCAACCTTATTTGCCACGCTTCGTGCATTTGCACGCATGCACTGTAAACCTATCTTAGACCTTCTTGTATTCTCTCTTAGTCTGACCCCACCTAATACCATACTATGTCTTACTCTAGTGCAATCTGTCTCTCCCAATCCTTTGTGCATCTTGTTTCTCCTTTCTAATGCTACATCCTGGTGCCCATCCCCCTGCCAAATTAGTTTAAACCCTCCCCAACAGCACTAGCAAACACCAACCCCCCCACCCCACCACATCCAGTGAGGATATTGGTCCCGGCTCTGTTGAGGTGCAACCCGTCCAGCCTGTACGGGTCCAACATCCCCCAGAACCGGTCCCAATGCCCCAGGAATCTCAAGCCCTCCCTCCTGCACCATCTCTCCAGCCACGCATTCATCTGCTCTATCCTATTTCTATTCTCACTAGCTCGTGGTACTGGGAGTAATGCAGAGATTACTACCTTTGAGGTCCGCTTTTTAATCTTTTCCTAGCTCCCTAAAATCTGCCTGCAACACTCATCCCTCTTTCTACCTATGTCATAGATACCGATATGGACCACGACCTCTGGCTGTTCACCTTCCCTCCTCAGAATGCCCTGCATTCCCTCTGCGCCAGATCCAAGCTGGTGCAGAGGGAAAACACTGTTTCTGGATATTTTGTCAACATATGTCTTGACAAAACTAATTTAAAAATCGAGTATTGCTGGTCTGGGGGATAATAATGCCAATGTAGAAAAATATCAAAAAATTAGACACTATCATGCAGTTTGCACTATCTACATGATGCCCTGCAGCAACTCACCAAACTTATTTCAATAGCACCTCCCAGCCCTGTGACCTCTACCGTCAAGAAGGGCAAAAGCAGCAATTTCAAGGGAACACCATCACCTCCATGTTTCCCTCCAATTCACACACCGTCCTGACCTTGAAATTTTTGCCGTTGCTTCTTTGTTGCTGGGTCAATATCCTGGTATTCCCTACTTAACACCATCACCACAAGGACTGCAGGGGGTTCAAAGATTTGGCTCACCACGGCCATCTTCTCAAGGCAAGGAAGGATGGGCAGTAAATGTAGCCTTGCTAGTGTCGCCCAAGAAGAAATTTAAACAAAATTCGATGGAATACCCTACAGCAAAAATGTACTTTGTTTTTTACAATAAAAGCTGCTGATAAGATCTACTCATAATCAGTACTGACTAATACTTGAACTAGCAAGACTAGAGGGGATACTGAGCCCATAACCTGTAAGTAATGTGCTTAAGTAAGGAAATGGCCCCACTCCACACTGCTATTTGACTGTTTTGTTCCACTTGACTGAGTCTTCACTAATGAAGTCCTGTTAGCCTAGCAATCATCCCAACCATTATTGATAATGCCGGGGATCATTGTGTTTCTAGTAGAGCTGTCACTCTGGAAACATTTACCCAAGAGCTGCTATATTCTGGTTAAAAAATGACCGGTGGAGTCATGGATGACGTACATTTATTGATCTATAATTGCACACAGTAAAGCAAACAACCATCTTTATTACAGATATATTGACTCTAAGTTATTAATTAATTCAGCTTTGCAGCTTAGTGTTTGGTTGCAAAGCCGGGTTAGATGTTGCTGGATTTTAGAATGAATGATTGAAACATCATTTGGATAAATAATTTATGAAGCAAGCTGCTGTGCCAACTAGACATACATTCTTTGCAGTCGGGCCAATCTTTATTGTTACATTTATAGGAGTTCTTGGTTCCTGTGCAAATGTTTTTTCTCCACCTCAATAAACAAATGAACCATTTTAGCTCTTGCACCTCTTTAGGATCATCATTAAACATTATTGGTAGTTTCTACATTTGACCAGTTGGCATACAAATCAGAGTTCTCCTTGGTAAAGTCTGACACAAAGAAACACCAAGCCCACTTCATGTTTTCAAACCTTAATTTTCCAGCCATCCCTCCCCCCCTGCCCCGCCACACTGGTCCAGTCAGTTTCCCCAGTGAATAGCTGAGAAGGCCCCAATTTAATCCCCAGTGTTTCCTGAGGTAGCGGATCTCATTGGGCAGTAGAAGCACTGCACATTGGTCTCATAACCTCTTGTGCCAAGGAGAACACTTTTGGCCAGGGTTCCCACTCCAAATCACTATCCGGTGAGCCCTGCTGGACACAGCACCTACGAACCTTTTCTGAGGACAGGATCAGACTTGACAATAATTTCCGCTGGGCTGAGGTGCCAGAGAATGAGCTGTGAGGGCCGAGTGCGCGTTGGAGGGAGGAGAGTGTGCGGTGGAGGCGGGAGAGTGCACGGTGGAGGGGGGAGAGTGCACGGTGGAGGGGGGAGAGTGCACGGTGGAGGGGGGAGAGTGCGCGGTGGAGGGGGGAGAGTGCGTGGTGGAGGGGGGAGAGTGTGGTGGAGGGGGGAGAGTGCGTGGTGGAGCGGGGAGAGTGCGCGGTGGAGGGGCGGGAGTGCACGGTAGGGGGGGAAAGTACGCGGTGGAGGGGGGAGAGTGAGCGGTGGAGGGGGGAGTGTGAGCGGTGGAGGGGACGAGTGAGTGGTGGCGGGGGGAGAGTGAGCGGTGGAGGGGGGAGAGTGTGCGGTGGTGGGGGGAGAGTGAGCGGTGGAGGGGGAGAGTGAGCGGTGGAGGGGGAGAGTGCGCGGTGGAGGGGGGAGAGTGCGTGGTGGAGGGGGGAGAGTACACGTTGGAGGGGGAGAGTGAGCGGTGGAGGGGGGAGAGTGCGTGGTGGAGTGGGAAAGAGAGCGGTGGAAGGGGGAGAGGCGCGGTGGAGGGGGGAGAGTGAGCGGTGGAGGGGGCGAGTGAGTGGTGGAGGGGGGAGAGTGAGCGGTGGAGGGGAGAGTGAGCGGTGGAGGGGAGAGTGAGCGGTGGAGGGGGAGAGTGCGCGGTGGAGGGGGGAGAGTGCGCGGTGGAGGGGGGAGAGTACACGTTGGAGGGGGAGAGTGAGCGGTGGAGGGGGGAGAGTGCGCGGTGGAGGGGGGAGAGTACACGTTGGAGGGGGAGAGTGAGCGGTGGAGGGGGGAGAGTGCGTGGTGGAGGGGGGAGAGTGAGCGGTGGAGGAGGCGAGTGAGCGGTGGTGGGGGGAGAGTGAGCGGTGGAGGGGGGAGAGTGCGTGGTGGAGGGGGGAGAGTACACGTTGGAGGGGGGAGAGTGAGCGGTGGAGGGGGGAGAGTGCGTGGTGGAGTGGGAAAGAGAGCGGTGGAGGGGGGAGAGGCGCGGTGGAGGGGGGAGAGTGAGCGGTGGAGGGGGCGAGTGAGTGGTGGAGGGGGGAGAGTGAGCGGTGGAGGGGAGAGTGAGCGGTGGAGGGGAGAGTGAGCGGTGGAGGGGGAGAGTGCGCGGTGGAGGGGGGAGAGTGCGCGGTGGAGGGGGGAGAGTACACGTTGGAGGGGGAGAGTGAGCGGTGGAGGGGGGAGAGTGCGCGGTGGAGGGGGGAGAGTACACGTTGGAGGGGGAGAGTGAGCGGTGGAGGGGGGAGAGTGCGTGGTGGAGGGGGGAGAGTGAGCGGTGGAGGAGGCGAGTGAGCGGTGGTGGGGGGAGAGTGAGCGGTGGAGGGGGTAGAGTGCGCGTTGGAGGGGGGAGAGTGAGCGGTGGAGGGGGGAGAGTGCGCGGTGGTGGGGGGAGAGTGAGCGGTGGAGGGGGGAGAGTGCGCGATGGTGGGGGGAGAGGTCGCGGTGGAGGGGGGAGAGTGCGCGGTGGAGGGGGGAGAGTGCGTGGTGGAGGGGGGAGAGTGTGCGGTGGAGGGGGGAGAGTGCGCGGTGGAGGGGGGAGAGTGCGTGGTGGAGGGGGGAGAGTACACGTTGGAGGGGGGAGAGTGGGCGGTGGAGGGGGGAGAGTGAGCGGTGGAGGGGGCGAGTGAGTGGTGGAGGGGGGAGAGTGAGCGGTGGAGGGGGCGAGTGAGCAGTGGAGGGGGGAGAGTGAGCGGTGGAGGGGGGAGAGTGCGCGGTGGTGGGGGGAGAGTGCGCGGTGGAGGGGGGAGAGTGCGCGGTGGAGGGGAGAGAGTGCACGGTGGAGGGGAGAGAGTGCGCAGTGGAGGGGGGAGTGTGCGCGGTGGAGGGGGAGAGTGCGTGGTGGAGGGGGGAGAGTGCGCGGTGGTGGGGGGAGAGTGAGCGGTGGAGGGGGGAGAGTGCACGGTGGTGGGGGGAGAGGGCGCGGTGGAGGGGGGAGAGTGAGCGGTGGAGGGGGGAGAGTGAGCGGTGGAGAGGGGAGAGTGCGTGGTGGTGGGGGGAGAGTGAGCGGTGGAGGGGGGAGAGTGCGCAGTGGAGGGGAGAGAGTGCGCGGTGGAGGGTGGAGAGTGCGCGGTGGAGGGGGGAGAGTGCAGTGGAGGGGGGAGAGTGTGTGGTGGAGCAGGGAGAGTGCGCGGTGGAGGGGGAGAGTGCGCGGTGGAGGGGGGAGAGTGCGCGTCGGAGGGGGGAGAGTGCAGTGGAGGGGGGAGAGTGTGTGGTGGCGCGGGGAGAGTGCGCGGTGGAGGGGGGAGAGAGTGTGGTGGAGGGGGAGAGTGTGTGGTGGAGGGGGAGAGTGTGTGGTGGAGGGGGAGAGTGTGTGGTGGAGTGGGGAGAGTGCGCGGTGGGGGGAGAGTGCACGGTGGAGGGGGTAGAGTGTGCGGTGGAGGGGGGAGAGTGCGCGGTGGAGGGGGGAGAGTGCGAGGTGGAGTGGGGAGAGTGCGCGGTGGAGGGGGGAGAGTGCGCGGTGGAGGGGGGAGTGTGCGCGGTGGAGGGGGGAGAGTGCGCGGTGGAGGGGGGAGAGTGCGCGGTGGAGGGGGGAGAGTGCAGTGGAGGGGGGAGAGTGTGTGGTGGCGCGGGGAGAGTGCGCGGCGGAGGGGGGAGCATGCAGTGGAGGGGGAGAGTGTGTGGTGGTGCGGGGAGAGTGCATGGTGGAGGGGGGAGAGAGTGTGGTGGAGGGGGAGAGTGTGTGGTGGAGCGGGGAGAGTGCGCGGTGGGGGGAGAGTGCGCGGTGGAGGGGCTAGATTGTGCGGTGGAGGGGGGAGAGTGCGCGGTGGAGGGGGGAGAGTGCGCGGTGGAGGGGGGAGAGTGCAGTGGAGGGGGGAGAGTGTGTGGTGGCGCGGGGAGAGTGCGCGGCGGAGGGGGGAGCATGCAGTGGAGGGGGAAGAGTGTGCGGTGGCGCGGGGAGAGTGCGCGGTGGAGGGGGGAGAGAGTGTGGTGGAGGGGGAGAGTGTGTGGTGGAGGGGGAGAGTGTGTGGTGGAGCGGGGAGAGTGCGCGGTGGGGGGAGAGTGCGCGGTGGAGGGGGTAGAGTGTGCGGTGGAGGGGGGAGAGTGCGCGGTGGAGGGGGGAGAGTGCGAGGTGGAGTGGGGAGAGTGCGCGGTGGAGGGGGGAGAGTGCGCGGTGGAGGGGGGAGAGTGCGCAGTGGAGGGGGGAGAGTGCGCGGTGGAGGGGGGAGAGTGCGCGGTGGAGGGGGGAGAGTGCGCGGTGGAGGGGGGAGAGTGCAGTGGAGGGGGGAGTGTGTGTGGTGGCGCGGGGAGCGTGCGCGGTGGAGGGGGGAGAGAGTGTGGTGGAGGGGGAGAGTGTGTGGTGGAGCGGGGAGAGCGCGCGGTGGAGCAGGGAGAGCGCGCGGTGGGGGGAGAGTGCACGGTGGAGGGGGGAGAGTGCGATGTGGAGTGGGGAGAGTGCGCGTTGGAGGGGGGAGAGTGCGCGGTGGAGGGGGGAGAGTGCGCGGTGGAGGGGGGAGAGTGCGCGGTGGAGGGGGGAGAGTGCGCGGTGGAGGGGGGAGAGTGCGATGTGGAGCGGGGAGAGTGCGCAGTGGAGGGGGGAGAGTGTGCGGTGGAGGGGGGAGAGTGCGCGGTGGAGGGGGGAGAGTGCATGGTGGAGGGGGGAGAGTGTGCGGTGGAGGGGGCAGAGTGCAAGGTGGAGGGGGGCGAGTGCGCGGTGGAGGGGCGCGAGTGCGCAGTGGAGGGGGGAGAGTGTGCGGTGGAGGGGGGAGAGTGCGCGGTGGAGGGGGGAGAGTGCATGGTGGAGGGGGGAGAGTGTGCGGTGGAGGGGGCAGAGTGCAAGGTGGAGGGGGGCGAGTGCGCGGTGGAGGGGCGCGAGTGCGCAGTGGAGGGGGAGAGTGTGTGGCGGAGACGAAGTGAGCGACAGGGGTGAGTGCTGCTGCTCTCGGCCCTATGAGGAAAGTAAAAATACTTTCCTGTTTGGGTCTCTTCTAGCCCCAGGTGCTCTTCTCACTGCCTACATCTGACAGGAACGTGACAGCGGCTTCCCTCCTCAGGCCACCTGTTAAAATGGCAATCAGGTCCTGATGATGTCATGAGGCATGTGTAAAGAAGGATCCCATTGGCTTTGTGCAAGTGTCTCTGCTGCCTGCTCAGTACAGCAGATTAAAATTCAGAACAGTGAATTGCTGGTAGCTTTCCAATGGGTAAATAACCTGGGCAATTTTAACTGCCCAGCTCTCGGTTTCTGCTGGGCGAGAAGGCGTAAAATCGCCCTGATGCGCTATCAATTACTCATAAAAGACTGAGAGTTAGAAGAGTAACTAAAGGCTTTTATTAACAACAGAATGGAGGTCTGCCTCGAGTGGTCGACCGGTCCAGGATACAAAGGCTGGGGAGCAGTCACCTTTATACTAGGACCTGTGGGAGGAGTCAGCCGAGGCATGTCCAGGCATGTACACAGTGGAATACAAACAGGACAAACAGGAATACAAACAGTGGTTTACCACATTCACCCCTTGTTTAAAATTGAGTCCGGCGGGGTGAAGTGTATTAAAAGTTAGTGTATTGGAGTCTCTCCGGAGGTCTTGTCTGCCGCTGTGATCGGCGTGGCGACGGCAGGGGTAGTGAAGCTTCCGGCGTCGAGTCCAGCGTAGGCTGTGGCACAGGCGTGTCGTCCTCGTAGATGTCGAGCGGGTCGCGGGGCCCAGGCCTGCCGTCTGCTGGGGCTGGATATCGGATCGTGGGGGGGGGTGGTAGTGGGTAGTGGGTTACTGTGGTCCCCGAGGGTGCAAGGTCTCTTATGGAGACTGTGTCCTCCCGCCCGTCCGGGTATGCGATGTAAGCATACTGGGGGTTGGCGTGGAGGAGGTCGACCCTCTCGACCAGGGGGTCCGTTTTATGGGTCCTCACGTGTCTTCTCAGTAGGACCGGCCCTGGGGACGTCAGCCATGGCGGTAGCGATGTCCCTGATGTGGACTTCCTTGGGAAGACAAACATTTTCTCATGAGGGGTGGCGTTAGTGGCAGTGCAGAGCAGTGACCGAATAGAGTGGAGCGCATCGGGGAGCACATCCTGCCAGCGGGAGGTTGGAAGGCCCCTAGACTTTAAGGCTAGCAGGACGGCCTTCCAAACTGTCGCATTTTCTCTTTCCACCTGTCCGTTCCCCCGGGGGTTGTAACTGGTGGTCCTGCTTGTGGCAATACCCCTAGTTAGCAGGTACTGACGGAGTTCGTCGCTCATAAACGATGAGCCCCGGTCGCTATGGATATAGCTGGGGAAGCCGAACAGGGTGAAGAGGTTGTTCAGACATTTAATGACCGTGGCACTGGTCATGTCCGGGCAGGGGAAGGCGAACGGGAAACGGGAGTACTCATCAATAATATTGAGGAAGTACACATTGCGGTCGGAGGAGGGGAGCGGCCCTTTAAAATCAACGCTCAGGCGCTCGAAGGGGCGAGTGGCTTTTATCAGGTGGGCCCTGTCTGGTCTATAAAAGTGTGGTTTGCACTCAGCGCAGACTTGGCAGTTCCTGGTCATGGTCCTGACCTCCTCAATAGAGTAAGGCAGGTTGCGGGCCTTGATGAGGTGGAAGAACCTGGTGACCCCCGGGTGGCAGAGGTCATTTTGGAGGACCCGTAGTCTATCGATCTGCGCGCTGGCGCAGGTGCCACGCGATAGCGCATCCGGGGGTTCATTTAGCTTCCCTGGCCGGTACAAGATCTCGTAGTTGTAGGTGGAAAGTTCGATTCTCCACCTCAAGATCTTGTCATTTTTGATTTTGCCCCTCTGCTTGTTGTTAAACATAAAAGCAACTGAACGCTGGTCAGTGAGCAGGGTAAATCGTTTTCTGGCCAGGTAGTGCCTCCAATGACGCACAGCCTCCACAATCGCCTGGGCCTCCTTCTCAACAGCGGAGTGTCTGGTCTCCGGGCCTTGGAGGGTTCGTGAAAAGAAGGCCACGGGTCTCCCCGCCTGATTGAGGGTAGCGGCCAGGGCAAAGTCGGACGCGTCGCTTTCCACCTGGAAGGGGATGGATTCGTCCACTGCGTGCATGGTGGCTTTGGCAATGTCCTCCTTGATACGGTGGAAGGCTAAGCGGGCCTCTGCCGTCAAGGGAAAAGAGGTGGACTTGATCAGCGGACGGGCCTTGTCCGCATAGTAGGGGACCCACTGGGCGTAATAGGAGAAAAACCCTAGGCACCTCTTCAGGGCCTTGAGGCAGTGGGGCAGTGGAAGTTCCATAAGGGGACGCATCCGGTCGGGGTCGGGGCCGATGACTCCGTGTTCCACAACACAGCCAAGGATGGCGAGGCGGTTTGTGCGGAATATGCACTTCTCCTTGTTATATGTCAGGTTTAGGAGTTGGGCGGTGCGGAGGAATTTTTCGAGGTTTGCGTCATGGTCCTGCAAGTCACGGCCGCAGATGGTCACATTGTCCAGATATGGGAAAGTGGCCTGCAACGCATTTTGATCTACCATCCGGTCCATCTCCCTTTGGAAGATGGAGACCCCGTTGGTGACGCCAAAGGGAACCCTAAGGAAGTGATAGAGGCGGCCGTTTGCCTCAAAGGCAGTGTACTGGCGGTCCTCAGGGCGGATGGGGAGCTGGTGGTACGCTGATTTCAGGTCAATGGTCGAGAAGACGCGGTACTGCGCGATCTGGTTGACCATATCAGCTATACGGGGGAGTGGGTAGGCGTCCAGCAGGGTGTAGCGATTTATTGTCTGCCTGTAGTCGATGACCAGGCGCTGCTTCTCGCTGGTCTTAACGACCACAACCTGGGCTCGCCAGGGGCTGGTGCTGCCCTCAATAATCCCTTCTTTCAGGAGCCGCTCCACTTCGGTTTTAATGAAAACCCTGTCCCCGGCACTGTATCGCCTGCTCTTTGTGGCGATGGGCTTACAGTCGGGGGTGAGGTTAGCAAACAGTGGTGGGGGGGTGACTCTGAGTGTGGAGAGGTTGCACCTGGTGCGCGGCGGGCAATTTGGAAGCTGCTGGCTGCGGACTGTGAGTGGGGGTAGGGGTCCACCGTACGCCATCGTAACACTTTTAAGGTGGCACTGAAAATCTAACCCCAGCAGGACGGCAGCGCAGAGGTCAGGCAGGACCAGAAGTTTAAAATGATCGTACACGGTCCCGTCTACTACGAGTGTCACCACGCAGTAGCCGCCGATGTCCGCCGACTGGGACTCGGAGGCCATAGAAATCCGCTGTTGCGCAGGCAGGACTGGGAGAGAGCAACGCTGCACCGTGTCGGGGTGGATGAAGCTCTCCGTGCTCCCAGAGTCAAAAAGGCAGATTGTATCGTGACCATTTACCTTAATGTCCATTGTGGAACTGGCCAGTTGGTGCGGTCTCGCTTGGTCCAGTGTAACGGATGCCAGCGTAGGGGTCGGTGTGTCGCTGCGGGTATCAGATGAGGCGGTGTCGGGGGCCTGCTGCGTCCCGGCTGTCGTCCAAGATGGCGGCGTCCATGATCCCCATGTGGCTGGAGGCGTCCAAAATGGCTGCTGTACCGGTGATTCGCACACGGCCGGGGAGGACCAAAATGGCGGCCCGCATGGCCCACACGCGGCGCTGCTGGGGTTCGGGGTGGCTTTGGCCCTGCAGACGCTAGCGTAGTGTCCCTTCTTCCCGCAGCCCGAGCAGATCGCGTTTTTCGCCGGGCAGCGCGCTCTGGGGTGTTTTGCCTGGCCACAGAAGTAGCATTTCTGGCCTTGGGGCACTGCTGTCTGGCCTTGGGACACTGCTGCGGTAGTTGGGCCGTTGTTGGGGTGTGGCTGGGGTGGCACGGCGCTATGAGGCGGTCCTACCGTGTCCCAGGCTGTCATTCCCCGCGGCGTCCACGGTGCAGAGGAGTAGGCATCCATGCCCTGGTAGGCTGCATCCAACGATAGTGCGAGTTCAGAGGCCTTGTTGAGGTCGAGGTTACTCTGCTCCAACAGTCGCTGTCGTGTGTAATTGGATCTGTGGCCCGCTACAAAAGCGTCCCGGATAAGTTCCTCTGTGTACACGGCGGCCTTTACATCCTTACAACCACAGGCCCGGCCAAGCACAGACAGTGCCTGAAGGTATTCCACGGTCGATTCCCCAGGTTGTTGTTTACGACTCCCCAGGAGGTGCCTGGCGTACACTTCGTTCACTGGGCGCGTGTACTGGTCCTTGAGGAGCTTGATAGCATCCGCGTACGAGGTCGCATCTTGGATGACCGAGTACATTCGGTGGTTCACTTTGGAGGTCAGGACATCCAGTTTGTCCTCGTCCGATTTGATTGCTTCGGAGGCGGTCAGGAATTTTTCGAAACACTTAAGCCAGTGAGTAAACTTGGTGGATGAGTCCGCCTCCCGATGATCTAAGTCCAGGCATGCTGGTGTGAGGATCTTCTCCATTATAAAAATGTTGTTAATAAAATTGATGCGCTATCAATTACTCATAAAAGACTGAGAGTTAGAAGAGTAACTAAAGGCTTTTATTAACAACAGAATGGAGGTCTGCCTCGAGTGGTCGACCGGTCCAGGATACAAAGGCTGGGGAGCAGTCACCTTTATACTAGGACCTGTGGGAGGAGTCAGCCGAGGCATGTCCAGGCATGTACACAGTGGAATACAAACAGGACAAACAGGAATACAAACAGTGGTTTACCACACGCCCCCGTGTTTTTTTTTCAAGCGTTTTAGTGAGGGAATTCCAGAGCTGAGGGCCTAGGCAGCTGAAGGCACGGCAGCCAATGCTGGAGTGATTAAAATCAGGGATGCTGAAGAGGCCAGCATTGGAGGAGCGCAGATATCTCAGAGGGTTGTAGGAGAGATATTGAGGCCATGGAGGGATTTGAAAACAAGGATGAGAATTTTAAAATTGAGGTGTTGCCGGACCGGGGACCAGTGTAGGTCAGTGAGCTCAGGGGTGATGGGTGAACGGCACTTGGTGCGAGTTAGGATATGGGCAGCAGAGTTTTGGATGAGCTCAAGTTTATGGAGGGTGGAAGATTGGAGGCCGGCCAGGAGTGCGTTGGAATAGGCAAGTCTAGAGGTAATAAAGGCACGGACACAGAACAAATGTGACCAATTAAAATATTTTACGAAATTCTTTTTTTGCAGTGTGATTCTGAACTATTCACATATTGAGTAAAAATTATGAAATGGTTCAGTCTTATGATGTTATATTGTAGAAAGCTGGATTAGTGTTTGCAGTTGGTGTTTTGCTCTCATTTTAACAGATTTTGCCTGTTTTGATTGAGCTGGAGCACAGGTTATAATGTCAGTAACAATATGGGCAATTCCAGCATCACATTGGATAACCTCTTGGGATTTCTTTGCTTTTCCCCAATGTTATACCAAATCATCATAACTGACCTCTTGATCTTTGCTTTATTAATGTTAAATTAAAGGTTCCATTGCTAATGATCAGAAATGTCTTTCTGTTACGAATTCACATTTTCTTTACTCAACAATTGAATATTGAAGAGCACTGTCCTTTGATAAAATAGGTTTCTCCCATCAATCTGCTCTCGATGAGTAAGCAAGTATTATGGATTTTTTTTGAGTATTGATCAGGTTCAGCTGTCCGAAAGCAAACTTTTCAGCATGTCTCGCTGCTCTCACCCAAAGCTGATTCTTAAAAGACTAAAAAATTCACAGTCATTAAATGTTTCATGTGGGCATTTGTGTCTGACTCTGTAAAGATCGATGAATTTATGGTGTCCCGTGATAGCACACCTTTGCTAAAGGAGACTATGCAAAGGGTGTTTTTAAAAAGGTCCAGACAACACTCAAGTTAACAGGATAATTCGGCTGTGTAGGTGGAGTATGTGTGATTGCCAACTCCATGTGTACATTTGACACCTATTCAATGGATACTACTGACACTCCAGTGGCAGTGCCTGAAACTGCAGACAGTAACTGTGGGGGAGAAATTAGACATCAACAAAAACCTGCCGATGTCATTGCGGCCGAGGAATTATGGCCGCAGAAAATGGCCGCAGAGCTACCAGGCACAAATTCGCGCTGGGGACTGGAGATTTGTAGCACAGCACTAACTTACCATGTAACACCCTCTTGGTGGCATTAGTGGAGGCATCCGACCCGAAGTTCCCATCCTGAAGTGGCATTGTAGCTTCTTACAGCCTCAGAGTGAGGCTGTGGAGTTCACAATGAATTGTGGGCAATTAAAAGGGCTATGAACTAAAAGGGCAATGCGTTCAGAACTAATAAAAATGAAAATCAAGTGAAAAAATGCATTTTTCAGCCCTTACTGCCTTTCAAAAAAATATTTGGGGTTGTGGTCACTGGGACCACAGGCGGATGATTTCATCCCGGATATCCCAGCCAGAAAGGGACTGTCTGGGTTGCATCCCTCCTTCTGCTTCCTCCTCTTCTGCTTCCTCCATTTTCTGTCTTCTCAGAGGCCTTCTTTTACCATCCAAGGCCTTGCAAGCGTTCAGCAGCACTCACTACACACTTAAAAAACTTTTAACATGTATTACAGCAAGCCACTACTTCAATAAAAAATTTTAAAAACCTGTCCAAAAGCTTAAATGCAAACTTACCTGAAAAATGAGTATGTCAAAAAATGTTAAGATGTCTAAAAATGTTAAAAAGACAAATCTAAAGGCACTGTATCTGAATGCACAAAGCATTCATAATAAGGTAGACGAATTAACAGTGCAAATAGATGTAAACGGATATGATATAATTGCGATTACGGAGACATAGCTGCAAGGTGATCAAGGTTGGGAGCTAAATATCCAAGGATATCCGATATTTAGGAAGGACAGGCAAAAAGGAAAAGGAGGTGGGGTGGCATTGTTAGTAAAGGATGAAATCAGAGCAATAGTGAGAACGGATATTGGCTCAGAAAATAAAGATGTAGAATCAGTCTGGGTGGAGCTAAGAAGCACCAAGGGGCAGAAAACAGTTGTCTATAGGCCTCCAAACAGTAGTGGTAATGTAGGGGATGGCATCAAACAGGAAATTAGAGATGCATGTAACAAGGGTACTACAGTTATCATGTCTTACTTTTGTAGTGTATGTACCTTTAAGAGCCCCTGTGTACTGTAATACCGGTAGTGACCACTCGGGTATATAAGCCTGTATAGCGTCTTGTATCTTTTAGTTCACCTCCAGACTTTGTTCAGTAAACACCTGTTAAACCAACTCCTGCATTCCCTGTCTCCATTAACACACGGATACAACAGTGGCGACGAATTGGAAACGGACTTACCTGCAATTCGGCAGCACCTCAAGGAGATCGATTCCTCAGACGAAGGTCGAAGGAAAAAAAAACAAAAAAAAACTGTGGTTTCACCAGCTAGCCGGGCTGGTGGCAGGTACTGCACTAATCCTTCCTGGGCAGCGGGCTGGGGCATTATCGGGTGGCTCTGCAGCGGGGCCGAGCAGCGAGTCGGAAGGCAGAGGCAAACAGAGACGGAGGGTGCAGCACTCGGGAGACGGCCGGCGCTGCAAAGCAGGTCGGTGTTCGGACCAAGCAGAGGGAGGGAAAAGTCCCAGAGAGTCCGGCGGGAACGAGTCTCCAACTATTAAAAATATCTGTGTAAATAAAAACCGCGGAGAACAGCGTTGTCAGCAGATGCGGGAAAGCGCGGGAGGCGCCATTTTTTCTCGGCAGGGAAGAAAGGAAAGCGCGGGAGGCGCCATTTTTGATTTTCAGGATGCTTAAGACTGGCAATATTACTGCTTTCGATAGTGATATAGAGGATTGGACCACATATGTGGAAAGAGTGGAGGTATATTGCACAGCGAATGAAGTAGAGGATGATAAAAAGGCATCGGTACTTCTAAATCTGATGGGCGCAAGGACATACCGGCTGTTACGAAACTTAATCACTCCAGCCAAACCGATGGACAAGAATTTTAAGGAGATTGTTGATACCCTACAGGAGCACTTAAACCCAACACCACTGCTGATAGCGGAACGATTCAAATTCTTCAGGAAGAATCAGCACAAGAATGAAAGTAACGCTGATTACCTCACCAAATTAAGAAAGCTGTCAAAGCACTGTCAATTCGGGGCAGGACTGGCAGATTCTCTACGAGACAAATTCGTCTGCGGTCTCGTAAGTGAAGGAACACAGAAAAGGCTACTTTCTGAGAAAGATTTGACACTGGACAAGGCTTTCAGTGTGGCTGTATCATACAAAGCAGCAGCAAGAGGAGCTGCAGAGATACAGCAAAAGCCACAGGACTTCGGCACTCATGAAATGACACGGGGTTTCGAGAGATGTTATCGCTGCGGCAGATCCACCCATGACCAGAGGGACTGCTGGTTCAAGGACAAAGCATGCAGGCAATGCGGAAAGATGGGACACATTGCACGTGTATGCCGATCTGGAAACAAAAAATCCACTGACAGAAAAAAAATCAAGAAGGAAAAGTACAGAAAGGTACAAATGATGATGGACAGTAGCTCCGAAGACCAGAAGAGCGATAGCGACTCCGGAAACAAGAGGCTAAGCTGTCTCAAATTACATAATGTAATTGCCAAAGAAGATTACCAGACCATTTGGGTTACCCTCACGATAGCGGGGTCCCCAGTTAAAATGGAGCTAGATACAGGATCAGCTCTGACCGCCATAAGTCGACGGGATTACGAGCGGCTATTTCCGCATATACCTTTGAAAGACACATCCATTATCTTGAAAGCATATACGGGGCAGAAAATATACCCCAAAGGGAAAATAAAGGTGCCTGTTGTATACAACGGCAAGGAAATACAGAAGTTGTATTTATACGTTCTGCAAGATGGTGGTCCACCGCTGTTGGGACGTGAATGGATCAGGAAGATACGTTTGGACTGGCACTCCATTCAAGCACTGACGGTGACCAGTAAGAAAAAAAATGATGATGACGTCATACCTGAACGATTAAAAGACATCTTCGCTAATGCCAAAGAAGTGTTTCAACAGGAACTAGGAACCTTGAAAGGCGTCACCGCCTCAACAAAAGTGGAAGATGCAGCAATTCCCAAGTTTTTTAAGGCAAGGCCGGTGCCATACGCAATTCGTCCAGCAGTCGAGGCAGAGCTGGAGAATTTGGAAAAAGCAGGCGTGTTATCCAAGGTAGATTGGAGCGAGTGGGCAACACCCATCGTCCCGGTCATGAAGAAAACGTTGAATAATGATAAATCTGAAGAACAGAGAAAAATTTGCATCTGTGGGGACTTCAAGGTAACTGTAAACCCGGTCCTTCACATGATACAGTATCCTCTTCCAAGGATAGAAGATATTTTCGCCTCACTATCCGGAGGGAAATGTTTCACCAAAATTGACTTGGCACAGGCATATCTACAGATGGAGGTTGAGGAGGCCTCTAAAAAGTATCTCACGATAAACACACACAAAGGCCTGTACCAGTACAATCGACTGGTTTTCGGAGTAGCATCAGCTCCAGCTATCTGGCAAAGAGCTATGGAGCAAGTCCTGCAAGGGATTCCAGGGACTCAATGCTACCTAGACAACATCCTTGTAACAGGAGAAAACGACAACGAGCACCTTGCCAATTTGGAGCAGGTGCTCACTAGGCTGAGAGAACGGGGCCTACGAGCAAATCGCCCCAAGTGCGAATTTTTCCAGAAACAAATATCATATTGTGGCCATATAATTAACGAAGAAGGGTTGCACAAGTCACCTGAAAAAATTGAAGCGGTCATAAAAGCCCCAGCACCTGAAAATGTCTCACAATTAAGGTCGTTCCTGGGATTGATAAATTACTATCATGAATTTTTACCGAAATTGTCAACTGTTCTGCACCCTCTTAACGCACTGCTACAAACGGGAGTAATTTGGAAATGGAGCGAAGACTGTAAACATGCCTTCCATAAATGCAAAGGCTTGATCATGTCCAAGGAAGTGTTGGCTCATTACAACCCATCACTGCCAATCAGACTGGCGTGCGATGCATCCCCTTACGGCGTAGGAGCGGTATTATCGCATAGATTCCCTGATGGCTCGGAGCGGCCGATAGCTTTTGCATCCCGCTCATTGAACTCAGCTGAGCGTAACTATGCCCAGATCGACAGGGAAGCACTCAGCCTGGTGTGGGGAGTGAAGAAATTCAACCATTACCTACACGGACAAAAATTTACCTTGTTGACTGACCATCAACCCCTCGTCTCCATATTCAACCCTAAAAAGGGCGTTCCCATTATGACAGCGCAAAGGCTACAGAGGTGGTCCCTTTTCCTAGGGGCACACCAATATGACATAGAATACAAAGGATCAAAACAGCATGGGAATGCTGACGGTTTATCGCGCCTACCGTTGCCAACGGTAGAAGAGGCACCTACAGTGGACCCAGTGGAGATGTTCCACTCAACCATAGTAGAATGTCTGCCAGTAACAAATTCTACCATTGAAAAGGAAACGAGAAATGACCCGAATCTCTCACGAGTCTACGATTTAACGGTGAAGGGATGGCCAGCACATGGTGAACCACTGTTGCCAGCATTCTTGCAAAGAAGAGAGCAGCTGTCAGTGTGCCGAGGAACCTTGATGTGTGGATCCAGAGTGGTGATTCCACCCAAACTCCAGGATAAAGTGCTAAAGGAGCTTCACGAGGGGCATCTGGGTGGAGTGAAAATGAAGAACCTAGCCAGAGCGTTTGTGTGGTGGCCAGGTATCGATGGAGACATCAAAGAAATGACCTGTCTAGGATGCCAGAAGGTCCAAAACGCCCCACCACAAGCCCCTCTACATCCATGGGAGTGGCCCTCATCTCCATGGCAAAGGGTACATATCGACTTTGCTGGTCCATTTATGGACTCAATGTTCTTAATCGCGGTTGATGCACACTCCAAGTGGCCGGAGGTAATAAAGATGTCCTCCACCACCACGGAAAAAACATCGCAGTATTAAGGACCATATTTGCCAGGAATGGGCTGCCTGAACAGATCTGTTCTGATAATGGACCACAATTTGTGTCCGAAGAATTCAGGAAGTTCTTAAAAAACAATGGGGTTAAGCACTACACGTCCGCCCCATACCATCCCGCCACCAATGGATTAGCTGAAAGGTTTGTCCAGACCTTCAAGAAGGCCATAAAGGCCATGGGTAATGAAGACATAAATCTACAACATAAGGTAGATAACTTCTTGTTTGCGTACAGGAATGCAACACTTGTGGTTACAAACCAAACACCCGCCATGATGTTTTACAATAGAAGACTAAGATGCTGGCTGGATTTGATCAAGTCAAACATCAGAAGGGACGTAGAGAACCGGCAATTTCAAGGCATGAATGAAAGGCCAACTAGAACCTTCCAGATAGGTCAACAAGTTTTGGTCCGGGACTACCGTACCGAGAAATGGCAGCCTGGAACTATTTGCACACAACTAGGACCGCTGATGTATACCGTGGACATTGGTGAAAGCATAATAAGGCGCCATGCTGACCAGATCATAGAGTCATCCGAAAAGAGACAACCTACACCACAACTCTATACGCCTAATGATGAAGCAGAGATACCCATAGTATCTACCTCCGATCCGGTGATACTGGAACCAGATGAACCCGACACTGGCATTCAAGCCGAATCGACCTTGCCAAAAGAACCTACTACACCACCGAAAACTATAACACCACCGAGGCGTTATCCGGACCGAGTCAGGAAGCCTCCAGAGAGACTGACTTATAATTGATTAACTGCAGCAAATGTGTAGATTATTGTTCTTGTAAACATGTTAATTAATGATTACTTAAAATGTTATGCACTAATTATCTAAAAGGGGAGGAATTGTAGTGTATGTACCTTTAAGAGCCCCTGTGTACTATAATACCGGTAGTGACCACTCGGGTATATAAGCCTGTATAGCGTCTTGTATCTTTTAGTTCACCTCCAGACTTTGTTCAGTAAACGCCTGTTAAACCAACTCCTGCATTCCGTGTCTCCATTAACACACGGATACAACAACTTTAATCTACATATAGACTGGCCAAACCAAATTAGCAATAATACTGTGGAGGATGAATTCCTGGAGTGTGTACGAGATGTTTTTTTAGACCAGTACATTGAGGAGCCAACTAGGGAACAGGCTATCCTAAATTGGGTATAATGCAATGAGAAGGGGTTAATTAATAATCTTGTTGTGTGGGGTCCTTTAGGGAAGAGCAACCATAAAATGATAGAATTCTTCATTAAGATGGAAAGTGAAGAAGTCCAATCCGAAACTAGGGTCCTAAGTCTAAACAAAGGAAACTACGATGGTATGAGGAGGGAGTTGGCTATGATAGATTGGGGAGCTTCATTAAAAGGCATGATGGTGGATAGGCAATGGCTAACATTTAAGGAACAAATGCATGAATTGCAACAGTTATACATTCCTTTCTGGCACAAAAACACAAAAGGAAAAGTGGCCCAATCATGGCTAACAAAAGAAATTAAGATACTATTAGATCCAAAGAGGAGTCATATAAAGTTGCCAGAAAAAGTAGCAAGCCTGAGGATTGGGAGCAGTTTAGAGTTCAGCAAAAAAGGACCAAGAGATTGATTAAGAGGGGAAAAATAGAGTATGAGAGTAAACATGCAAGGTACATAAAAGCGGATTGTTAAAGCTTCTACAAGTATGTAAAAAGAAAAAGATTAGTGAAGACAAATGCAGGTCCGTTATAGTCAGAAACTGGAGAATTTATAATGGGGAACAAGGAAATGGCAGAGCAATTAAACAAAAATTTGGTTCTGTCTTCATGGAAGAGGACACAAATAACTTTCCAGAAATGCTAGGGAACCAAGGGTCTAGTGAGAAGGAGGAATTAAAGGAAATTAGTATTAGTAAAAAAATAGTGCTGTTGAAATTAATGGGACTGAAAGCCGATAAATCCCCAGGACCTAATAATCTGCACCCCAGTGTACTAAAAGAGGTAGCTATGAAAATAGTGGATGCATTGGTTGTCATCTTCCAAAATTCTATAGATTATGGAACAGTTCCTGCAGATTGGAGGGTGGCAAATGTAACCCCACTATTTAAAAAAGGAGGGAGAGAGAAAAAAGGGAACTACAGACTGGTTAGCCTAACATCAGTACAGGAAACTCTCGATTTACCGGCACCTAAATAACCGGAAACCTCTGTTAACCGGCAAAATTCAGGAGTAGGTTCAGGTAAGTTTTACTTCATATTAGTGGCCGTTCCTGGATCTGTGGCTGTGTAATCAGGGTTCCTGCACTTGTTGCTAAGCAACAAGGACGCTTGGTCTGTGGCCGGGGTTCTTGCACCTGTTGCTAAGCAACAGGGAAGCCTGGGTTTGTTGCTGTGTATGGAGCTCTCGTGCCTTTTAACTATACCTCTCTGTAATCCGGACTTTTTGATAAACCGGCACCACGCCGGTCCCGTCGGTGCCGGATAAAAAAGTTTCCTGTAGTAGGGAAAATGCTAGAGTCTATTATAAAAGATGTGATAACAGGACACTTAGAAAATATCAATGGGATTAGACAAAGTCAACATGGATTTATGAAAGGGAAATCGTGTTTGACAAACCTACTGGAGCTTTTTGAGGATGTAACTAGAAAAGGGAGAACCAGTGGATGTGGTGTATTTGGATTTTCAGAAGGCCTTTGATAAAGTCCCAAATGTGAATAAATGTGGATAAATGTGAAGTTATCCACTTCGGTAGGAAAAACAGAAAGGCAGAGTATTATTTAAATGGTGAAAGATTGGGAAATGTTGATGTACAGAGGGACCTGGGTGTCCTTGTACACCAGTCACTGAAAGCAAGCATGCAGGTGCAGCAAGCTGTTAGGAAGGCAAATGGTATGTTGGCCTTCATTGCAAGAGGATTTGAGTACAGGAGCAAGAATGTCTTACTACAGTTACACAGGGCCTTGGTGAGACCACACCTGGAGTACTGTGTGCAGTTTTGGTCTCCTTACCTAAGAAAGGATATACTTGCCATAGAGGAAGTGCAGCAAAGGTTCACCAGACTGATTCCTGGGATGGCAGGACTGTCGTATGAGGAGAGATTGGGTCAACTAGGCCTGTATTCACTAGAGTTTAGAAGAATGAGAGGGGATCTCATTGAAACGTATAAAATTCTGACAGGGCTAGACAGACTGGATGCAGGGAGGATGTTTCCCCTGGCTGGGAGGTCTAGAACAAGGGGTCACAGTCTCAGGATATGGGGTAGGACATTTAGGACTGAGATGAGGAGAAATTTCTTCACTTAGAGTATGGTGAACCTGTGGAATTCTCTACCACAGAAGGCTGTGGAGGCCAAGTCACTGAATATACTTAAGAAGGCGATAGATTTCTAGACACAAAGGGCATCAAGGGGTATGTGGAGAGAGCGGGAATATGGTATTGAGATAGAGGATCAGCCATGATCATATTGAATGGCGGAGCAGGCTCGAAGGGCCGAATGGCCTGCTCCTGCTCCTATTTTTTTATGTTTCTATGTCCCTTTAAGAGGTGCTGACAGCACCTCTGTCAGTCTGCTTGCACGCTGGGTTTACCTGCCATGCTTAGGACCCAGTGCTGAGCTCAGCGCTAGGGTCGAAGTTCACCCTGGTGATGATAAGTCGGCGTTGCATGCTGACTAACGTCACCACAACGCCATTTTTCTTTTCAGGGTGATACTACTTACCGCCAGCGTTACCAGGACGATGACAATGGAGGACACCACGGGACCCGCCACCAGCTGGCGGAAGAGCGTCCGCCGCCGCGTTTTCCACATTATGTCACGGTAACGGGTGGCGCTAAGGGAGGGAATTTCTCCCCCGTATCTTTAATTATACAGCAACTTTCATTTATATAGTGTAGAGACACTTCACAGAGGCAGGATGAAAAAATGGACACCATGCCAAAAAATGAGCCATTAGGAGGGGTATCCAAAAGCTTGGTCAAAGAGCTGGGTTTTATGGAGGATCTTAAAGGAGGAGAGGGAGGCAGAGAGATTTAGGGAGGGAGTTCCAGAGCATGGGGCATAGGGAGCTGAAGGCATGTCCGCCAATGGTGAGGCAGAGGGAGGGGTAGAAGCACAAGAGATCAGGGTCAGAGGAATGTAGAGTTGGGGTCATTTGTAGGGCTGGAAGAGATTACAGGGATAGGGAGGTGTGAGGCCATAAAGGGATTTGAACACAAGGATGATCATTTTAAACTTGAGGCGTTGGGGGAATTGGCTATCAATGTAGGTCAGCGATGGGCAAGCAAGACTTGATGCAGGATAGATTACAGGCAGCAGAGTTTTGAATGAGCTGAATTTTGTGAAGGATGGAGGAGGAGAGGCAGGCTAGAAGAGCATTGGATTAATCAGAGGTGACAGTGGCAGATGGACTTAGGTTGGAACAGAGGTGGATAACGTAATTAAATGTATAATTGACAATTTGATTTAATTTTGAAAGATATAATTTGGATTTCCTTTGGTTGCTGGTTGAACTTCAAAGGATGCCGAGGCGGAACATTCAACTTCGCCGGGGGCATAAAGTAGTGAGATTGTTTCGGTCGGCCGGCCGTTATACACCCTGCCCGATTTTACATTTCATTTCCGCGGGCAGCCGATCTGATATTGCCCGTTTTACACCACCGCTGGAGTCACACATTCCAGTGCTGGTGCACATCTCAGCAAGTGTATATACAGTCCACCAGTTCATCTAATGCTATCAAGAGAAAGGCCTGGAGTAACGACAAAGCATCACGTTTGTTTATTATTTCCAGTATTCAAGAAAGAATAGAAATGTTTGGAAAACTGCTGTAATGCTTACTTGCTTGTCTCTAAATTTTTCATAAACCTGTTATCATGGTACAGCTGAAGTCATGGTTTGATAGGGTGTTTATTCTACCTTATTCTGAAGTCTAAGAGATCATGAGAGGACTTGTGACATATGCAGTTAGCTAAATCCAGTGACGGGGATATCTGTTCACCCCCTGGGCTCGGTACATTACCAAATATCAGGCATATAATAAAAGTTTGCTGTTACATAGAAGATAGGAGCAGGAGTAGGCCATTCGGCCCCTCGAGCCTGCTCCGCCATTCAATGCGATCATGGCTGATCATCCAAATTCAGTACCCTGTCCCTGCTTTCTCCCCATATCCCTTGATCCCCTTAGCCTTAAAATATCTAACTCCTTCTTGAATATATGTAATGAATTGGCCTCAACTGTCTTCTGTGGTAGAGAATTCCACAGGTTCACCACTCTCTGGGTGAAGAAATTTCTCCTCATCTCAGTCCTAAATGGCTTACCCCTTATCCTTAGACTGTGACCCCTGGTTCTGGACTCCCCCGCCATCGGGAACAGCCTTCCTGCATATTGTCTGTCTAGTCCTGTTAGAATTTTATAAGTTTCAATGAGATCCCCTCTCATTCTTCTAAACTCTAGCGAATATAAGCTTAATCGACCCAATCACTCTTCATACGTCATTCCTGCCATCCCAGGTATCAGTCTGGTGAATCTTCGCTGCAATCCCGCCATGGCAAGGACATCCTTCCTCAGATAAGGTGACCCAAACTGCACACAATACTCAAGGTGTGGTCTCATCAAGGCCCTGTATAACTGCAGCAAGACGTCCTTGCTCCTGTACTCGAATACTCTCGCTATGAAGGCCAGCATACCATTTGCCTTCTTAACTGCCTGCTGCACCTGCATGCTTACCTTCAGCGACTGGTGCACATAGACACCCAGATCTCGTTGCACTTCCCCTTTTCCCAATCTATTGCCATTCAGATAATAATCTGCCTTCCTGTTTTTGCCACCAAAGTGGATAACCTCGCATTTATCCACATTATACTGCATCTGCCATGCATCTACCCAATCACCCAACCTGTCCAAATCATACTGGAGTTTCTCTGCATCCTCCTCACAGCACACACGCCTACCCAGCTTTG
The DNA here is from genome assembly GCF_052327205.1 of Somniosus microcephalus. Taxonomy (NCBI): domain Eukaryota; kingdom Metazoa; phylum Chordata; class Chondrichthyes; order Squaliformes; family Somniosidae; genus Somniosus; species Somniosus microcephalus. The sequence continues at coordinate 264,781,770 of NC_140989.1, forward strand.
TGTCATCTGCAAATTTGGAGATATTACATCTAGTTCCCTTGTCTACATCATTAATATATATTGTGAATAACTGGGGTCCTAGCACCGATCCCTGCGGTACCCCACTAGTCACTGCCTGCCACTCGGAAAAAGACCAGTTTATTCCAACTCTTTGCTTCCTGTCTGCCAACCAGTTTTCTATCCAAGTCAGTACCTTACCCCCAATCCCATGTGCTTTAAATTTGCACGCTAGTCTCTTATGCAGGACCTTATCGAAAGCCTTCTGAAAGTCCAAATACACCTCATCCACTGGTTCTCCCTTATCCATTCTATCAGTTACATCCTCAAAAAATTCCAGTAGATTAGTCAAGCATGATTTACCTTTTGTAAATCCATGTTGACTTTGTCCGATCCTGTCACTGTTTTCCAAGTGCTCTGCTATTACATCTTTTATAATGGACTCTAGCATTTTCCCCACTACCGATGTCAGGCTTACCGGTCTATAATTCCCCGTTTTTTCTCTACCACCTTTTTTAAATAGTGGGGTTACATTAGCTACCCTCCAATCCATGGGAACTGTTCCAGAGTCTATAGAATTTTGGAAGATGACCTGCAATGCATCTACTATTTCTGGGGCCACTTCCTTAAGTACCATAGGATGCAGATTATCAGACCCTGGGGGTTTATCGGCCTTCAATCCCGTCAATTTCCCTAACACCATTTCTCTACAAGTACTGATTTCATTCAGTTCCTCCCTCTCATTCGACCCTATGTTCCCCGACATCTCTGGGAGTTTATTTGTGTCCTCCTTTGTGAAGACAGAACCAAAGTATGTATTTAATTGGTCTGCCATGTCTTTGTTCCCCATTATCAATTCCCCTGATTCTGACTGCAAGGGACCTACGCTTGACTTTGCCAATCTATTTCTCTTCACATATCTATAGAAGCTTTTACAGTCAGTTTTTATGTTCCTTGCAAGCTTACTCTCATACTCTATTTCCCCCCTCTTAATTAATCCCTTTATCCTCCTTTGCTGAATCCCAAACTGCTCCCAATCCTCAGGTTTGCTGCTTTTTCTGGCCAATTTATATGTCCTCTCCTTGGATCTGATGCTATCCCTAATTTCCCTTGTTAGCCAATGTTGGGCCCCTTTTTTGTTTTACTTTTATGCCAAACAGGGATGAACAAATTCTGTAGTTCATCCATGCGATCTTTAAATGTTTGCCATTGCCGATTCACCGTCAACCCTTTAAGTAACATTCCCCAATCCATCCTACCCAACTCGCGCCTCATACCATCATAGTTTCCTTTATTTAAATTCAGCACCCAAGTCTCTGAATGAACTACTTCACTCTCCATCTTAATGAAGAATTCTATCATATTATGATCACTCCTCCCCAAGGGACCTCGCACAACAAGATTGCTAATTAATCCTTTCTCATTACATAATACCCAGTCTAAGATGACCTGATCGCTTGTCGGTTCCTCGACATATTGGTCCAGGAAACCATCCCGTATACACTCTAGGAATTCCTCTTCCACAGTATTGTTCCTAATTTGGTTAGACCAATCTATATGTAGATTAAAGTCACCCATGATAACTGCTATGCCCTTATTGCACGCATCTCTAATTTCCCATTTAATGCCATCCCCAACCTCAGCATTACTGTTTGGGGGCCTGTATACAACTCCCACTAATGTTTTCTGCCCCTTGGTATTTCTCATCTCTACCCATACAGATTCCACATCATCAGAGCTAATATGCTTCCTTACTATTGTGTTAATCTCTTTAACCAGCCATGCTACCCCACCGCCTTTTCCTTTTTGCCTGTCCTTCCTGAATATTGAATACCCCTGGATGTTGAATTCCCAGGCTTGGTCATCCTGGAGCCATGTCTCCGTAATCCCAATTAAATCTATATCCGTTTACATCTATTTGCGCAGCTAATTCATCCACCTTATTATGAATGCTCCTCGCATTAAGACACAAAGGCCTAGAAATTGACTATAGCCCCGTTTGGGGTGCCAGCCTCGCCAGGGCGCTAAAAGTAGCGCCCTGGAAGCATTCGCGGCCGCCCGCCGGAAATTCAGTTGGAGCACCCCAAAGGGAAGTGCGGCACTACTGCAGGTGCCCCGCATCTCTCTTGGGGGCACTGAGACTGAATATCGCTGCGCAATGTGCCACAGTGCCACACGCTGCGGCACGTTGCTCTGCGGCACTGCAGGCCTTTCTCCCCTTCTTAAAGGGGAGAGGCCTTCTTCAGCGCAATCTGGAGCCCAGCTGGGCCCCCGAGGATCGCGAGTGCCGGCAGAAGAGCCCGGCACCGAGGAGAAGTGCCGGGCTCTTGGAACGCAGTCGGCACTCCGCGGGGTGGGGTGGGGGGCTCAGGAGGCCGGGGATGGCAGCGCAGAGAGGTGCTGGCAGGCGGCCAGCAACAAAAATGTCCGCCCCGCACCTCCTTTAATTTGCGCCTCCACCGCCACAGGTAGGCCCCCCCTGAACCGGTTGCACATAGCGTCCGGTGTTAAACTAGGGGGCACATCTAAATATCGAGGCGGGGGCGTCAGCGGGGCACTGCGCACACCGATGACATCATCGGTAGTGGCACAGCGCTAACGGCTAGCGTCACCACTAGCGTCCCGCTGAATTTAGCGGGAGGTGTGGCCAGTGGCTTGCGACCCACTTAGCGCCCTCTTAAGGTGCAAACGGGTGGCGCAGCCCACTGAATTTCTAGGCCAAAGCCTTCAGGCTTGTTTTTTTAACACTCTTAGACCTTTTAGAATTATTGTTTACTGCGGCCATGTTTGATTTACACCCTTGATTTCTCTGACTTCAACTTTTGCTTTTCTCCTTCCTGTCTTTTGCTTTTATCCTTGCTTCCCTTTCCTCTGTCTCCCTGCACATGTTCCCAACCCCCTGCCATTTTAGTTTAAACCCTCCCCAACTGCACTAACAAACACTCCCCCTAGGACATCGGTCCCGGTCCTGCCCAGGTGCAAACCATCCAGTTTGTACTGGTTCCACCTCCCCCAGAACCAGTTCCAATGTCCCAGGAATTTGAAACCCTCCCCCTTGCACCATTCTTCTAGCCACGTATTCACCTGAAATATCCTTCTATTTCTACTCTGACTAGCACGTGGCACTGGTAGCAATCCTGAGATTACTACCTTTGAGGTCCTATTTTTTAATTTACCTCCTAACTCCCTATTTTCAGCTTTTATGACCTCATCCCATTTTTTACCTATATCGTTGGTACCTATATGTAACATGGCAACTTGGTGTTCACCCTCCCCCTCCAGAATGCCCTGTAGCCACTCTGAGACATCCTTGACCCTTGCACCAGGGAGGCAACACACCATCTTGGACTCTCGTTTGCGACCGCAGAAATGCCTATCTATTCCCCTTACAATCGAATCCCCTATCACTGTAGCTCTCCCCCTCTTTTTCCTCCTGTCCTGTGCAGCAGCACCACCCATGGTGCCAGGCAGTTGGTTGCTGCTGCCTTCCCGTGATAAGCTATCCTCCCCAACAATATCCAAAGCGGTATATCTGTTTGAAAGGGGGATGGCCACAGGGGACCCCTGCACTACCTGCCTGCGCCTACTACTCTGCCTGGTGGTCACCCATTCCCTTCCTGCCTGTGCAGCCTTTACCTGTGGTGTGACCAACTGGTATACAGTCGGGAGGGAGTAGCCCTGGGAGTCCTCAACATTGACTCAGGGCCCCATGAGGTCTCATGGCATCAAGTCAAACATGGGCAAGGAAACCTCCTGCTAATTACCACCTACTGCCCTCCCTCAGCTGATGAATCAGTACTCCTTCATGTCGAACACCAATTGGAAGAAGCACTGAGAGTAGCAAGGGCACAAAATGTCCTCTGGTTGGGGGACTTCAATGTCCATCACCAAGAGTGGCTCGGTAGCACCACAACTGACCGAGCTGGCCAAGTCCTAAAGGACATAGCTGCCAGACTGGGTCTGCAACAGGTGGTGAGGGAACCAACAAGAGGGAAAAACCTACTTGATCTCGTCCTCACCAATCTACCTGTTGCAGATGCATCTGTCCATGACAGCATTAGTGGAAGTAACCACCGCACAGTCCTTGTGGAGACGAAGTCCCGTCTTCATGTTGAGGATACCCTCCACCGTGTTGTGTGGCACTACCACCATGCTAAATGGGACAGATTTCGAACAGATCTGGCAACTCAAAACTGGGCATCCATAAGGCGCTGTGGGCCATCAGCAGCAGCAGAATTGTATTCAACCACAATCTGTAACCTCATGGCCCAGCATATCCCTCACTCTACCATTACCATCAAGCCGGGAGATCAACCCTGGTTTAACGAAGAGTGCAGGAGAGCATGCCGGGAACAGCAGCAGGCATACCGAAAAATGAGGTGTCAACCTAGTGAGGCTACAACACAGGACTACTTGCATGCCAAACAATGGAAGCAACATGCGATAGACAGAGCTAAGCGATCACACAACCATCGGATCAAATCAAAGCTCTGCAGTCCTGCCACATCCAGTCGTGAGTGGTGGTGGACAATTAAACAGTTAACAGGAGGAGGAGGTTCCAAAAATATCGCCATCCTCAATGATGGTGGAGCCCAGCACGTGAGTGCAAAAGACAAGGCTGAGGCATTTGCAACTATCTTCAGCCAGAAGTGCCAAGTGGATGATCCATCTCGGCCTCCTCCTGAGGTCCCCAGCATCACAGATGCCAGTCTTCAGCCCATTCAATTCACTCCACGTGATGTCAAGAAATGGCTGAAGACACTGGATACTGCAAAGGCTATGGGCCCTGACAACATTCCGGCAATTGTACTGAAGACTTGTGCTCCAGAACTAGCTGCGCCCCTAGCCAAGCTGTTCCAGTACAGCTACAACACTGGCATCTACTCAGCAATGTGGAAAATTGCCCAAGTATGTCCTGTCTACAAAAAGCAGGACAAATCCGACCCGGCCAATTACCGTCCCACCAGTCTACTCTCAATCATCAGCAAAGTGATGGAAGGTGTCGTCGACAGTGCTATCAAGCGGCACTTACTCAGCAATAACCTGCTAACTGACGCCCAGTTTGGGTTCCGCCAGGGCCACTCAGCTCCTGACCTCATTACAGCCTTGGTCCAAACATGGACAAAAGAGCTGAACTCAAGAGGTGAGGTGAGAGTGACTGCCCTTGACATCAAGGCAGCATTTGATCGAGTGTGGCATCAAGGAGCCCTAGCAAAACTGAAGTCAATGGGAATCAAGGGGAAAACTCTCCATTGGTTGGAATCATACCTAGCACAAAGGAAGTTGGCTGTGGTTGTTGGAGGTCATTCATCTCAATCACATGACATCACTGCAGGAGTTCCTCAGGGCAGTGTCCTAGGCCCAACCATCTTCAGCTGTTTCATCAATGACCTTCCCTCCATCATAAGGTCAGAAGTGGGGATGTTCGCTGATGATTGCACACTGTTCAGCACCATTCGAGACTCGTCAGATACTGACGCAGTCCGTGTCCATATGCAGCAAGACCTGGACAACATTCAGACTTGGGCTGACAAGTGGCAAGTAACATTCGCACCACACAAGTGCCAGGCAATGACCATCTCCAACAAGCGAGACTCTAACCATCTCCCCTTGACATTCAATGGCATTACCATCGCTGAATCCCCCACTATCAATATCCTGGGGGTTACCATTGATCAGAAACTGAACTGGACCAGCCATATAAATACTGTGGCTACAAGAGCAGGCCAGAGGCTGGGAATTCTGCGGCGAGTGTCTCTCCTCCTGACTCCCCAAAGCCTTTCCACCATCTACAAGGCACAAGTCAGGAGTGTGGTGGAATACTCTCCACTTGCCTGGATGAGTGCAGCTCCAACAACACTCAAGAAGCTCGACACCATTCAGGATAAAGCAGCCCGCTTGATTGACACTCCATCCACCACCTTCAACATTCACTCCCTCCACCACCGGCGCACTGTGGCTGCAGTGTGTACCATCTACAAGATGCACTGCAGCAACTCGCCAAAGCTCCTTTAACAGCACCTTCCAAACCCGCGACCTCTACCACTTAGAAGGACAAGGGCAGCAGACGCATGGGAACATCACCACCTACAAGTTCCCCTCCAAGCCACACACCATCCTGACTTGGACCTGTATCGCCATTCCTTCACTGTCGCTGGGCCAAAATCCTGGAACTCCCTTCCTAACAGCATTGTGGGTGTACCTACACCATATGGACTGCAGCGATTCAAGAAGGCGGCTCACCACCATCTTCTCAAGAGCAATTAGGGATGGGCACTAAATGCAGGCCTAGCCAGCGACGCCCACATCCCATCAATAAATTTTTAAAAAAATTAAACGTGATATCCACGATGTCCTCAGCATAGCGAATGTTCCAGTATGTATCCATTCGCAGCTCCAGCGCCACAATGTGGTCTGCCAATAGCTGCAGCTGGATACACTTCCCGCACACATGGTCATCAGGGACACAGGAAGTTTCCGTGATTTCCCACATAGGGCAGGAGGAGCAGCCATGGGGCCGAGCTGTCCTGCCTTGACTTACCCTTTAATTAATTTAAATTAAATCAATACCACCAATTATACTACAATTAAATGATATATTCAAGGGCCCTTGTTTCCTAGCACTCCCCGCTACACAACAGAGACCTTAGAAACTATAACCACAAAATTAAGACCTTCTAAACTTTATAAACTAAGGGGGAAAAATTCAGTTGTTTGGGCCTCCCGTTAGCGCCTTAAGAGGGCGCTAATGGGGCACAAAGTAACTAGCACCCGGGCATGGCGATGTTAACGCCGCTCACAAAATTAACTAGACATTTTGCGGCGGCGCTAAACACTACCGCCACAATCTCCTGCGGCGGCAGATTGTGATGTCAGTCAAGTGTGCAACGCCCCGTTAGCGGCCCAGACCAGATATTTGAGTGGCACCCCCTGCCTTACCGCCTGCCGCTAGCAACGACAGGTTGAGGGGAGCGTTATGCTGTCAGAAAGGGACTAGCGGAGCGCTATTTAAAGGCGACCGCTTCCTGCTTTTTTTTGTCGGTGACATTTTGCACCACGCATTCTGAGAGAGAGAGAGAGAGACTTCTGGAGAGATTCAACGCTGTGTGAAGGAGTTTTGGGTACTGAGCAGCACTTTGCAGGTTTATTTTGATTTGCCCTTCCTTGCTTCGCCAGCGCTCTGAGGTAGCGCCTCGCTCCTCAGCCTTTGCGCCTGAAGACAGGTGTGAAGCGCCTGATTTAGCGCTCCAATCACCTCCAGGGGCGATAAAAGCCAAGTTTGCTGTCGAAGGCAATAATTAGTGCCAGGCGCTAAACTTTGCGCACGGCCGATAATGGCGCCCCAAACGGGCCGATACTGAATTTTCCCCCCCAAGAACCTTAACTATCAAACTATAGAGTAGTATAAGCACTCACCCAATCAGCCGCTTCTTCCTGCCCACGTTAATTTTTGAAGCATGATGTGGCTCTGGAACGCCACCACTGGTCTGCGAGGTTGGTAAGCCTCTGTAAAAAAGCCCGCGAAAGTGAGTTTAAATACTCACTGAACCTCCGCTCTCACCGCTCCCGACACTGGCCTCTGTAAAAAAGCCCGCGAAAGTGAGTTTAAATACTCACTGAACCTCCGCTCTCACCGCTCCCGACACTGGCCTCTGTAAAAAAGCCCGCGAAAGTGAGTTTAAATACTCACTGAACCTCTGCTCTCACCGCTCCTGACACTAGCCTCTGTAAAAAAGCCTGTGTAGCGAGGACTCACTTACGGGAGGCGTCCTCGGTGCTGCACATAAGAAAATTATCTGAGTAATGTCCAAAAATATAAAAATCTACCTCTTTATGAGGCAATATTCCTGGCATTACTACTGAAAATAAAATAATTGCCTGGATCCCCAATAGGTCAGTGCTATGGGCCTACCTTCAGCAGGCTGCCATTAAACTGATTAGGGACTGACACCCTTCATTGTGCTGGACACTGAACCCATTGCTCAGACCAAATACCTGAAGGGGAAAGTTTGCAGAGCTATGGGGAAAGAGCAGGGGAGTGGGACTAATTGGAGAGCTCTTCCAAAGAGCCAGTACAGGCAAGATAGGCTGAATGGCCTCCTTCTGTGCTGTATCATTCTATGGGGGGGAATTTTTTGGGGGGTCAGTGGGGGGGATCAGTGGCGGGTGGGAAAATGTTGCTTTTTGACAGCGGGTCAGGAAGCCGCTGTCAACCTGCCAACACGCGACTTTCCCAGATGTCGGGTCTGTCAGGGCTGAACAGACCCGACACACAGCGGCGGGGGAGGCAATTCAGGTCATTATGACCTTGTTAACAGCCCATAAAAAGTATTTTGAGCCCACCTTTACATTTTACGAGGTCACCCACGGGGTCCAGGCTGCTCGGGGATCCCATCAGGTAAGCAGGTAGGGAGTTGTATGACAATGGGATCATCTCATTAATTGACAGCTGCAAATGTGCTATAAAAGCTCCCAGCTCACAGCTGTTGCTTACTGCATTTGGAAGACAGATTGAGCTTTATGCAGGTTGCAAGTGTTTGGAGCAAACACTCTATCCAAGATCACCTCATTGGAACAACCTTTCTCACCATTGACAGATTGCTTCTGTCATGTCAAATTCACCTGCCATCTATTACATCAGCATCAGTGCCCTTGAAACTCTCTCACCTTGGTCCTCAGAATCCCACCACAGTCAGCCCCAACACCAGCAGCACCAGGCACACCAGCAGCACCAACAACAACACCAACCTTCTTTGTAATCAACTGATGCTGCACAGGACAGAGGGCATCAGCACTTGACCATATTGCTGCCCGGGACACCAGGGATGGCCTCACCATGGCCAGATTTACTTAACTTGATGCTCTACACCCCGGCTGCCACATGATGCGCCAGGTTGGCACCACCCAACACCAACACCATTAAGCATTCCTACAATGCCCAAGCCATTCCTTTCACACTCATCACCATTGCGGGGGGTACCGTTACATCTCACCATTCACTGCAACTCACTAAGCCACTTCCAAAGGTGCACACAGATCTGTCCAAGAACGCAAAGTGTTGAAAATAAAGGTTTCAATGTTTGACACCACATTAACAGAAACTTTACATGAACATTGGCTAAAACACACACGTGTCTTGTGTATTGTTAGTTGGTATGATTGGACTAGGATGAGGATGAGTGTGAGGGGTGGCTAGTGAGATGGGGAAGTGATAATGCAGATAGAGAGGGATGGGTGGAGGTGCAAGGTCAGTTGGTGTGAGTAACGATATGCAGGAGTAGGGTAGGGAAGGCAGAGTGATAGGGATGTGATGAGTGGCACAGCAGGGTGAGGTTGAGTGTGGGTTTGCAGCAACGTTTCGCGATCTACTGAGACCATTGAAAGGTTTGCACCACTGTAGCCAGGTACTCCTGACGACATCCCTGCTTGTGCCCTCCTGTGCAATGTGCAACCAGACTGTGTTGGGGTCCTAGGGAGGTCTTTTCCGCCCATTGGAAGGGAAGAGGACCTCCCTGTGTGCTGTGACTCCCTCCATAAGCATATGGAGGGAGTCATGGGAGAGCCTGGGTGCAGCCGTGCCCCTCTGTGAAGTGCTTGTCAGTGTTTGCAGCACCTCAATGCTGTAGAACACTGGCAGCACAACGGTCAAAATAAATTTGCGTGTGGTCCCTTTAAGGAAACCGGCTGATGACGTGTCATCAAATGACGTCATCAGACCCGCTTCCTTCATTTGGTTGGCGCTGGGTGGACTTAACATGCCCAATCAACGTAAAATCATTCTACAGAGCGGGCTGGAGCCAGCAGCAGGGGACCCGCCACCAACATCGCCCGCCATCGACCTGCCGAGGTAGGGGAAATTGCGGCCTATGATTCTATGGCATGTGTCTTATACCACCAGATTTGACCAGATATTTTTCTCCTCAATAATTTTTTTTGACAGTTTCTGGTTGAATGATTTTTTAATACAGGTTTTGGTTCTTAATTTACAACAAAATACATTTGTGAAAGTGTATTCTTCTGTTGCATGCTTAAACCTACTGAATAAAATAGAAGTCTGTAAAGTTAGTAAGAACTAATTCTGACTAGCCATTTAAGAGTTAACTGTTGAACACACAGATAAATGATAAATCTCTTATTTGTTGCTATGCTTACTGTTATGTGAAGATTTTAAAGAATAAAAAACTGGTTTCAATTAGTAATTAAAATTGTTCTGCGAAGTGGAAAATCATTTTGATCATATTAGCACACTGGATGAAGATTTTCTCTGAAATATGTGTAACTAAATCAAAGTACTCTTTATAAACAGATTAATGATTTCATAACAGAGGAAATCTTACTTCGTTGTTCTCAAAGTATAATACAGGGAACAAAGGGTGATGTTTTTTAATGAACAAGTCAGAGTAATTTTTTCATCTTGTTATCCAAATACATAACACAAGGGATGCACACAGCCTGAGGCATTTCTTCAGCACTGTATTTTGTGCAGCAACTGTTGAATTACAATGGGAGAGGTTCCCGATGGCTCAGTGCGCATATGCAGACTGAGAGTGTCCCAGATTTTACCCCTGCAGTTGGCCTGAATGCCGTGGCTAGAGAGGTGAAAAATCCATCATAGCTCCAGCTCCAAATCACACCCGCTGGAAAGTGTGCTTGTGTGAACATCTGGAAGAACAGTGCTGTGATGCCTCCAATGACAAAGTGACCAGCTCTCAATCAGTGTCTAAAGTCACTCATGGAGTATGTGATATGGGCAAAGTACCCAAAGACATTCAGGTTCTGTGGGCTATATCCTATCATGAGGTTTCTGTGTTCCTGTGAGTCGGCAACTTCAGCAGAGGGCGGTAGGAATTAGGAGAGGAAGTCAAACATTTCCAAATCATTTTCCTTTTAGTTATTTGAACAAATATTGAAGTTGTCAGTGTGTTTTAACAATTACTTATATAATGTTCAACACAATCATAGTGTTGGTTTTGACCCATCAAATGCTGTATGCCCATCTCCAGTGACGCTACATACGTCAGTGTAAACTGTCCATATTACAGTTTATTGCAATGTGAGCGCTCTGAAATAAAATGTATTTTTCAATAGATTTCAGAAGAAGCGATCCAACGTATAATGGCTGGGGAAGAATTTGATGATGAAGGAAACAGTTCAGGGAATAGCAATGGTGAAAGTGATCCCAGTTCACCAAACAATGGCAGAAGAGACAGAAACATTTCTCCAGATTCCACAAGGTTCATACGTTCTTCAAGGTAAGAATACTCTAAGACAGAAATTGTTTGGACTCACTATGTTGGGGAATCATATTGAGACAGTTATAATGCAGGTCTTCAACTATCTCCCAAACAAATCTATGATGATGCTGAGGAAGTGTCCAGTATCAGGGGATTGGCAGGAGTTAGTCTATAAGATGGAGATGTCTCTCCAGTCACTGCTACATTGCAAACTTCCTACCACTCCGCTCCAGTCACTACAATAGGGTCTCTAATTGTACAAGGACAAGGCAGCCACTTCATCACCAGCCGTATCACTTGCAGGGCCATAGTTTGGCCCAACAGAAGGAGGAAATGGGCTACCTCCATCCCTAGATGCAAGCACCGGTACCCAACAGCCATCCACCTCACTTCCTCTGTCCAGTAGGGGGAAACTTAGAAGCAGCACAAGGTTAAGTAGTAGAATGCAAACACCACACACTTTATGTGAAGAGAAATTGGCTTGTGTTCCCTTGAGTATAGAAGATTGGTGGGTGATCTGATCGAGATGTTTAAAATGGTAAAGAGATTCGATAGTGTGGTGTATGTAACCTGTTCCACCTTAAGATAACTTAAGCCTGTTCCACCTTAAGAGATGTACTACTTTCTCTGGCTGCTGTATACGTAATACCAGTGGTGACCACCGGTATATAAGTACTGTGTAGTGATATTGTATTTAGTATAGTCCTGACCTCCAACTAGTAAAGACCTGTTGAAACCTTATTCTTGTAGTCTGTGTCAGTAATTAATCTTAATACAACTGGAACACACAGACTTAACAGTGGCGACGAGTCCGATTCTTACCCTGTGGCAGTTTATATCCACGGCGGCTTCGTCCACAGAACGGGCGTCAAAGAGAGGCATCCACCCTCATCACCCTACTGGAAGACACGTCGCGCGGCAGGCATCGAGAACCCGGAGTGCAGAAGACATCCTGAACTCGAAGCCTCCATCAGCGGCAGTCAGCTATCTTCTTTCTACCTCGGTGGTGAGTAAGCCGGTCAGCGACGCGAGCAGAAAGTCGGCCGCGTTGGCTGTACAGACAGGGGAGGAAGACGGAGGAATAAGGGCGGTGAGATCGATCGCGACCGGCGATAAGGGCCGGGCCGCATTCGGGCCGAAAAGGCGCAGCGTCCGGGGCGACTGAAGGCGCGAGAGCCGCGGTGAAGGCGAACGCAGCCGGTGCTAATAACCGGGCTGCAAGAAGGGCTGCAAGGCGCGACATCGGGGAAGCGCGAATGCCCGAGGGAGCCGCGGTGAAGCGGAGACAGCGTCGGGGGAGTTACTAACCGCTGGGAAAGGGGAGCAGCAGTGGCACGCCAAACACCATTGCAGCCAGTGGGTGAAGACCGCCAAGCGCGGGAAAACCGCCATTTTGTAGGCGGAGGACGAAGACAAGAGCGGGAAGCCGCCATCTTGGGATAAAAAAAAATTTAAAAATTAAAAAAAAAAAAAAAAATTGCAACGATGCCTAAACATGGGAACATTAATACCTTTGATAGCGACATCGAAGATTGGGCCATGTATGTAGAACGCATACAAAATTATTGTAAAGCAAATAAAATCCCAGGTGCAGAGAAAGCACTAACTTTATTAAACTTAATGGGTGCGAAGACATACGGGCAATTGAAACACCTTTTATCACCAGATGAACCGGCGGATAAGACGTTCGAGGAGATTGTTACTGTCCTGAAAAATCATCTAAACCCCACGCCGCTGATGCTAGCGGAACGATTTAAATTTTACAGCAGAAGGCAGCTGAAGGATGAAAGCAATGCTGAATATTTAATGGAATTGCGTAAGCTAGCAAAGTACTGTCAGTTTGGAACGGGACTAACAGACGCGCTAAGAGATAAATTTGTGTGTGGATTATTAAAAGAAGATACACAAAAGCGACTGCTCGAGGAGAATGAGCTGACGCTTGAGAAAGCGGTCACTATGGCAGCAGCACACGAAGCCGCAGCGAGAGGCACGGCAGTAATGCAGCTACGGTCACCGGAACTCAGTACAAATAAATTGGGTTTGAGTACTGTAAAATGTTATCGTTGTGGAAAGACAACACACGATCAGAACCAGTGTTGGTTTAAAAACCAAGAATGCAGAACGTGTGGCAGGCTTGGCCACATAGCTAAAGTATGCCGGTCAGGAAAGAAGACCAGCAACAAAAGTCACCGCAAAGAAAATACATAAAGGTGCACAAGATGACAAAGACCAGTTCGAACGAACAGAAGTCAGATTCAGACGCTAGCAGTAATGAACTGGGTAGCTTAAGAGTACACAACGTTGGTAAGGATGCAGATCTCCAGACAATTTGGGTCACTCTTCAGATAGCAGGAGTCCAAGTAAAGATGGAATTGGACACTGGATCGGCATTGACGGTCATGAATAAGAAAGATTACAAAAGGTTATTCCAACATATTCCCCTATGGGATACGGAGATTATATTGAAAACATACACGGGGCAAAGAGTGTACCCCATCGGAAAGATAGAGGTAAAAGTGGTCCACAAGGGCGAAGAAAGCCAAGTAATGGACTTATATGTGCTACCTGAAGGAGGTCCACCACTACTGGGATGGGAGTGGATTAGGAAAATGAATATGGACTGGCACTCCTTAAAAGCACTAACGGTAGATTCCGGGGAAACAGATGTCAAACCTAAACGATTGTCCAAAATATTGGATGATGCTAAAGAGGTGTTCCAGCAAGGACTGGGAACACTGAAAGGAATTACGGCAAACATCAAGATTGATGAACATGCACAACCAAAATTTTTCAAAGCCAGACCGGTACCCTATGCAATACGACCTACTGTAGAAGCGGAACTGGAAGCGCTAGAACGTTCAGGTGTACTGTCTAAGGTAGATTGGAGTGAGTGGGCTACGCCCATTGTTCCCGTTATGAAACGTCCTTCGAGCAACAAGCCAGGAGAACCAGGGAAGGTTCGCATCTGTGGAGATTTCAAGATCACCGTTAATCCGGTGCTTCACACGGTGCAGTATCCGCTTCCGCGGATTGAGGATATTTTTGCTTCGTTGTCTGGCGGGAAACACTTCACCAAGATAGACCTGGCGCAGGCGTACTTGCAGATGGAGGTTGAAGAAGAGTCACGCCAGTACCTCACGATCAACACGCATAGAGGTTTGTACCGGTATAATAGGCTGGTTTTTGGAGTGGCATCGGCTCCGGCAATTTGGCAGAGGGCCATGGAGCAGGTATTACAGGGAATTCCAGGCACACAATGTTACCTGGACGATATTCTGATTACAGGTGATGGTGATGAAGAACACCTCGCAAACTTGGAACTGGTGCTCAACAGACTGAAAGAGTATGGACTTAGAGTTAATCGGCAGAAATGTGAGTTCTTTCAGAAGCGGATCTCGTACTGTGGTCATGTCATTGACCGGGAGGGGCTTCATAAGTCTCCTGACAAGATAGAGGCAGTTGTAAAGGCTCCCGCTCCGGATAATGTCTCTCAGTTGAGGTCGTTTCTGGGATTGATTAACTATTACCATAAGTTTCTACCGAATCTATCCACGGTACTGCACCCGCTGAACGCTCTTTTACAGAAGGGGGTACCATGGGAATGGAGCGAAAACTGTAAGAAGGCATTTCGCAAAAGCAAAGAATTGATCACCTCAGAGGAAGTGTTGGCTCACTTCAACCCGACACTGCCTATTCGGTTGGCTTGTGATGCTTCTCCATATGGTATTGGGGCAGTACTCTCACACAAGTTGCCAAATGGCACGGAAAGGCCAGTCGCGTTTGCATCCAGATCATTGACCTCCGCTGAGCGCAACTATGCGCAGATCGATAGGGAGGCTCTCAGCCTTGCATGGGGAGTGAAGAAGTTTAATCATTACCTGCAGGGCCAAAAATTCACACTTCTAACAGACCATCAGCCGTTGGTATCCATTTTTAACCCTAAGAAGGGTGTTTCGGTGATGACAGCACAGCGACTCCAGAGATGGTCCCTTTTCCTAGGGGCACATCAATATCAAATAGAATTCAAAGGTACAAAGCAGCATGGCAATGCTGATGGGCTGTCGCGCCTGCCACTACCTGAAGCAGAAGAGACGACGAAAGTTGACCCTGTTGAGTTATTTCATTCGACCATCATCGAGTGTTTACGAGTCACCAATGCAAGTATTGAAAGAGAAACCAGGAACGACCCGACACTGTCCCGAGTTTACGAGGTGACAGTGAAGGGATGGCCAACACATGGTGATCCTCTGTTACCGGCATTCTCGGCAAGGCGAGACCAGCTGTCCGTCTGCCATGGTACTTTGATGTACGGGACAAGAGTGATTATTCCTCCCAAGTTACGGGAAAGAGTTCTAAAGGAACTGCATGAAGGTCATCTGGGGGGAGTTAAGATGAAAAGTCTTGCTAGGGCTTATGTATGGTGGCCGGGCATTGACCAACAGATGGAGGAGTTGACAAAAAGCTGCGCTGGGTGCCAAAAAGTGCAAAATGCACCTCCGATCGCACCGCTACACCCATGGGAATGGCCTTCAGCCCCATGGCAACGCGTACATATTGACTTTGCTGGTCCATTCATGGACTCCATGTTCCTAATTGCGGTGGACGCACATTCCAAATGGCCAGAAGTGATCAAGATGAATACCACTACTTCAGAAAAGACAATTGCGGTGTTAAGAACAATATTCGCAAGGAACGGATTGCCAGAACAGATATGTTCGGACAACGGACCACAGTTCGTGTCGGAAGAATTCCAAAAATTCTTAAAGAAGAATGGGGTGAAACATTATACCTCTGCCCCATATCATCCGGCGACAAACGGGTTGGCCGAGAGATTTGTCCAAACATTCAAAAAGGCAATAAAGGCCATGAACGATAATCAGATTCCATTACAACACAAGGTGGACAATTTCCTAATGGCATATCGAAACGCCGCTCATGCAGTGACTAACCAAAGTCCTGCCATGATGTTTTATAACAGGAGGTTGCGGTCCAGGTTGGACTTGTTAAAACCAAATGTGCGGAGGGAAGTGGAAAACAAACAGTTCCGGCATATTAATAACAAGTCCACTCGAAGTTTCGACGTAGGACAACCAGTGTTGGCAAGGGGCTATGGAAACGAAAAATGGCAGTCCGGAACAATTCGGGCCAAACAAGGACCTCTGATGTACACAGTAGATATTGGTAACAATGTGATAAGGCGTCATGTGGATCAACTGGTAGAATCAAGAGCAAGGGTCGAACCCATGGTTGCGACAGAGACAACTGTGGAAGACGTTAATGAACCTGAAGCATCTACCTCGGCAGGGACTGTACCTGATGATGACGTCCAATACATAGGAAACCAACAAGAAGAGTCACCTCAGCAACAAGAATCAGAGACCACTGAAAGGCGTTATCCAAACCGAATCAGAAGGCCTCCTGAGAGACTGAACCTTTGAACTGTTTATACCTGAAGTTATATATGTATATATGTTATTATGTTATGTTAAATAGGGATATGACTGTTAAGCTAAAAAGGGAGGATTGTGGTGTATGTAACCTGTTCCACCTTAAGAGAACTTAAGCCTGTTCCACCTTAAGAGATGTACTACTTTCTCTGGCTGCTGTATACGTAATACCGGTGGTGACCACCGGTATATAAGTACTGTGTAGTGATATTGTATTTAGTATAGTCCTGACCTCCAACTAGTAAAGACCTGTTGAAACTTTATTCTTGTAGTCTGTGTCAGTAATTAATCTTAATACAACTGGAACACACAGACTTAACAGATAGGGTAGATATAGAGAAACTATTTCCTCTGGTGGGGGAATCAAGAAGAAGGGGACATAATCTTAAAATTAGAGCTGGGCCATTTAGGAGGAAAATCAGGAAGCACTTTTTCACACAAAGCATAGTGGAAATCTGGAATTCTTTCCCCCAAAAGGTTGTGGATTCTGGGACAATTGGAGCTTTCAAGACTGCAATTGATAGATTTTTGTTAGGTAAGGGTATCAAGGAATAATAAAAGTTGCATTGACAGATATTAGAAATCATTTGGTGTGAGGCTGATTCGGGTTGTTGGGAAGAAATGAGGTTGCATTCATGGATGCTAAAGTAGAGCTGGACCCAATAGAGGGAATGATTTATTTGGGGTTTGGGCACATTAGAGAGGATTGTTATGCGGGAAAAGACTACTGAAAAGTTTAGGCAATTAAGTCCTGCTGATGACTGCAAAATAGTTCATTCGGTAGGCAGCTCTTCTCTTGTGTGATGGGCCTTGTCATTTGCTTCAGCTTCATGCACTTACCTTCTTCTGGCTGCCGCTTCATTTAAACATAGAAACATAGAAGATAGGAGCAGGAGTAGGCCATTCGGCCCCTTGAGCCTGTTCCGCCATTTAATGAGATCATGGCTGATCATCCAAATTCAGTACCCTGTCCCTGCTTTCTCCCCATATCCCTTGATGCCTTTAGCCTTAAGAAATATATCTAACTCCTTCTTGAATATATTTAATGAATTGGCCTCAACTGCCTTCTGTGGTAGAGAATTCCACAGGTTCACCACTCTCTGGGTGAAGAAATTCCTCCTCATCTCTGTCCTAAATGGCTTACCCCTTATCCTTAGACTGTAACCCCTGGTTCTGGACTCCCCGACCATCGGGAACATCCTTCCTGCATCTAGTCTGTCTAGTTCTGTTAGAATTTTATAAGTTTCAATGAGATCCCCTCTCATTCTTCTAAACTCTAGCGAATATAAGCCGAATCGACCCAATCTCTCCTCATACGTCATTCCTGCCATCCCAGGTATCAGTCTGGTGAAACTTCGCTGCACTCTCTCCATGGCAAGAACACCTTTCCTCAGATAAGATGACCAAAACTGCACACAATACTCAAGGTGTGGTCTCACCATGCCCTGTACAACTGCAGCAAGATATCCTTGCTCCTATACTCAAATCCTCTTGCTATGAAGGCCAACATACCATTTGCCTTCTTAACCGCCTGCTGCACCTGCATGCTTACCTTCAGCGACTGGTGCACAAGGACACCCAGGTCTCGTTGCACTTCCCCTTCTCCCAATCTATTGCCGTTCAGATAATAATCTGTCTTCCTGTTTTTGCCACCGAAGTGGATAACCTTGCATTCATCCACATTATACTACATTTGTCATGCATCTGTCCAATCACCCAACCTGTTCAATCATACTGGAGTTTCTCTGCATCCTCCTCACAGCACACACGCCCACCCAGCTTTGTGTTGTCTGCAAACTTGGAGATATTACATCTAGTTCCCTTGTCTAGATCATTAATATATATTGTGAATAGCTGGGGTCCTAGCACCGATCCCTGCGGTACCCCACTAGTCACTGCCTGCCACTCAGAAAAAGACTCGTTTCTTCCAACTCTTTCCTTCCTGTCTGCCAACCAGTTCTCTATCCAAGACAGTACCTTACCCCCAATCCAGTGTGCTTTAACTTTGCACACTAATCTCTTATGTGGGACCTTATCGAAAGCCTTCTGAAAGTCCAAATACATTACATCCACTGGTTCTCCCTTATCTATTCTACCAGTTACATCCTCAAAAAATTCCAGTAGATTAGTCAAGCATGATTTACCTTTTGTAAATCCATGTTGACTTTGTCCGATCCTGTCACTGTTTTCCAAGTGCTCTGCTATTACATCTTTTATAATGGACTCTAGCATTTTCCCCACTACCGATGTCAGACTATAATTCCCCGTTTTCCCTCTACCACCTTTTTTAAATAGTGGGGTTACATTAGCTATCCTCCAATCCATGGGAACTGTTCCAGAGTCTATAGAATTTTGGAAGATGACCAGCAATGCATCTACTATTTCTAGGGCCACTTCCTTAAGTACCCTAGGATGTAGATTATTAGGCCCTGGGGATTTATCTGCCTTCAATCCCATCACTTTCCCTAACACAATTTCCCTACAAATACTGATTTCATTCAATTCCTCCGTCTCATTAGACCCTATGTTCCCCGACATCTCTGGGAGGTTATTTGTGTCCTCCTTGGCTCCTTTGCAGTTCAAAGTTGTGGAGGCACAGCAGGTAGCTGGAATCTCACAGGCCTTTAACTAGGCTGTACTGTCGCACTCCCGCTATCAGCCCAAGCAGTTCAATTGCCACTTGAGGATGCTGAAGGCACGTTCCACTATTGATCTGGTGGATGCATGGGCCACATTTTGCTTCTCCCGAGCGCTTGTCCTTGGGTTAGCACACTGAGAGCTGCCAAGGACTTGTGTGCATGATCCTGTTCCTGTTGTCACAGACTGTGTTTTGCTATAATGGTCGCCCCTTATGGCCACATGGCCCTGACATTCCACAGGGTGAGTTGCACCACTTTCACACCAATGGAAAATGATTTGCATGGTGGTCTAGGGAGGTATTTACACCACAACCTAATGAGTCACTTACATATGCAGTGTAGGTTTTTTTGGCATAAAACCCCATGTTAAACATGATTAATCTGCTGGGGTGTATTGAAATTATAATGCAGCCTTTAAAAAGCCAGTTCTGGCTGAATATTGCAGCAGTAGACTGGGGGAGCAGCAGGTAAGTAAGGAACAGAGCTTGGCTCAGTCAATTGACTGTCAACTAGCTGGACTGGGTGCCTCATAGCTGTTTTGTGCTGCTTTACAAGAAGGTCTAACACAAGAGAAGCTGTCAGAGGTAGGCAAGAAAGGCAGCAGGACATGACAGAGGCTGAGAAGAAGATGTCACAATTTCACTGAGTTCAACCTACAAATCCTACTGGATGAAACAGAGCAGACAAGAGATAGGGTCCTAATGTCTATGGCAGGAAACTTCCCAAAACTGACACATGTGCCATGTGGATGGAGGAGGCAGTGGCAGTGAGTGCCAACTCTCTCACCACCAGGACTGCCAACTCTCTCACCACCAGGACTGCAGAGCAGTACCACAAAAAGTTCAATGACCCAACCAGGGCAGGCAAGGTAACACACCAGCCACTCTCTTTTTTTCCTCGGGAACCCTGGCACCAGTACGCTCTTCACACTGTAAGAAGATCAACTAACCTTTCACAATGCACTCTGACCAAGGACGGGGGGAGGGGGGAGGGAGGCACTAACTCAGAACCTTACAATATGGCTACCTTTCTCCCCTAACAGCAATTACTTGCATGCACAACCTTATAATGCCATCCTCCACTTAAAGGCTTAGTCTTGTTGCAGGAGAGAATGGTGCACAATGCCCATGAGTGGCAGGGCACCAGCTGGAGCATCCCCAACCTGAAATGCTCACACCCTATGAGGAGCAGAATGGCTAGTGTTCACATTGAACTTGGCTGTCTTAAAATAGAACGTGCACTTATGTCATGCTTTGTTATTCACGGAATTTAGAGTCATACAGGAAAGGATGCTGACATTCAATCCGTGATGATTATTGGCACGGTCATATAGGGACAAAGAAGGCTGGTGTGTGGTCATGTTCCAGGATGGTTAGTGGATTGAAGGATTATTTGAAGTGGAAGATGAAGGTGTCAAAGGTAAACTGAAGAACAGACTTCAGGTGATGAGCTGTGCTCTAATGTCCCTTGCAGCTGCAGAGTCCTCTGAATGTCAGGATGCTCTCCTTCATGCACTTGTGCCTCCAAAGCACCTCCCCAACAATGTCTTTTAGTATGACGAGTTTGTGATCACAGCAGGCTGCAACTATGTATGAAACACATGCTGAACTACAGAGCCCTTCCCAACAAATCTAGGCAGTGCAAACGTTCGTCAGAGCTCACAAAGCAACAATGCTATCTATTGTACCTTGCACTGTAGGAGAGCCAGCAACCCTGATGGCCCTATCACACTGCTGCCTTGCTCTGATACCAATGGTGATGAACTCCCCGGCTCTCCTGTAAAGTGCATCAGTCATCTCATGAATGCATGCCCAGAATGCGCCCTGGCTGATGTTGCAGAGACTCCCCCATGGCTGCCTGAAATGACCCTATGCCATAAAAGTTGAGTGCTGTCATCACTTTTTTTTTTACCCACAGAGAGATCAGTGCAGGCAGATGGCCGTGGCTGCAGGTCTCAAGCAGTCGGTGGCAGAGCTCTCTCATTTCCTCATTGCTAGTCGCACTCTTCCTATACATATCTCCTCAATGAGGCCTTCGTGTGACCTCTGCGGCCTGTATATTCTATAGGCTGGGAATACTATCCATTGGGGTGCATCCTTCTTACATGCTGCCTGATTCTCCTTTGCTCCATTCTGTGCTGTTCCTCCTCCTCCTTCTCTTCCGTGTTAATGGTAGACAAGGGTATGCCCATAGGGAATGCCATACCTGCTCCAGAGAAACCCTCACTGTGGGTGAAGCAGTCAAAATCTTCCAGTGGCCTCACACTCTCAGAAGCAAGTCCATGCCTGTGCAGGCAGAATATGAAAAAGGTTCCCAGCTGTAGAACTTGATATTGAATCTCTCCACGCTGTTCTGGCTCACAAACTCCTCAGTTCTGCCTGTCTCAGCTGATCCTTGGCATCAACCGCACCTTATAATTTCCGGTCTACCCAAGGATATTGCAAGTGTAAAAGCAGAAACCTCACAGCTGCAACACCACTGGCCCTCATTATTATAATATATGTAAAGGAGCTCACCCGGGGCTCAGTGGGCGGGTACTGGAAGCTGCCGAAAAGCACGAGGGAATTCAGGGGGATTGACTTTGTGGGGGAAAACCAATGTAAACAGCTTCTGCCCCGTTTTGCATCTCTTAGCATCACTGCAGGATGTTTCACTTCATTAAATCAACAGCAACTTGCATTTATATAGCGCCTTTAATGTGGTAACATGTTCCAAGGCGCTGAGTCAGACAAAATTCTCTCGAGCCTGGGGAAAAGCAGTGCGAGATTTCCTCTTCCAGAGGGCGTTACATTGCCTGAGTTTGACCTGCATGGACTGTAACTTCAGTGCAATGTCAAACAAAATTTAAAAAGTGCCTGGCAGTGTCTCATGGATCAGGTCAACTTTTAAAGTGACCTGGAGTTAATTTACTTGTTCAGAGAGTGTGGGCAATTCCACCCACACTTTAAAACTTTTAACTATTAGGAGAGGATCTTGGTGGATGTGTGTAACAGGCGTATAACACATGTGGCCTAGACAGGTAGTTACAATCTAAAACCAGCATCAGACGCACCCCACTCCAGGCCTTGAACATGCAATCTCAGCTGACACTTCTGTGCAGTACTGATGGAGTACTGCGAATTTTAAGGTAGGTCTTCCGGATAAGATGTTAAACTGAGGCCCCGTCTGCCCTTTCAGGTGGAAGTAAAAGAGCCTATGGCGCCATTTGAAGAAGAGCAGGGGCGTTCTCCCCAGTGTCCTGGCCAATATATATCCCTCAACCAATACCACTAAAAGGAAGTTATGATGAAGCTTTATAAAACACTGGTTCGGCCTCAACTGGAGTAGTGTCGAATTCTGGGCACTGCACTTTAGGAAGGATGTGAAGGCCTTGGAGAGGGTGCAGAAATTATTTACAAGACTGGTTCCAGGGATGAGGGACTTCAGTTACGTAGATAGACTGGAGAAGCTGGGGTGGTTGTTCTTAGAGCAGAGAAGGTTGAGAGGAGATTTGATAGAGGTGTTCAAAATCATGAGGGGTCTAGACAGTGTAGATAGAAACTGTTCCCATTGGTGGAAGGGTCAAGAACCAGAGGACACAGATTTAAGGTGATTGGCAGAAGAACCAAAGATGACATGAGGAGAAACTTTTTTACGCAGCGAGTGGTTATGATCTGGAATGCCCTGCCTGAAAGGGTGGTGGAGGCAGATTCAATCATGGCGTTCAAAAGGGAATTGGATAAGTACCTGAAGGAAAAACTTTTGCAGGGCTACAGGGCAAGGGCGGGGGAGTGGGACTAGCTGAAGTGCTCTTGCAGAGAGCTGGCACGGGCTCGATGGGCCTAATGGCCTCCTTCTGTGCAGTAATTATTCTATGATCCTGTGATTCTAAAAAAGAAAAACTTGCATTTATATAGTGCCATTCATGACCACCAGACGTCCCAAAGTACTTTGCAGCCAATGAAGTACTTTTTGGAGTGTAGTCACTGTTATAATGTAGAAAACACAGCAGCCAATTTGTGCACAGCAAGCTCCCACAAACAGCAATATGATAATGACCAGCTAATCTGTTTTTATGTTGATTGAGGGATAAGTATTGGCCAGGACACCATGGATAACTCCCCCGTCCCCCTCCACTCATCTCCAAAATAGTGCCATGGGATCTTTTACGTCCACCCAAGAGAGTCGACGGAGTCTCGATAAAACAGATTATCTAGCCATTATCACATTGTTGTTTGTGGGAGCTTGCTGTGCGCAAATTGGCTGCTGCATTTCCTACATTACAACAGTGACTTCACTTCAAAATTACTTTACTGACATCCTGAGATCGAGAAAGGTGCAACATAATTACAAGCTCTTTCTTTCTTTCCTTTCTTGCAGCCATTGCTGTTTGCAGAATAGCCAATGAGTTAAGTTCTTGAATTTTTTGACTCCATTTTATTTTCAAGAAGAACATTTCTTATAAATAATGGAGTGAAGGCTTGTCTGCTTCATTATATAAAGTACTTACCATTTTATTACTTTCTTTTTCCCAGATCAATAGGATTGAATGGGCACTCTGCACTCAGGGATTCCTGCCTCAGCTCCGAGAGCCCTGCTGTAATACAGTATCCTCCTCCCTGCTTTGCTTACTCTGCACATAGTCTTCTGTCCTGGACTGAAACCCATGGCTTCAACCTGCATCCCCAGACTCTGCTACAGCAGCTGTTACATGCGGAGGAGACAAAGCAACTTAAAGTTCCAGTCCTAATGCAAAGCAGGTACTGATACTTCAGTTAGCATATAAAAGACTAAGCAACAATATCAAGTAGTTGGCGAATTGTGAGAATGTATACAATTCTAAATGATCAGTCACTCATACTGATCTTACAGTACTTTATGATATCTACAAATCACATATGGAGTTAGCTGATGGTGCAATACTTCTCATTTACTCACATTCGCTGCAGTGAATACTAGAGTGAGTCTTGGCTCAGTGGTAGCATTCCCACCTCTGAATTAGAAAGGTTTGAGCCCCACCCCAGGCAGCGCCAGCGAGCGGACAGGAAAGTCCAGGCCTGGTTTATATCCAGTAGGGTACTTGTGTCTGATGGGGGCCTCCCCAACGTAGCCCTGGCAAGCAGAAGTCCAGAGTTCCAGGCTCTGGATACTGGGTTTACATCAAGTGGGGTACTCACGTCCGATGGGAGTGGAGTGGTGACCCCCTCATCGCCCCCCGCCCTGATCAGGCGAACAACCTGTCCATATAAAAAAGGGTCTTTGTTACTGAAACAGCTGTTTCTGATCTGCTGGATGTAAATCCAGTGGGAGAAATGGGTTATCGCATGTGCTGCTAAGCAGGGAAGAGAAAGAAGTAGTGCAGTGGATGGTGGGGTGTTGGTTTATGCCTGTGATTCACCCACTCGCCAAGTGTCCAATCTGAGGCTGGCTGACAGGGAAGAGCAGAAGTGCTGCAGACGCCATTGGGAGGGCAGTAGGCTTTGATTGGCAACTTAGTGGTGCAAAGAACATGCTGAGAGCTAAAAGGAGGCTGCAAATAGGAATGGAAACTTAATAAGTAGTTGTGGTAAAACCACCAATGAACTCCTGTACAAATGAATAACTGTCTTTAAAGCAATGTTACAGCACCTATGTCCGTTTGCTGAGTGTAAACAAGCTTTCTGTAAAAACCCTGAAACAACGCGATGATGTCATCACATTGGTCACGTGGTGCCCCGAGTGGCGGGAAACGTGATGACGTCATGACGTCAGAGGTGGGAGGTTCTGAGTTCAGACCTCGTGGAACAAGCTACTGTATAGACCTGTTTGCTGTTGCTCCTGCATGTTTTTGTTTTGTTCACCAGTTTAATTAAATTCGGTTAATTTACTGAACTGACTCGACCTCAGTGATTTAGATAGGAATCCGTTGATTCCTACATAGTTATATTTCATATTGAAATGTTTTTAGTAAGTCTGGAAAGTAGGAAGTAGAAAACACATGTACATTCGGTACATTTTTGTTCTCAGTGCCCGATTTATTCTGAATTGTGTTCTTTGCACAAAACACAAAAGCTGAACTATTATATAACAAGTAATCCAATAGTATGGTGTTTATTAATGATATAATGACAAATTGAACTGGTTACTGAATAATAAGCAGCATTTTCATACTGTAATAAAGCATTTGAAAGGGTTCACCTTGAACTAACTTCAAACATAGAAACATAGAAGATAGGAGCAGGAGTAGCCATTCGGCCCCTCAAGCCTGCTCCGCCATTCAATGAGATCATGGCTGATCATCCAAATTCAGTACCCTGTCCCTGCCTTCTCCCTATATCCCGTGATCCCTTTAGCCTTAAGAAATATATCTAACTCCTTCTTCAATATATTTAATGAATTGGCCTCAACTGCCTTCTGTGGTAGAGAATTCCACAGGTTTACCACTCTCTGGGTGAAGAAATTCCTCCTCATCTCTGTCCTAAATGACTTACCCCTTTATCCTTAGACTGTGGCCCCTGGTTCTGGACTACCCCGCCATCGGGAACATCCTTCCTGCATCTAGTCTGTCTAGTCCTGTTAAAATGTTATAAGTTTCAATGAGATCCCCTCTCATTCTTCTAAACTCCAGCGAGTATAAGCCCAATCGACCGAATCTCTCCTCATACGTCATTCCTGCCATCCCAGGTATCAGTCTGGTGAATCTTCGCTGCACTCCCTCCATGGCAAGAACATCCTTCCTCAGATAAGGTGACCAAAACTGCACACAATATTCAAGGTGTGGTCTCACCAAGGCCCTGTACAACTGCAGCAAGATATCCTTGTTCCTGTACTCGAACCCTCTCGCTACGAAGGCCAACATACCATTTGCCTTCTTAACCGCCTGCTGCACCTGCATGCTTACCTTCAGCGACTGGTGCACAAGGACACCCAGGTCCCATTGCACTTCCCCTTCTCCCAATCTATTGCTGTTCAGATAATAATCTGCCTTCCTGTTTTTGCCAGCAAAGTGGATAACCTCGCATTTATCCACATTATACTGCATCTGCCATGCACCTGCCCAATCACCCAACCTGTCCAAATCATACTGGAGTTTCTCGGCATCCTCCTCACAGCACACACCCACCCAGCTTTGTGTCGTCTGCAAACTTGGAGATATTACATCTAGTTCCCTCGTCCAGATCATTAATATATATTGTGAATAGCTGGGGTCCAAGGACTGATCCCTGCGGTACCCCACTAGTCACTGCCTGCCACTCGGAAAAAGAGCCGTTTATTCCAACTCTTTGCTTCCTGTCTGCCAACCAGTTCTCTATCCAAGTCAGTACCTTGCCCCAATCCCATTGCCAAACAGCAAACAAAAGGTTATAAAGGACAATTTAATCAGATATGCACACAGCAAGGGTGATTATTTCATTATTCATTATGTAGGAATCAAAATCAGGACATGGAAACAATTAACACATTAGTTAATGATCCTGTATCAGCCACAATTCTGCTTTGAAAGAGGAGCTATATATACAAGGAATGGAGAGCAACTTGAACATTTCATATTTACAATTAATGCTAGGTCTAACAAACAGTTGTTTTAAAGTATGTGGCCTTATTGCTATTAGTTCATTAATGCATGTGTTGTGTGTTTTGCTCTGTAGGTGTGACGAAACCCAATCTAATCTCATGGCACTTCTTTGCCAACTTGCAGACAAAATACTTTTTTGGCAGATAATGTGGATTAAAAAGCTTCCGTTTTTCAAGCAAGTGTTGCTCAAAGAGTACACCTGCCTGCTGGCTGCTTCGTGGCATGAACTGGCTCTACTGCGAGCTGCAACGTCCAGACACTGGCAGGCCCTGGGGGAGCTCTGCGGAATCATGGAGGAGTACAGTCCCTCAAAGGACACTATCCACAGGTAAGATGTTGTTCTGGTGTAAACATAAAACACGCAGATTTTGTATGCATCTTTCTTGTATCATCTCACCATCTCACATATATATATATATATATATATAACACAACCTTTCATTCTTTGAATATCTTTTAATTGTCTCACCAAGCTGATCTTTTATACATCATTCCACCAGTTTTATCACTTTCAGGGTTTTTAAAAAACCCTGCTTGCTGGGCATGCAACTCACTGGCCTAGATTCACCTCTTTGGTGGCTATACCATCATAAGTGTGGCAGGGAGGAAATTCCACCTGCCCATCAGTCGTGCAACTCAGCCCAGCGACTTTACTTGGGTCGGCCTGATTTGGCAGGTTCTGAACAGGGTTTCTATCTGTGCTGGGAGCGTGACAAGGGGTGGCGGGGTGGGGTGGGGTTGGGTGGGGGGGGTGCAGGAATCCATTACTGGCATCCATTGTGGTTTTAATGATGGAAAATGTGACATATGACCCCCCCCCACGGCATCATTGCTGCCTTATTTGGACAGGACCACCCGGAAAAATCATTGTGACTTGAGAAATGTTTCTTTCCTGTTATTTCTGCTCCTGTAACAGGAGTCAACTTTCCTGATTCGTGACTCCTACTTGTTATTCACTTCCTCCACACTTTGATTCTGTTCAGTTTCGTTTGGTGCCTTGCTGAGCTCCCAGTTTCCAGTTCTGATGCCGCGTCCTGTTTTGTGAGCTGTCAGCTTTTCTGCCTGGAGGTGGGGGTGGGACATGAACTGATCATGACTTAAGCTGCAGATAGACTCAATATTGTACTATAGGGGGCAGGTGGAGAACCGAAGTACACACAAGTGCAACTTTTGCAGTGGTGGATTTAGAAACTTTGGACGAAGCTGCAAAGTGTATTTGCTGGTGGATCTGGGATCCAAGTCTTCCCCCCCCCGAAAAAAAATCTGATTTTGACACTCTTTTGGTGCTCTTTTCAGCATTTTGACATGTACCATGATTCAGCATTCGAAGCCAAAAATATTTCTTTCTATATATACGCCTTTTCAGAATAAATACATATGTCATTCCAGAACACATTACCTGTATTTTGGGGTTCATATGCTGAATCATAATACAATTCACACTTCGATCTTGTATACTTCTGTATTTTTAGCTATTTCACAATTATGGAGCCAAAGTACAGAAACTAACAGCGATAGCCTTTAAGTAACAAATGGAAAAATAACAAAATAATAGTCGTTCAAGAAGCAAATTCCCTAAGCATTGAAAAACAAGCTGTGCCGTTGTCCTGGAACTATCAGTAAGACAGAAACTTTTACACAATCACATTATAACAGTACTCTTAAACCTGCAACTTTTCTTCTTCCATCGACCGATACGCACGCCATTGTGGTAACTTAGAATCCTAGAATGATACAGCACAGAAGGAGGCTATTTGGCCCATCGTACCTATGTCGGCTCTTTGAAAGAGCTATCCAATTAGTCCCACTCCCCTGCAATGTAAACTCCTTTGAAAAAACATCCCTTGCTATTTTAGGCAGCAGGGATAGAATGATATTTCCTGTGGCACACACGTCCATAATAGAATGCAGAAATTCAAACGGAAAACCCATTTATATCATTTATTTATTCATTTATTACTAGTGACTTGGGCCATTTCATTGCCTAATAATATTACACAACAATCAAATAAATTATAGGTATTCTAATGCAGTGCGTCAACTGAGCTGTTACTGGGAGTGCAACAATTTCATTGTCCTCCTTGCGAGCTCTCTGCTGAAGTTGATTGCATTTACCTTCCTCCATTGTTGCATTTGTGGCCTTAGTTGCCTACTTGCCCTCATCCCTAGTCCGCATATGTAAAAGAATCTCAGGCATGCTTCGTCCACCATTCTCACTCACTCATGTGGTGCACGCGATTGCAATGTTGCCCCATCCCACCTCCTGAAAACAGCTGAGATCTCAACACGAGCACCATGAATGGTGCTCGGAAACATTGCTGTCCGCACAGAAAGTGGGCAATTGCCAGCTATGGAGCTAGAGGCAGTGAAGGGCATTTAAATTTTAACCAAGATCCCAGTTGATCAATGCATCCCACTTTGGCTGGAGAGTAGATCTTGTACCAAAGTAATTAAATGATATTCATATGAGGTCACTTTCACCATCGATCCCAAACCAGTGTCATCTTTCGGACAGTGTGGCTAGATGGAGAATGATAACTAGGTTCCCATATTCATCTGTTATTCATATACCCTGTTCCACACTCAGTCCCACTTGCCTATCACCCCAATTCTTACTGACCTACATCATCCTCATTTTTAAATGCCTCCATGATCCTATCTCTAACTTTCTGTAGCCCTATATTACCTTGAACATTCTGTTCCTCTGACTCTAGCTTTTTGTGGATCGCCCCTCCATTCTCCCAAAACTTGGTGGCAGAGCCTTCACCTGTACTTTTCTTTGATTTGTTCTTGGGGTTTGGGCGACGCTGACAAGGTCACATTTATTGCCCATCCCTAGTTGCCATGAGAGGGTAGTGCGGGTCTTCTCCTTGAACCACTGCAGTCCTTGTGAAGGTGCTCCCACAATGGGCCCTACCCTCTGGCATTGCCCTTCCTAACCCCCTCCAGCTCTCTATATCTCTTCCTCGCTTTAAAAACCTCCTCAAAATGCATATTGTCCACACCTTTGGGCATCCATTTTCCATATGTTGGTTCTGTGAAGTGCCTTGAGCTGGTTTTACGTTAAAGGTGCTGTTTAAGTGGGTATTGTCGCTGTTTTAATGCAATGTATTCCATTCAGTTGCAAAATGGTGGTTGATTAGTTATTTGCTTCTGCGGAGGTTAAACCTGCAAATGTAGCAAATATTGACCAGCAGCTTCAAAAATAAAAAATGGCAGCTCAAATATGGCACTGACATGGGAAAACAAGTAATTCCACAAGCTTTTTAACTGAAGCAGTAGGAATAACCAACATTCCTTCACTTGTATTGGAGGGGAAAAAAACGTAAGTACATGGAAGCCTGGAGGGAGAAATTGAAATGCTAATGGTCCATTTCTAAGGAACGTGAGCGGCATGGTCCCCCAGAAGAAACATAGAATGATACAGCACAGAAGGAGGCCATTTGGTCCATCGTGCCTGTGCTGGCTCTTTGGTAGAGCTATCCAATTAGTCCCACTCCCCTGCTCTTTCCCCAAAGTCCTGTCATTTTTTTTCCCCCTTCAAATATTTATCCGATTTCCTTTGAAAGTTACTATTGAATCTGCTTCCATCACCCTTTCAGGCCATGCATTCCAGATCATAACAACTGTAAAATGTTTAACTTTTCACATTATAAATTATGCATTCTGGTTAATCTGAAGTACTTTCATGTTCAACAATTGAAAGATTTTTAAGTTAAGAAAAAGGGAAAAACAAAGGCTGGGAATTTCCTCAGAGCTGCTCTCCCTCAACCACCGTAACCTCGCCGGAAGTGCGGGAGGAACTCCGCAACCAGGGTCTCCGTCACACGTTTTCCAAAGTTGCAGTGGTGGAGCAGGAGCAGCTCTGAAGAAATTCCCAACTAAAGTGACATTCAGATTCTTAACACACCATCAACAACTTGCATTTATATAGCGCCTTTAATGTAGTAAAACATCCCAAGGTGCTTCCCAGGAGCGTTATCAGACAAATTTGACAACGAGTCACATAAAGAGATATTGTGGCAGGTCTTGGTCAAAGAGGTAGGCTTTAAGTTGTGTCTTAAAGAAGGAGAGAGAGGTAGAGAGGTTTAGGGAGGGAATTCCAGAGCTTAGGGCCTAGGCAGCTGAAGGCATGGCTGCCAATGGTGGAGCGATGAAAATCGGGGATTCGCAAGAGGCCAGAATTGGAGAAGTGCAGAGATCTCGGGAGGTGGTAGGGCTGGAGGAGGTTACAGAGATAGGGAGAGGTGAGGCCATGGAGGGCTTTGAGCACTGGAAGCAGCACGAAGAGGAGGAGGTGGTCCTCCTGTCTGATGCATTAGCCACCAGCACCGGACTCAGAAGAAGCGTAAGTTTGAGGGGAGGGGAGGGGGTGAGAGAAGGCCTGTGCCACTGATTTGTGTTGGTAAACACTGACGCACTGACTGGACCCCCAAAACACTGACTGTCAGCGTGAAACACTGACGTCTGACAAGTGTGGGTTGCTCACACTTATTTACTTGCAGCTGAATTCTTTGGAATAGAGTTAGTGATTTATAAATAAGCCACCTAAAATCTACTGCTGACCTGCAGTCCAAACACACAATTTGCTTCATTCCCCAATCTCCATCCTCGCATTGCCTTTTATCATCCTGTCTAAATACAAGGGGAGCTATCTCTCTGCCATTAGTTGTTCTGCCAACAAAGAGCACTATTTTAAAAATACCCTATGACTAAGCAGTGATTTGTCCTTTTGTTAGGAATGGTGAGATTGATTACAATGGGAAGGCAGCCTCAGCTGGTATAAATCTAGAGTTGCATTCAGCAATATATATATATATATTTATATATACACACACACGCACACAAGTATGCACTACACATTCCCATTGCTGTGTGGAGATCTACAGCTGCATGCTTGACCTCTTTGCTATCAGTACATCCATTCATCTTTAAATTCAAAACTGATTTTGCAAAAGTGTGTTGTGATTGAGAATAGGTTTTATATGTCCAAGAATTGGAATCGTGTTAAACGCTCTACACAGAGGTGCTTTTGTGTAAGCTTACACCGATTATACTGTCATTTGGAATCCAGTTTCAAATGAGAATAGAAATGTAAGATTCTAGGCAAACCAAAGCACATTGTAGGAGATGTGCGATTCTCCTGCAACTGTCCCAGATCGATGCAGATTGCGAGATTACCTGTTACACCCCCATAATCAATATAAATAAAGCATTACACTTCTCTTTGCTTTAGGGTTAGACTGGTGCATATTTTCATATGCCTATATAAATCCTGATTACACCAAGAACCACCTTCAGAGTCTTAGCCCAGTTTTGGGGACTTACTTTAGCAAGGGTATCAAGGGCATAGAGAGGATGCAGAAGAGATTCACTTACATGAACCCAAGGGTGAGAATCCTTAGTTATGAGGAGAGACAAGAGAAACGGGGGCTCTATCACCACACAAAGAAGGTTGAGAGGAGATCTAATAGAGGTGTTCAAAATTACAAGAAGTTTTGTTAGAGTAATTCAGGAAAATTATTTCCACTGGTCAGTGAGGTGGTAACTAAGAAAAAAAGAACATTTATATAGTAATCTGGGATGTTATGATTAAGGTTATCCACCATGTGGTGCTGTAGCCAATGCTGCTGCTAAGGTCAGGGGTTGCTTCCTGTTAAGGTCAGGGGTTAGCTTCCTGCTAAGGTCAGCAAAGGTGCAATGCCTGGAAGCAGGCCTGCCTGGTTGTCTCGCAGTCGTTCAATAAATTACTCGTGTTAATCCTTATACCTCGCTTCTTCGAGTTCCTTGTCTCACTACATGGATTTATCACAATTTATATTACGTTTTCTACGACCTCAGGACTTTCCAAAGTGCTTTACAGCCAATGACGTACGTTTTTGAAGTGTAGTCACTGTTGTAATGTAGGAACCTAGAGGCATAACCAAAACTCCAGGGACTTGAGCACAAATATCTAGGCTGTCACTCCAGTGCAGTACTGAGGGAGTGCTGCACTGTCGGAGGTGCCGTCTTTCGGATGAGACGTTAAACTGAGGCCCTGTCTGCTCTCTCAGGTGGACGTAAAAGATCCCATAACACTATTTCGAAGAAGAGCAGGGGAGTTCTCCCCAGTGTCCTGGTCAATATTTATCCCTCAATCAATATCACTAAAACAGATGACCTGGTTGTTTGTGGGAGCTTGCTGTGCGCAAATCGGCTGCCGCATTTCCTACATTATGACAGTGACTACACTTCAAAAAGTACTTCATTGGCTGTAAAACCCTTTGGGATGTCCGGTGGTCATGAAGGGCGCTATATAAATGCAAGTCATTTTTCTTTCTTTCTATAAACTTAAGATCATCACCAAAAGAATCAAGGGAGGGGTTAGGAGATTTATTTTATGCATGTGGAATGCTGAAGCACAAACAGTGGTGGAAGCAGAATCAATAATCGCTTTTTAAAAGGGAAATGGATAAATATTTGAAAAATAAAAACCTTAAAGAGTATGGTGAAGGGCATTGGAATGAGATTAAATGGTTAGCTCTTTCAGAGAGCTGGCACGGGATTGATGGACTGAATGGCCTTCTTCTGTGCTGTAAGATTCTATGATTACATAGCAATGTCACACTTACAAAGAACATATTTAGGAAGGAATGTGCTATAGAGGCGAGCTGGTTGATTAGAGTTTCATAGTAGTTTTGGTGCTATGGCTTAAATAGAGAGTAAACTCCAGCAGTGATGGGAAGAAACCTGAGCCAGTTTTCTTCTCCTCTAGACACACTTACAACAGAAACACATGCTCCATCAAAAATAACATTGCACTACTCTGATATTTGTCCCTCTCGTGTTTCTAGCTTGAATGTGCGGCAGTTGACAATGCTACATGTGGCAAGATATTGTGTTACTGTTTTGCGCAGGATTCAAAAGAGCAGATGAAAACTGAGTCTTATTGTGCAACCGCACCTCCTTAGAATTTGATGTCAAAGTAATTTAGCCTCTTGTTATTTATAAGTGGCTTTTGCCTTTCAGGGTATGGGGCTGTGTGTTTGCGTTGCTGTGCAGGTTGCACTATCCAATATTGTGTACTAATGTCTTTGACATTATTTGCAGCTGTGTCTAAAAGCACTTACAGAGAATGCTGGAATTGTTCAGCTTATTGGAGCAAGTATCATTCAGAGTACAGGACTCTCCTTTCCACCTGTCTACCTTTTGGTATTTCCTGTTAGACTGCATTAGTCCCCTCCACGCCCCCTCTCCTCGGTTATTACATAGACCTCCTAAAGTACAGAGCCACTCGGGGGTCAGCATAATGTTACTAGGAAGCAAGAGTAAATTTAGACATAATCAAAAGTATTCTGCAGGCTAAATTTTAAAGATCAAAACCCACAAAAAATAATCACCTTTTAAAATTGAGGCCAGTGCATGAATTCAGAAGTGCACTTTCTGCTTCTTGGGTGGTCTTTGATATGACAGGATTAAAAAAAAACTTTTATTGCGAGGCATCAGATGTCATTTCGGGCCTGTTTTCCTGTCATTATTTTAGCAAACAAGTAGAGGTGGGTAAACGGTGGTGTGATGCTGGACTGAAAGCAACTATCAGATCCTGAATGCCCTGAGAACCAGCGGCCGTCATGGTGTGGAAGCCGCAATTCATGCTGCCCTCCACTTCTCTGCCATATTGCCACCAGAGCTTCCATGGAGGCTTCTTATCTGGGGATCTGCTGCAGAATCTAATGCAGCTGCTACTCGCTCTATTGATACCTGCAAGGAAGGCAAAGCCTCCATGACATTGCTGCAAAGGACAGCCCTAGGCATGAGAATCACACCTCTCTGTTGTTGCACATCCTCGGAGATTGAGCTCAGAGCCCACATGTTGGTGTGATGTTTCCCCAGTGTACCTCTTTTCAGGTGAGTACCCATGAGTTCCATGTGCTGTGACTCTGCACCCATTGGCAGCCTTCTCCTCAGCTTCTGTTGCGAAGGTGGCATTTCCTCACCCAGTCCCACTCCTCTGGTTCCCTCACGCTCGCTGATTCACGTGGTCGCACATTCTCACTACTACTATCGGTGAAAGCAACTGAGCTGGTGCCTGAAAGTGAGGAAGAAAGTGCTGCGTGTAGTGAGTTGGAATGAAATGGGGCAGAGGAAACTGGGCAAGATGAAGCAGCTGGAATTCATGGGTGGCCTGGTCCTCCTCCTCCTCTTCATCTCTGTCATTGTCATACTTCTTTGCTGCTTCTCAGCATCATCAGCATCAGCATCATCATAATCATTCTCCTCTGTGGGCGTGAAAGGTTATGTCTGCATAATACTTTACAGGGTTGCCCGGGCAACAGTGTAGATGCTTAGTCATTAATCTGACACTGGCAAGATGCTGCCATCCTCACCAGCTCTTATGGCAAGAGTAGAGTGCCTCCCCACTAGCTCTTTGGCCATCTCCTTGAATGGAATGAGGCATTTCAAAAGTACAGATATCCCATCCGGTGGCCTACTTCTGTTGGGAGATTGTGCCAATTTGTCCCGCAAAAAGGCAGAATAAAAGAGGGTAAGGCTAGCAGTTGAGGAGTAAGTGGCATAGGGGAGTCGAAGTAAAGAATGTGGGCATATGAGGCTGTTATAGTGGACAAAGGAGACCTATGGTTGTGCATGTAATTAATTGCTGTTAGGGGAGCTGGATAGCCATGGTGCAAGATGCCCAGTAAGAGCTGCATTTAATCAGAGTGCATTGTGAAGGGATGTGGGCATCGCTGGCAAGGCCAGCCTTTATTGCCCATCCCTAATTGCCCTTGAGAAGGTGGTGGTGAGCTGCCTTCATGAACCGCTGCAGTCCATGCGGTGAAGGTACTGTTAGGTGCTGTTAGGTGCTGTTAGGTAGGGAGTTCCAGGATTTTGACCCAGCGATGATGAAGGAACGGTAATATACTTCCAAGTCAGGATGGTGTGTGACTTGGAGGGGAACTTGCATGTGGTGATGTTCCCATGCGCCTGCTGCCCTTGTCCTTCTAGGTGGTAGATGTCGTGGGTTTTGGAGGTGCTGTTGAAGAAGTGTTGTAGCTTTACTGGAACAGCTTGGCTAGAGGCACGGCTAGGTCTGGAGCACAAGTCTCCAGCACAACAGCCAGGATGCTGTCGGGGCCCATAGCCTTTGCTATATCCAGTGCACTCAGCCGTTTCCTAACCTGTGTCCTGACTCACACCAAGTCCCGTTCGCCAATCATCCCTGTGCTCGCTGACCTACATTGGCTCCCAGTTAAGCAGCGCCTTGATTTCAAAATCCTCATCCTTGTTTTCAAATCCCTCCATGTCCTCACCCCTTCCTATCTCTGTAATTTCCTTCAGCCCCACACCCCCGAGATATCTGCGCTTCTCTAATTCTGCCCTCTTGAGCATCCCTGATTATAATTTCTCGACCTTTGGTGGCCGTTCCTTCTGTTGCCTAGGCCCTAAGCTCTGGAATTCCCTGCCTAAACCTCTCTGCCTCGCTACCTCTCTTTCCTCCTTTAAGACGCTCTTAAAACCTACCTCTTTGACCAAGCTTTTGGTCAGCTGCCCTAATTTATCCATATAGAAACATAGAAACAAAGAAGATAGGAGCAGAAGTAGGCCATTCGGCCCCTCGAGCCTGCCCCGCCATTCAATGAGATCATGGCTGATCATCCAAATTCAGTACCCTATTCCTGCCTTCTCTCCATATCCCTTGATCCCTTTAGCCTTAAGAAATATATCCAACTCCTTCTTGAATATATTTAATGAATTGACCTCTACTGCCTTCTTTGGTAGAGAATTCCACAGGTCCACCACTCTCTGGGAGAAGAAATTCCTCCTCATCTCTGTCCTAAGTGGCTTACCCCTTATCCTTAGACTGTGACCCCTGGTTCTGGACTCCCCGAACATCGGGAACATCCTTCCAGCATCTAGTCTGTCTAGTCCTGTTAGAATTTTATAAGTTTCGATGAGATCCCCTCTCATTCTTCTAAACTCCAGTGAGTATAAGCCCAATCGACCCAATCTCTCCTCGTACGTCATTCCTGCCATCCCAGGTATCAATCTGGTGAATCTTCGCTGCACTCCTTCCATGGCAAGAACATCCTTCCTCAGATAAGGCGACCAAAACTTCACACAATACTCAAGATGTGGTCTCACCAAGGCCCTGTACAACTGCAACAAGACATCCTTTTTCCTGTACTCAAACCCTCTTGCTACGAAGGCCAACATACCATTTGCCTTCATGACCGCCTGCTGCACCTGCATGCTTACTTTCAGCGACTGGTGCACAAGGACACCCAGGTCTCGTTGCACTTCCCCTTCTCCCAATCTATTGCCATTCAGATAATACTCTGCCTTCCTGTTTTTGACACCAAAGTGGATAACTCGCATTTATCCATGTTATATTGCATCTGCCATGCTTCTGCCCAATCACCCAACCTGTCCAAATCATACTGGAGTTTCTTGGCATCCTCCTCACAGCACACATGCCCACCCAGCTTTGTGTCATCTGCAAACTTAGAGATATTACATCTAGTTCCCTCGTCCAGATCATTAATATATATTGTGAATAGCTGGGGTC
This sequence comes from Somniosus microcephalus, assembly GCF_052327205.1. Lineage (NCBI taxonomy): Eukaryota > Metazoa > Chordata > Chondrichthyes > Squaliformes > Somniosidae > Somniosus > Somniosus microcephalus. Next base: position 264,819,167 of record NC_140989.1, read on the forward strand.
CAAGGACCGATCCCTACGGTACCCCACTAGTCACTGCCTGCCACTCGGAAAAAGAGCCGTTTATTCCAACTCTTTGCTTTCTGCCTGCCAACCAGTTCTCTATCCAAGTCAATACCTTGCCCCCCAATCCCATGTGCCTTAATTTTACACGCTAATCTCTTATGCGGGACCTTATTGAAAGCCTTTTGAAAATCCAAATACACCACATCCACTGGTTCTCCCTTATCTATTTTACCAGTTACATCCTCAAAAAATTCCAGTAGATTAGTCAAGCACAATTTACCTTTTGTAAATCCATGTTGACTTTGTCCGATCCGGTCACTTTTTTCCAACTGCTCTGCTATTACATCCTTTATAATGGACTCTAGCATTTTCCCCACTACCGATGTCAGGCTTACCGGTCTGTAATTCCCCGTTTTCTCTCTACCACCTGTTGAGTCTGTGTTTCCAAATGTAGTTATGCTGAATAACTGGACACAGACTACAGAAATAATTAAACAGGTCTTTAGTAATTGAGGGTCAGGGCTGAACTGGAATACACTTTGCTCCACAGGGTTTATATACCGGTGTGGTCACCAGCGGTACTACAATGTACAGGAGCCATCAAAAAGTAGTCCATCACCTTAAGGTATCCTCTTAAGGTGGTACAGGTTACATACACTACAATTCCTCCCCTTTTAGCTTAACAGTGTACACCCCAATTTAAACATTACATGGATAACATATATACAACTTTCACACAAAACTGTTCAAAGATTCAGTCTCTGAGGAGGCCTCCTGATCCGGGCCGGATAACGCCTTTCAGGGGTCTCTGGTTCTCGTTGCTGGGGTGACTCATCCATTTGATCTCCTATGGATTGAACATCATCATGTACGTTCGAGTCTGAGGTAGATGCTACAGGCTCAATAACTTCTTCAGCTGGTGTCTCTGCCGTAGACATGGGGTCGACCCTTGTTCTCGATTCCACAAGTTGGTCAGCATGACGTCGTATTACGTTCTCTCCAACGTCTACCGTGTACATCAAGGGTCCTTGTCGGGCACGAATTGTTCCGGATTGCCATTTATCATTCCTATAGTCCCTGGCCAACACTGGTTGTCCTATTTCGAAACTCCGAGTGGCCTTGTTATTTACGTGCTGGAATTGCTTGTTTTCGACTTCCCTGCGCACATTGGGTTTTAACAAATCCAACCGGGACCTGTTATAGAACATTATGGCAGGGCTTTGATTTGTCACTGCATGCGTGGCGTTTCGATATGCCATCAGGAAATTGTCCACCTTGTGTTGTAGTGGAATATGGTCTTCGCTCATGGCCTTTATTGCCTTTTTGAACGTTTGTACAAATCTCTCAGCCAACCCATTTGTAGCCGGATGATATGGGGCAGATGTACAGTGTTTCACCCCATTCTTTTTCATGAATTTCTGCAATTCTTCTGACACGAACTGTGGTCCGTTGTCTGAACATATTTGTTCCGGCAACCCATTCCTTGCAAATATGGTTCTTAGAACTGCGATCGTCTTTTCAGAGGTAGTGGTCGACATCTTAATCACTTCTGGCCATTTAGAATGTGCATCTACTGCTATCAAAAACATGGAATCCATGAATGGACCTGCAAAGTCGATATGCACACGTTGCCATGGGGTTGAAGGCCATTCCCACGGATGCAGCGGTGCAATTGGAGGTGCGTTTTGAACCTTTTGGCACCCTGAGCAGCTTTTAGTCAGATCCTCTATTTGTTTGTCAATACCTGGCCACCACACATAAGCCCTAGCAAGGCTTTTCATCTTGACTCCCCCCAGATGACCTTCATGCAATTCCTTCAGAACTCTCTCCCTTAATTTAGGAGGAATAATCACCCTTGTTCCATACATCAATGTTCCTTGACAGACGGACAGCTGTTCTCGTCTGGCTGAGAATGCTGGTAACAGTGGGTCGCCATGTGCTGGCCATCCCTTCACTGTCAAATCGTAGACCCGAGACAGTGTCGGGTCGTTTCGGGTCTCTCTCTCAATACCCGCATTGGTGACTGGTAAGCAGTCGATGATGGTCGAGTGAAATATCTCGACAGGGTCAACTGCCGGTGCCTCTTCCGCTATAGGTAGTGGCAGGCGCGACAGCCCATCAGCATTACCATGTTGCTTTGTACCTTTGAATTCGATATCATATTGATGTGCCCCTAGGAAAAGGGACCATCTCTGAAGCCTCTGCGCCTCATAACCGGAACACCCTTCTTAGGGTTAAAAATGGAAACCAACGGCTGGTGATCTGTCAGCAGCGTAAACTTCTGGCCTTGCAGGTAATGGTTAAATTTCTTAACTCCCCACACGAGGCTGAGAGCCTCCCTATCTATCTGAGCATAGTTGCGCTCTGCGGAGGTCAATGATCTGGATGCGAACGTGACTGGCCTTTCCAAGCCATTTGGAAACTTATGTGAGAGCACTGCCCCGATACCATATGGAGAAGCATCACAAGCTAAGCGAATAGGCAGCGTTGGGTTGAAGTGAGCCAACACTTCCTTAGAGGTGATCAGTGCCTTGCTTTTTTGAAAAGCCCACTTACAATCATCGCTCCACTTCCATGGTATTCCCATTTGCAAAAGAGTGTTCAGCGGGTGTAACACCGTGGATAAATTTGGAAGAAACTTGTGGTAATAGTTAACCAACCCAAGGAACGACCTCAACTGGGATACATTTTCCGGAGCGGGAGCTTTCACAACAGCTTCGATCTTGTCAGGTGACTTATGGAGCCCCTCCTGGTCAATGACGTGGCCGCAGTACGAGATTCACTTTTGAAAGAACTCACATTTCTGGCGATTAACTCTGAGCCCATATTCTTTCAATCTGGTGAGCACCTGCTCCAAATTCGCGAGGTGATCCTTATCATCATCTCCTGTAATCAGAATGTTGTCCAGGTAGCATTGTGTGCCTGGAATTCCCTGCAATACCTGCTCCATGGCCCTTTGCCAAATCGCTGGAGCCGATGCCACTCCAAAAACCAGTCTATTATACCGATATAAGCCCTTATGTGTGTTGATCGTGAGATACTGGCGTGACGCTTCATCAACTTCCATCTGTAGGTATGCCTGCGCCAGGTCTATCTTGGTGAAGTGTTTCCCGCCAGACAGCGAAGCGAAGATATCTTCAATCCGCGGAAGCGGATATTGCACCGTGTGAAGAACCGGATTAACAGTGATCTTGAAATCGCCACAGATGCGAACCTTCCCAGGTTCCCCCGGCTTGTTGCTCAACGAACGCTTCATGACAGGAACAATGGGTGTGGCCCATTCGCTCCAGTCCACCTTTGACAGTACTCCTGAACGTTCTAGCCCTTCCAGCTCTGCTTCCACAGCAGGTCGTATCGCATAAGGTACCGGTCTGGCTTTGAAAAATTTTGGGTTTGCATGTTCTTCAACCTTGATGTTTGCCGTAATTCCTTTCAGTGTTCCCAGTCCCTGTTGGAACACCTACTTAGCATCGTCCAATATTTTGGACAGTCGTTTAGGTTTGACGTCGTCCTCTTTACAGGAATCTACAGTCAGTGCTTGTATGGAATGCCAGTCCACATTTATTCTCCGGATCCATTCCCGTCCCAGTAGTGGCGGACCTCCATCAGGTAACACATACAAGTCCATTTCCTGACTTTCTTTACCATTGTAGACCACATTTACTTTTATCTTTCCGATGGGGTATACTACTTGCCCCGTGTATGTTTTCAATACAATCTCCATATCCCTCAGGGGAATGTGCGAGAATAACCTTTTGTAATCTTGCTTATTCATGACCGTCAATGCCGATCCAGTGTCCAATTCCATCTTCACTTGGACTCCTGCTATCCGAAGCATGACCCAGATAGTTTGGTGGTCTGCTGTGTTACCCACATTATGTATTTTTAGACAACCCAGTTCCTTACTGCTGGAGTCTGAATCCATCTTCTGTTCATCCGAACTGTTCTCTGTCACCTTGTGTACTTTTTTGTACTTCTCCTGCGGCGACTTTTTGCTGCTGGTCTTCTTTCCTGACCGGCATACTCTCGCTATGTGACCAAGTTTGCCACATTGCCTGCATTCTTTATCTTTGAACCAGCACTGGTTCTGGTCATGCGTTGTCCTTCCGCAACGATAGCACTTTACTGCGCCCAATGCCATTTCATTGGTGCTGAATTCCAATGGCCTTTGCTGTATCTCTGCAGTGCCTCGTGCTGCTGCCTCGTGCGATGCTGCAATGCTGAAAGCTTTGTCCAGCGTAAGATCCTTTTCCTCTAGCAGTCCCTTCTGGGTTCCTTCCCTTAGGAGCCCACACACAAACTTATCTCTCAGTGCGTCTGCTAGCCCTGTACCGAACTGACAGTACTTTGATAACTTGCGCAGTTCGATTAAGAATTCAGCATTGCTTTCCTCTTTAAGTTGAATTCTTTTGTAGAATTTAAATCGTTCCGCTATCAGCAGCGGCGTGGGGTTTAAATGCTCTTGCAGGATAGTAACAATATCCGCGAAACTCTTTCCTACCGGTTTATCTGGTGTTACAAGGTTCCTTAATAACCCGTACGTCTTCGCACCCATCGAGTTTAATAGGGTTAGTGCTTTCTTATCCTCCGGTACCTCATTCGTTGTACAGTAAACTTCGACGCGTTCCACATAAGTGGCCCAATCTTCCACATCGCTATCAAAAGCAGTGATGTTACCCGTTTTTGGCATCCTTGTTGAGTTTCCTTTCCTTCGGATATGATTATTATTTTATTTTATTTTTTTTCAAAATGGCGGCTTCCTGCGCTTGGCGGCTTTTCCCGCGCTTGTCTTCTTCCCCCGCCGACTCAAAATGGCGATTACTGCGCTGTTGCCATTCTCACCTCCCAGCGGTCCTTTATTTTCCCCTACGCTGCTACTCTTGTTCCCCGCCGCTCCCGCGGTCCTTGTGGACATAAACGCTTTTCTGGCTGCTGCGCGTCTCTGCCCCGATTGCAGTCCGGCCCCTGACACCGGCTGCGGTCGTGTTCTCCGCCCTTTTCGTCATTTCCCTCCCCTTCTCTTGCTGACAACTCGGCAGACTTCCCCCCCGTGCCGCTCGACCGGGCTTACCCGCCGCTGTCGTCGAAGGGATGTTCACTGATGTTTGACTTCGTGGCCAGAAACCAACCCGGGTTCACGATTGCCTCCCGTGCTATGCAGTGCCCAGCGGGATGTTGAGGGTGGATGTCCTTGATCGACGCCCGTTTCAGAGGCGAAGCTTCCTTTGATGCAACTGCCGCTAGGTAAGATCAGACTCGTCGCCACTGTTGAGTCTGTGTTTCCAAATGTAGTTATGCTGAATAACTGGACACAGACTACAGAAATAATTAAACAGGTCTTTAGTAATTGAGGGTCAGGGCTGAACTGGAATACACTTTGCTCCACAGGGTTTATATACCGGTGTGGTCACCACCGGTACTACAATGTACAGGAGCCATCAAAAAGTAGTCCATCACCTTAAGGTGTCCTCTTAAGGTGGTACAGGTTACATACACTACACCACCCTTTTTGAACAGTGGGGTAACATTAGCTACCCGCCAATCCATGGGTACTGTTCCAGAGTCTATCGAATTCTGGAAGATGACCAGCAATGCATCTACTATTTCTAGGGCCACTTCCTTAAGTACCCTAGGATGTAGATTATCAGGCCCTGGGGATTTATCGGCCCTCAATCCCATCAATTTCCCTAACACCATTTCCCTACAAATACTGATCTCTATCAGTTCCTCCCTGTCATTAGACCCTATGTTCCCCAACCTCTTTGGGAGGTTATTTGTGTCCTCCTTTGTGAAGACAGAACCAAAGTATGTATTTAATTGGTCAGCCATTTCTTTGTTCCCCATTATAAATTCCCCTGATTCTGACTGCAAGGGACCTACGCTTGACTTCATCAATCTTTTTCTCTTCACATATCTATAAAAGATTTTACAGTCAGTTTTTATGTTCCCTGCAAGCTTACTCTCATACTCTATTTTCCCCCTCTTAATTAATCCCTTTGTCTTCCTTTGCTGAACCCTAAACTGCTCCCAATCCTCAGGTTTACTGCTTTTTCTGGCCAATTTATATGTCCTCTCCTTGGATCTTATGTTATCCCTAATTTCCCTTGTTAGCCACGGTTGAGTCACCTTTTTTGTTTTATTTTTATGCCAAACTGGGATGAACAAATTCTGTAGTTCATCCATGCGGTCTTTGAATGTTTGCCATTGCCCGTCCACCATCAACCCTTTGAGTGACATGCCCCAATCCTTATGTGGATCGGTGTCAAATTTTTTGTCTTAAAATACTCCTGTGCAGCGCCTTGGGACGTTTTACTACGTTAAAGGCGCTATATAAATACAAGTTTTTGTCATTGTTTCTTAATGTCACGTGGAGTGAATCAAATTGGCTGAAGACTGGCTTCTGTGATGGTGGGGACCTCAGAAGGAGGCAGAGATAGGTCATCCACTCAGCACTTCTGGCTGAAGATGTTTGCAAACTCTTCAGCCTTGCCTTTTGAACTTGCGGGCTGGGCCCCGCCATCATTAAGGATGGTGATATTCATGGAGCCTCCATCTACCGTTAGTTGTTTAAATGTCCACCACCATTGACAACTGGATGTGACAGGACTGCAGAGCTTTGATCTGATCCGTAAGTTGTGGGATCGCTCAGCTCTGTCTACAGCATGCTGCTTCTGCTGTTTAGCAAGCATATAGTCCTGTGTTGCAGCTTCCCCAGGTTGGCACCTCATTTTTAGGTATGCCTGGTGCTGCTTCGGGCATGCGCTCCTGCACTCCTCATTGAAAATGGGATGGTCCCCTGGCTTGATGGTAATGGTAGAGTGAGGGATATGCCGGGCCATGAGATTACAGATTGTGGTGGAATACAATTCTACTGCTGCTGATGACCCATAGCGCCTCATGGATGCCCAGTTTTGAGCTGCTCTGAATCTATCCCATTTAGCACGGTGGTAGTGCCACACAGCATGATGGAGGGTGTCCTCATTTTGAAGACAGGACTTCATCTCCACAAGGACTGTGTGGTGGTCACTGCTACCAATACCGTCATGGACAGATGTATCTGCGACAGGTAAATTGGTGAGGGTGAGGGCAAATAGGTTTTTCCCTTCTGTTGGTTCTCTCACCACTTGCCGCAGGCTTAGTCTGGCAGTTATGTCCTTCAGGACTCGGCCAGCTCGGTCAGTATGGTGCTGCCGAGCCACTCTTGTTGATGGACATTAAAGTCCCCCACCCAGAGTATTTTCTGTGCCCTTGCTACCCTCAGTGCTTCTTCCAAGTGGTGTTCAACATGGAGGAATACTGATTCATCAGGTGAGGGAGGGCGGTAGGTGGCAATCAGCAGGAGGCTTCCTTGCCCAGGCTTGACCTGAAGCCATGAGACTTCATGGGGTCCAGAGTCAATGTTGAGCATTCCCAGGGCCGCTCCCTCCCGACTGTATAACACGGTGCCATCTCCTCTGGTGGGTCTGTCCTGCCGGTGAGACAGGACATACCCAGGGATGGTGATGGAGGAGTCTGGGACATTGGCTGAAAGGTATGATTCTGTGAGAATGACTATGTCAGGCTATTGCTTGACTAGCATATGTTCTCTGTAAGAGATTGAAGAGTGCCAGTGCCCAGGCACGATGGCAAGGAAGAGTGTAACATCGCCTGGTCTGGTGAGGTCATTCAACCTTTTCAGCACTGAGGGAACTCGTTACAACATAGTGCTGAGGGAAGTAAATTGCCATCCTCTGCCTCCAGGTGGCATGAGTGATATTCCTGGGTGCCTTGGTGGCACCCACGCACAGGAGTTTGTTCCTCCTTCCTTCTATCCCCTCCGGGGGGGCTTGGAAATCTGCATTTGAAAAGTATCGGGTCCTTCCCCTTTTTGGGGTCTTGCCCTGCTTGCCTTCTCTGTACAGATGATGCTGTTGTAGACATAATTTTTGAAAAGTATCAGCAAAAGACTGATGAGACATGCAGGGAAGTTATCTGAGAGTGAAGTGAGAGAGAAAAGCATAGTTCCTCGATTGCCTGGTTGTCCCCCTGTCTGAAGCTGAAGTTTGCAGGCTGAACTGTGGTTTAAAGGCTGCCCTGCAGTTTCCACGTACTTTCGCCATCTACACCCATTTTACACGGGATTTATGCCAATGACTACTTCATTGGTGTGCAAATGAGCTGACCCAGGAAACTCTCATGTAAATACATCTCCAGGCCATTGACGGATACGAATCTCTTTTCAATGACAGAACAGTGGCGTAATTCACCATGTGGAAATTTATCCTCTAAATATTTGTTCATTTGTGGGCCAAAATTAAAAATGTATGAAAATATTAAACATGGAGCAATTTTCCTGTAAATGCTGTACACCCCCTCTTCCCCTGCCCCCTGCCCCCCCCCCCACACACACTTTAAGGCCCTGCCTTACCCAAGTCTGCACTCTCTCTGAAAATCTCTCCACCTGTATGTCTCCTGTCAGTGTTGAGCTGCAGCCATGGTAATTGCGCCATGGCAACGAGCACACTGGAAAACGTGCACTCTTGCATAATATTGTTACCAGACACACAGCAAGTCTCCATGGGGTGGGTTTGGTGTTTCAGGAAATTGGTGATAATGGCATGACTGAGAGTGGACTTCCTGGTCCCCGCACAAAGTACAAACATGAAAAACCGACAATTTGCAACTGGAATCCTAGAATTCTAGAATGATACAGTACAGAACAAGGACATTTGGCCACTCCTGCCTGTCCCGGCTCTTTGTTGGAGCTATCCAATTAGTCCCACTCCCTTGCTCTTCCCCCACAGCCCTGTAAATGTTTTACCTTTTGAAAGTTACTATTGAATCTGCTTCCACCACCATTGCAGGCAGTGAATTCCAGATCACAACAACTTGCTGCGTAAACCGTTTTTTCCTCATGTCACCACTGGTTCTTTTGCCAACCACCTTAAATCTGTGCCCTGTGGCTACCAGCCCTTCTGCTACTGGAAATGGTATCTCTTTTTTCAGTCTATCAAAACCATTCATGATTTTGAACACCTCTATCAAATTTCTTCTTAACCTTTCCTGCTCGAAGGAGAACAGTCCCAGCTTCTCTAATCTCTCCACATAACTGAAGTTCCTCATCCCTGGTACCATTCTAGTAAATCCCTTCTGCACCCTCTCTAAGGCCTTGGCATCCTTCCTAAAGTGTGGTGCCCAGAATTGAAAACAATACTCCAGCTGAGGCCTGACTGGTATTTATAAAGGTTTAACATAACTTCCCTGCTTTTGTACTCTTTGGCCGGAATTTTCTGGAGGCGGGTCGGGTGGGAAATTTGAAATATCTTGCAGCGGGTCAGGAACCCCCCGTCATCCCGCCCCCATGCGCCGTTCCCTCAGGCGCATTTACCAGCGTCGCAGTTACCCGAACGGCAGAGGTGGGCGAGCTCATTTAAATTATTATGAGGTACCTGTCAGGTCCTTAAGCGCCTTTCTCACCCTACCTTTAAAATTTCCCTGGATGAGCATGGGAATCACGCAGCTCGGGAACCACGTCTGTGAACCTGAGGCGGAAGTTGAGTGGCCGTTGATCCAGCTGATTAGTGCACAGCATGAAAATTACAATAAAGACTCCCACCTCACAGCTGATCACTTTCCTAAGGTAGATGCTGTTGCTGACTACATTGTCAGCACAGATTTAGCTTTCTAGAAGTTGCAAGTGTTTCCAGCAAAGTTGGCACCCACTGTCACCTCATTGGTAGAACCTATCACACCATTGACAGATTGCTTCTGTCATCTCTACTTGACCTGCCATCTATTCCATCAACATGGGTGCCGTTTATACTGTCTCACCTTGGTCCTCAGAATCAGATCATGATGAACCCCAACCCCAGCAGCACCAGGCACACCAGCAGCCCAAACAACAACACCACCAACCTTCTCCTCAACCACCTGATGCTGCACAGGACAGAGGGCATCAGCGCAGGGCTGCACCGCACCAGAGGTGATACCCCCAACACAGGGTATATAAGCAGAGGATGAACTTCCTTAACATGATTGAGCAACAGTGCCAAAGGAGGTTCAAGCTATCACGCCAGGTCATTGCAGACATTTGCACATTGCTGGAGCAAGACCTGCAGCCCAGAGGAGCGGGTGGACACACCTTACCAGCGGCTGTCAAAGTCACCAGTGCCCTCAACTTCTTCACCTCAGGCTCCATCCAGGGATCTGCAGCAGACATTTGTGGCATCTCGCAGTCGGCCGCCCACAGATGCATCACACAGGTCACCGATGCCCTCTTTGACAAGTCAGCCAATTATATCAACTTTGACACTGATGAAGCCAGTGTTACTGAGCTGGCGCTGGCCTTTGGCACTCTGACTGGCTTCCCACGGGTGCAGAGCATCATTGACTGCAAACATGTGGCCATCAGGGCACCGCCACATTACCCAGGAGTCTTTGTGAACCACAAGAGCTTCCACTAACTCAATGTGCAGCTCGTCGGCAACCATAGGACAATCATCATGCATGTGTGTGCCAAATTCCCTGGCAGCTGCCATGACTCTTTTGTCCTTCGCCACCTCCCTCCCTCAGCTCTTTGCTCCTCCAAATGGACTTTCCGGCTGGCTGCTTGGAGACACGGGCTATCCACTGAAGACGTGGCTCATGACATTCTTGAGGAGGCCAAGTACTGAGGTCCAGGAGAGATATAATGAAAGCCATATTTCCACCAGATGTTTCATAGAGCAGACAATAGGCAAGCTGAAAATGTACTTCAGATGCCTTGACAGATCTGCATGAGGAGCAAGGCACTGAGCGCACAGCCTTTTCGGAGGAGGAGGAGCAGGAGGAGCATCAGCTGGAAGATGAGGAAGAGGAGCAGGAGGAACGCGCGGCCCAGATCCTACCAGCACCCGAGCACAGTGCTGCCCGGGAGGCCAGGGATGGGCTCATCATGGCCAGATTTACTTAACTTTAAGCATCACACCCATATGGTTGCCACATGCTGCGCCAGGTTGGCACCACCCCACAACAACACCATAAAGGATCCCTACAATGACCAAGCGATTCCTTTTCTCACTGTACCATTGCTGGAGGTAACGTTATATCTCACCATTCACTCCAACTCACTAAGCCACTTCCAAAGGTGCACACAAATTTGTGGTGAAAATAAAGATTTTCATCTGTGGCATCACTGTAAGGGGTGGTGTGTGTGGTCAGCTTGACCTCTGACTCCCTGAGCAGTTCAAATCGCTCCCACTCCCTTGGTTCTAGACTTTGGACTTATTTGGGGGTTGCAATGAAATTGCAACAGACACCTGAGTTGGTCAAAAGAATTGAGATTTTTATTTTGAGACAGGAAAATATACAATACAATAAATCTTATACTCTAAAAGGGGGAACACTTGGAGTATGCGAGGGAGAATTACAATATACAAAAATACCTCACCCTCCCAACCCCACTATCCTAACTAGGTTGAAATCCAGAGGACCAGGAAATGCTCACCAAACGACTTTCTTGACAGATTGTAGAGGTTCGTGATTTCAGGGTTCTCTTTGGTTGTGACGGTTGGGGCCTGCCATACCCCGGACGTGGTGGAAGACTGCACCTGCGTTGGGTCTTCAGTCTTGGTCTGTCCGCTGATGCGGTTAGCTGCGTAGTTGGATTTGTCGAGTAAGTATCCAATTTTCTTTGGTTAGGTAAAGTTTTTAGGGTCTTTTGTGTCAAATCTTACCCAGGGGTAAGTCAGACTAGCCTGTAGAGTGGAAACAAGTTTGTGATTTTTCAACTTCTCGGTGGTTGGTTTCTTGTTGGTCGCGGTGGCCTAATATTACCTGGTTGCTGTCAGGGCGAGGCTGGTTCTGGACCCAAGTGCAGACAGACGAGGCGAGAAGCAGGTATGCAGTCTTAAATAAAAGTACTTTACTAGAATCACACAGGTAAACAGTTACAAACATAGTAGCTCAAGACAAGCTACCACTAGGCAAACGGCTTGTCAAGACTGAGCACAGAGGGAAGAAACCACAGAACTTAAATACAAGCAAAAACAGGTGAAACCAACAAACCATATAAAAGGCAGTTAAGTAATAAACACAGGAGAAACTAGTAACAATTAGCAAAGGGAAAAAACAAGTGAAGGTGCCATCTAAGGGTTACTGAGGGAACTAACCGGCACCCTCACAGGACCCCCTCTGCTAGGAATGGCTCCTGACGTTCCTCCTGGACGATCAGGGTGGCGATGGCGAAAATCCCTGATGAGTTCAGGATCCAAAATGTCCCGGGCCGGAACCCAGGAACGCTTTTCAGGACCATAACCCTCCCAGTCGACCAGGTATTGAATGCTCCTCCTAACCCGGCGACTATCAAGGAGGTGACAGACAGTGTAGGCTTGCTGACCATCAATCATGCAGGGCGGGGGCGGGGAGGTCTGGAAGCAGGAACCAAGGGACTGGTAAGTACCGGCTTGAGGTGAGAGACGTGGAACGTGGGATGTATCTTCATCGACCGAGGAAGGAGGAGCTGGTAGGCCACAGGGTTTACTTTTTCCAAAATCCTAAGAGGTCTGATGAACCGGGGAGCCAACTTGCGGGACTCCACATGGAGCGGAAGATTCCGGGTAGACAGCCAGACCTTCTGTCCGGTCCGGAACCGAGGAGCTGGGCGGCGGTGTCGGTCAGCCTGCACTTTCTGCCGAGAAGAAGCGAGCTGCGAGGCAGATCGGACCCTCCTCCAGGTACGGCGGCAGCATTGGACGAACCCCATGGCAGCCGGGACTCCTACCTCCCTCTCCTGTTCAGGGAAGAGTGGCAGTTGGAAGCCATATTGACATTCGAAAGGTGAGAGGCCAGTGGAGGAGCTCTGAAGGGTATTGTGCGCGTACTCCACCCAGACCAGATACTTGCTCCAGGTGGAAGGATTGGAGGACACAAAGCTTCTTAGCACCCTCTCCAGATCTTGGTTGGTTCTCTCAGTCTGGCCGTTAGACTGTGGGTGGAACCAAAGGAGAGACTGACGGAAGCGCCCAGGAGGGAACAAAAAGCCTTCCAGAACCTGGATGAGAACTGGGGACCACGGTCAAAGACGACATCCAGGGGCAAGCCATGGAGGCGGAAGACATGCTGGACAACCAGCTGGGCAGTCTCTCTGGCAGAGGGAAGCTTGACAAGAGGGATGAAGTGAGCAGCCTTGGAAAAGCGATCGACCACAACTAGGATGGTAGTGAATCCCTCAGATGGAGGTAGCCCAGTGATGAAATCCAGGGCGATATGAGACCAGGGATGGCTGGGGATGGGCAAGGGATGCAGGAGACCAAGCGGAGGTTGTTGGGATGTCTTGTTCTGGGCACAGATGGGACAAGCGGAGACAAAGGCCCGGGTGTCGGCTTAAATAGAGGGCCACCAGAACCTCCTCTTAAGGAACTCGAGAGTCCGACGGACCCCAGGATGACCAGTCAATCGAGAAGAGTGCCCCCATTGAAGGACCTGGGCGCGCACCTGACTGGGAACATAAAGGCTATGAGGAGGGCCTCCTCCAGGGTCACCCTCCTGACGTTGGGCCCCTCGCACCACAGTCTCAATCTCCTATGCGACGGGAGCAACGATGCAGGAACTGGGGGTGATAGGTTCCGGGGTCCGGTCCTTTTCTGAGGGGTCAAACTGGCGAGAAAGGGCATCCGGTTTGAGGTTCTTAGACCCTGGGTGGTAAGACAGGAGAAAGTTGAACCGGTTAAAGAAGAGAGCCCACCTGGCCTGCCGAGGGTTGAGGCGCTTGGCGTCCTGGATATGTGTCAGATTTTTATGGTCGGTCCAACGACAAAAGGATGCTCTGCTCCCTCCAACCAATGTCTCCACTCCTCCAAGGCCAACTTAACTGCCAAGAGCTCCCTGTTGCCGACATCGTAGTTACTCTCTGCTGGCTTCAGGCGACGGGAAAAGAAGGCACAGGGATGTAGCTTTTGGTCCTTAGGGGAGCACTGGGACAGGACAGCCCCGACTCCAATATCCGAGGCATCCACCTCTACGATAAAGGGCAGGGTGGGGTCAGGGTGTACCAGAATGGGAGCAGAGGTGAAGCGTTGTTTGAGCTCCTGGAAGGCCCGTTCCACTTCAGAAGACCAACTGAACCGTAAAGATGAGCCCTTAGTCAATGCGGAGAGGGAGGCGGCAAGGGAGCTGAAGTTGTGGATGAAGCGTCTGTAAAAGTTGGCGAATCCCAGGAACCACTGAACCTGCTTAACCGACGTGGGACGCGGCCAGTTCAAGACAGCTTGAACCTTGCTAGGATCCATCTGGACGCTTCCACAGGAGATGACGTAGCCCAGGAAGGTGACCTTAGAGACGTGGAATTCAGATTTCTCAGATTTGACAAAGAGACGGTTCTCCAAGAGCCTCTGCAGCACCCATCTGACGTGTTGGACATGCTGCTGGGGGGACTTTGAGAAGATGAGAATGTCATCCAAATAAACAAACACGAACTGGTTCAGCAGATCCCGGAGCACGTCATTGACCAGAGCTTGGAAGACAGCAGGAGCGTTAGTGAGACCAAAGGGCATGACGAGGTATTCCCAGTGACCGCTAGGGGTGATAAAGGCAATCTTCCATTCATCCCCCTCCCTAATGCAGACCAGGTTGTACGCGTTGCGGAGGTCAAGTTTGGAGAAGATGGAAGCTCCCTGCAGCTGCTCAAATGCTGAAGACATCAAAGGGAGAGGATAGCGGTTCTTAATGGTAATTTTGTTAAGCCCCCGATAGTCTATGCAAGGCCTGAGACCACCATCCTTCTTCTTTACAAAAAAGAAGCCAGCACCCGCTGGGGAGGTGGAAGGGCGAATGAAACCTGTAGCGAGGGCTTCCTTGATGTATTCTTCCATGGAAACATTCTCAGGGCCAGAGAGAGAGTAGAGCCGACCCCGAGGGGGGCTAGTGCCAGGCAAGAGATCAATGGCACAGTCGTAGGACCGGTGTGGGGGGAGCATAGTGGACCATGGAGGTCCGAATATTCAGGGGGCACATGAGCAAGGTCCAGCTGATCAGCTGGCTTGGGAGAGGAAGGACGGGGCAGACTAGGGAAGACCTTAAGACAGTTGGCTAGACATGAAGGACCCCACTCCAGCACAGTCCCAGTAGTCCAGTCAATGTGAGGGTTGTGAAGAGAGAGCCACGGATATCCAAGAATGAGAGGGAGCTCAGGTGAATCGATAAGGTGAAACTGCAGCAACTCTTGATGTCTCTCCCCTACTTGGACATGCAATACTCCAGTGATATGAAGAATGCGCCCAGAACCAAGGGGCCTGCCGTCGAGGGCGGTGACTTGTAAAGGCTTGTCAAGGCAGGAGAAAGGAATTTTCAGGCTGCGCACAAGGGTGGCATCGATAAAACAGCCAGCGGCCCCGGAGTCAACAAACGCCTGGAGGTTGTACTGTTGTCCCTCCCAAGAGAGACGAGCGGGAAGCAGGGTTTGGAAGACAGAAGGGGTAGGAGAAGGGTTTTGATCTGTCAGTATTTTCCCAATCCTCCTGGCTTTTTCCTGAAGCTCAGGGCATGTGGCTCTGAGATGGCCAGACAGGCCACAGTAAAGACAACGTCCCTCTCTCAATCTCCTCTGTCTCTCAAACTGGGAGAGCCGAGTTCTGCCGAGTTGCATAGGTTCCTCTTCGGTGCTAACAGGTGGACTCGGGGGTACCTAGAAACTCTTGGTCAGATTCGAAACACCGGAAGATCTCACCTCTGTGGAAGTAGTGAATCTCCTCTCTCTACCATGCTCCCGGAGGCAGTTATCCACCCTGATGGCAAGGGAGATGAGCGTGTCAAGGTCCTCCGGAACCTCTCTGGACGCCAGTTCATCTTTGATAGATTTGGAATGGCCATGAAGAAACGTGGAGAGAAGGGCCTCGGTGTTCCAGCGGCTTTCCGCAGCGAGTGTGCGGAACTCGATGGCGAAGTCGGCTATGCTGCAGTTGCCCTGGCGGAGATTCAAAAGTCTCTTAGCTGCCTCCCGTCCACTCACAGGATGGTCAAAGACTTTGCTCATCTCTTCAGCGAAAAGGAGAATGTCCGAGCAGACGAAAGATTGCTGCTCCCAGATAGCGGTCGCCCAGGCGAGAGCTTTTCCCGAGAGTAGTGATATGATGAACGCTACCTTAGAGCGGGGTGATAGGAACATGGAGGGTTGGAGTTCAAAAACTAGGAAGCACTGGGTCAAGAAGCTGCGACACTTGCCCGGATGACCGTCATAGCACTCTGGCGCGGGTAGGCGAGGCTCTCGGTGAGTCTGGAGGTCGGCGACCGGTGGGGTAGTACCCAAAGGAACTGACTGAGGAGGAACATCCTGAGCAGAAGCCACAGCGGCTGGGTGTTGAATGGTCTGAGACCACGTATTTACCTTGTCCGAAATGCTTTGGAGAAGTTGCTCAAGGCGGCCGAGGAAAGCACCTTGATGGGAGAGAATAGAACGAAATTCCTCCATCACTGCTGGGTCCATACTGGCTCAGTCTTGCTGTCAGGGCAAGGCTGGTTCTGGACCCAAGTGCAGACAGACGAGGCGAGAAGCAGGTATGCAGTCTTAAATAAAAGTACTTTACTAGAATCACACAGGTAAACAGTTACAAACATAGGAGCTCAAGACAAGCTACCACTAGGCAAACGGCTTGTCAAGACTGAGCACAGAGGGAAGAAACCACAGAACTTAAATACAAGCAAAAACAGGTGAAACCAATAAACCTGATAAAAGGCAGTTAAGTAATAAACACAGGAGAAACTAGTAACAATTAGCAAAGGGAAAAAACAAGAGAAGGTGCCATCTAAGGGTTACTGAGGGAACTAACCGGCACCCTCACAGGTTGGTGGTAATATTGGTAGTTGTTGGTTTCTTGAGGCCTTGGTTTTTAAACTGCTGTTTGATTGTCTTTTCCTGCTGGGGCCAGGTTCTCTTTTGTTGACTGTTGGCATGTATTGTTTTATTCATGTTCTTGGTGGCTCTGTGAGTTTCGGCGGGAACAGTTTTTATTGTCTTTATGTAGAAAGGTTGAGGTGGCCCAGAACATTCCCAGATGATCCAATACTCAAACTGTTTGTGATTCGGGAGTCCATCCCACTTCCTTTTGTCACAGTTTTCCACAAGCCTGAACATGCCTTTTAAACAAGCCAAATCTTCCTGGGGTTTTGATTTTAAGCCCCTTTGGCCCAATATTATTCAAACAGTCCAATATCTCTCCTTTCTTACTTTGGGGGAACTTGTATAATTTTGCGAGCCTTACACACCCCCCGTGATACTTTAAACACTATAGTATCATGCAGTTGTGAGCCAAATTTTCTGATCCTCGGGAGCCAACCTTCCCCTGTATTAACTAAACTAATAATCCAAAACAAAACACTCTCTCTCATTCCCTTTAGGTGTAGTGTTTAACAGAATATACAAGGTACAAAACTTTTATTACATTCACATCCAAGCACGGAGGGGGTCCAGCACCCCTGCACCACTTGGAAAAATCACGTACATATAGGAAAAATAAATGACACACACACTCATCAAACTTTATTTTTAATAACGGTCAAGGTTGGTTTTATACCTGGTCATAGACTTTATTTTTGTCCCATGCTCCCTCATGTTGAGAGCAGAGGATCTGGTCCCTTCCGTTGCACTTTGTACACAACTGGTAGAAAACTATGCTGAGCTGGCAAATCACTAAAATGTTTGAGGCCAGCCTAATCCAAGAGGGGACCTCTATATTTTCAAAAATGTCCCACGAGGGTGGAACTACAATATCCAAGATTTTGGCCCCTATCTCGACTGTCTTCTGCTCTAATGTATGGAAATGTTTCTGTGAGATGACCACTGCTTTTAATAGGGCGGTAAGATGTTCTGGTAGAGGGGGAATCTCATAGCCAAAATGTGTTACGTAATTCTGCAGGTTGGTAATATTTTCCCTGACAGTGAGGTGAACAGTTGAGGGCTCAGGGATGGGTACAATCCATTCCTGGGCCACTTGAACTTCTGCCTTGGGTTTAAAACAGAAGCTGCTGTCACTCACCGGACACCAGATGTGCTGTCCATGCCAGTAGTGGGACGCACTTGTGGTGACACAATATGTCCCACCCCCTATGAATGCTACCTGTGGGGAAACATGGTCTTGTGCCATTACCTTCATGGTACAGTTCACAGGTTGTGCGCCAGCAGCTTTAAACCCGCACTGTGGTCTCAAATAGGCATTCAAGTGCTGCGGACATAGTATTATGTGTGCTCCCCTGCTCTGGCACCCGGAGAGGTCTGTACCTGTCATAGCGTGCTCCCACTTTATGACGTAAGGTGGGACCTCTGCAAAACGGACGGGTGCACCCCTTTGAATGATCCCAATGTTCTCCACCCTGTATACCGGTGCGGGTCGGGCTGTCCCACCCATGACCGGCATCCTCACTACTATCCCCATGATAGTGTGATTGGAACGTCCACAATCCACTGGGACAGGGTAGGCTTCAGAGGCTAGGCGGAGCTGACACGGGCTTAGTGAATTACTAAACAGGTGGAGGGCTGCGAGGTGCTTGTTGCTAATCCAGAAGGGGACTAAACCTTGTTTTAAATCCTCCAGGTTACTGCGGCCGTCGCCCAGCAACCATGCCCCATATAGCATGCACCCCTTATTCTGTGCAGCTTGATCCGAAGCATTCCTGTCCTCCCGTATGAGTGCATTTACTGTTTTGGCGTGTCTCTCTAGCTCAGCTATTATCACTTTTAAATGGATCGTCATAGCCTGGTCCTCATGTAGCTCTGAGCTGACCACTGTGTTCTCCTCTGTTAGGAGTTTTCTTAACTGGGTCTTTAAACCATTTATCTGGGTTTGCAGCTCTATATCATCTAGGCTGTTTATTACTGAGGATCCTGCACTATAAGCTGTGAAAACATCATTCCAGGTTCCCCTTCTTTGTCTCCCTGCACCCATATTATGCTCAGGATGTAAACTGTAGAGTTTCGCTTTGTCTACCCTGGCAAAGTCGAATTCATAGAATTTTCTAAACATTTCCTTCAACAGGGCTTGGTACAACTGTTCTGTCTCCTTAGGGCACCACTCAGGTAAGTGCACCTCGGTCAGGTTCAGGATCACTGAGGCCACTGCATAGTGTACCCCCGGTAGAGCAACTTATCGGTTGGCACTAGGACTAACCCATTCCCTGGTCCCTTGGTGGTGGTAGGACACCTCTGGACTATAGTCCGTGATGTCGTGGTCATGGGCAGGGGCTTCTGGGGGTGGGTTATGAGTTTGGTGGCATTGACTGGAATCGAGGAGTGTGGGATCGCACACGCATGCAGGCTAGAATCCCACTCCGTCCCCTCCCCGGCATCTTGCCATTGCCAGTGGAAAATGATGGATATGCCTGTGGGGCAGACCTTCTCTGACCCCCACATACAAACATAAATCCCCCGATCCGGCTCCCACCACTTGTCCCAGCACACACGCAATCCCCCTCGGGTCCCTGTAATCGTCCGATGGGTAGTGTTCCCCAATCGTTCCCAATCGATTGCGGGGTTTCCTATATCCTTGCTCAGCTTTCTGAGCCACCACCACCTATCTAAAGGAATCTGTCCCTTGCATGTCAAACACACAAGTTTCCCCTCGGTGACACTGACCCTTGTGGCCACGATCTGTACCCTGGGGCACGGGATGGAGGCCTCCCCATACGTGAACCCGGTCTGGCTGGAGTACTGAGTCAAGTTAGACCCCAGCCACCCTGGCCACCTTCCCTCGTGGAAGTAGATGGCGAGCTCCTCCACACCCCGTTCGCCACCCCCAGCGGTAACGATCGGTGCTCTCTCTCCCGAGCACCCACAGATGTGGGACTTCTCCATGTCTTCTCGGTCACCGATGCTCACTCCTACCAGGGCGAGCAGGAGCAGAACCTTTCTCATCCCGATTTCCTTTCTGTAGGTGTTATGTATTGTGTGTTCTCCTCCCACCTTTGGTGGCGCTGTCACAGGAGATAAATGGTTGGCTATTCTCTCGGTTAAGTTTAGCTCTCTTTGTTCAGAACTTGCCAGAACTTCCTTTCCTTCCAATAAAGCACTTCATGTTTGAATCTCTGAGTTCTGAGTCCTAAATTGTGTCTAGGTAGAAAGGTACCGACACAACAAGTGGCAACGAGGATCAGATGAATTTGCGTACGTTACGGGTGCAGTGAGTAAACAGAAAATTTAATTTGAAACGTGAGATGGCTACTATATTAGGAAACATCGGTGATTTTGATGAAAATGTGGAGCAATGGAGCGCATCTACGGAACGTTTTGACTATTTTGTATTGGCGAATGCGGTGGCAAATGAAAAAGTTGTGCCTACCTTTTTGAGTGTAATCGGGCCGAAGACTTTCAATTTACTTCGCAGCCTAGAGGAACAGATATGTAGGCAAATCTCAGAGAAGTGCGAAAATAATAGGGTAATAATAGTGGGGGATTTCAACTTCCCCAATATTAATTGGGATAGTCAGAGTGTGAAAGGCTTAGAGGGTGCAGAATTCTTAAAGTGCATCCAAGAGAGCTTTTTGAGCCAACATGTAGAAAGTCCTACAAGAGAGGGGGCGGTACTGGACCTAATTCTAGGGAATGTAGCCGGGCAAGTGGTGGAAGTGTCAGTAGGAGAGCATTTTGGCGACAGTGACCATAATTCGGTGAGATTTAAGGTGGTCATGGAAAAAGACAAAGACGGCTCGGAAATAAGGGTTCTAAATTGGGGGAAGGCCGATTTTAATATGATAAGGCAGGATCTGGCCAAAGTGGACTGGGAGCAGCTACTTATAGGAAAATCCACATCAAAACAGTGGGAGACTTTCAGAAGGGAAATAGAGAGAGTACAACGCCAACATGTTCCTGTAAAGGTCAAGGGTGGGACCAACAAGCAAAGGGAACCTTGGATGACAAGGGATATACAAAAATGCATTAGGAAAAAAAGGGGGGCTTTTGGCAATTACAAAAGACTAAAGACGGAGGAAGCCCTAGAGGAGTATAAAAAGTGCAGGGGCATACTTAAAAGAGAAATTAGGAGGGCAAGGAGGGGCCATGAAATAACACTGGCGAGCAAAATAAAGGAAAATCCTAAGATGTTTTATAAGTATATTAAGGGCAAGAGGATAACCAGGGAAAGGGTTGGGCCCATTAGGGACCAAAGTGGCAATCAGTGTGTAGAGCCAGATGATGTAGGCGGGGTTTTAAATGAATTTTTTGCATCTGTGTTCACTATGGAGAAAGACGATGTAGACATAGAAATCGGGCAAGGGGACTGTGACATACTTGAACATATTAGCATCGAGAGGGAGGAGGCACTAGCGGTTTTAGCAGGCCAAAAAGTGGATAAATCCCCAGGCCCGGACGAGATGTATCCCAGGCTGTTGTGTGAGGCAAAGGAGGAGATTGCAGGGGCTCTGACACAAATTTTCAGAACCTCTCTGGCCACAGGGGATGTACCAGAGGACTGGAGAACAGCTAACGTAGTACCATTATTCAAGAAGGGTAGCAGGGATAAACCAGGGAATTACAGGCCAGTGAGCCTAACATCTGTGGTAGGGAAATTATTGGAAAAAATTCTGAGGGACAAAATTAGTCACCACTTGGAGAGGCAAGGATTAATCGGGGATAGTCAGCATGGCTTTGTCAAGGGTAAATCATGTCTGACCAATCTGATTGAATTTTTCGAGGGGGTGACTAGGTGTGTGGATGAGGGAAATGCTGTGGATGTGGTTTACATGGACTTCAGTAAAGCTTTTGACAAAGTCCCGCATAGGAGACTGGTCAAGAAGGTAAGAGCCCATGGGATCCAGGGTGCCTTGGCGCGTTGGATCCTAAACTGGCTGAGTGGCAGGAGGCAGAGGGTGATGGTCGAAGGTTGCTTTTGTGACTGGAAGTCTGTGTCCAGTGGGGTACCTCAGGGATCGGTGCTGGGTCCCTTGCTGTTTGTGATCTACATAATTGATTTGGATGAGAATGTAAAAGGTATGATCAGTAAGTTCGCAGATGACACGAAAATTGGTGGGGTGGTAAATTGCGAGGAGGAAAGCCTCAGGCTACAGGACGATATAAACGGGTTGGTCAGATGGGCGGAAAAGTGGCAAATGGAATTTAACCCTGAAAAGTGCGAGGTGATGCATTTTGGCCGGACAAATAAGGCAAGGGAATACACAATGAGTGGTAGGACCCTAGGAAGTACAGAGGGTCAGAGGGACCTTGGTGTACATGTACATAGATCCCTGAAGGCAGCGGAACAGGTAGATAAGGTGGTTAAAAAGGCATATGGGATACTTGCCTTCATTAGCCGAGGCATAGAATATAAGAGCAGGGAGGTTATGATGGAGCTGTACAAAACGCTGGTGAGGCCACAGCTGGAGTACTGTGTGCAGTTCTGGTCGCCTCACTATAGGAAGGATGTGATTGCTTTGGAGAGGGTGCAGAGAAGATTCACCAGGATGTTACCTGGGATGGAGCGCCTCAGCTATGAAGAAAGGCTAAACAGGCTGGGGTTGTTTTCCTTGGAGCAAAGAAGGCTGAGGGGGGACCTGATTGAGGTGTACAAAATGATGAGGGGCATCGATAGGGTGGATAAAGAGGAACTTTTCCCCTTAGTAGGGGGGTCAATAACAAGGGGGCATAGATTCAGGGTAAGGGGCAGGAGATTTAGAGGGGATTTGAGGAGGAACTTTTTCACCCAGAGGGTGGTTGGAATCTGGAACTCACTGCCTGAAAGGGTGGTAGAGGCAGGAACCCTCACAACATTCAAGAAGCATTTAGATGAGCACTTGAAATGCCATTGCATACAAGGCTATGGACCAAATGCTGGAAAATGGGATTAGACTGGACAGGGATTGATGGACGGCGCAGACACGATGGGCCGAAGGGCCTCTTTCTGTGCTGTAAAACTCTATGACTCTATGACTCGTGCAGCCAGATAAGCCAGGAACTAAAACATATAAGCAACTAGTGGAAATTCTTGGAGCACATTTTTCACCAAAACCTCTGGTTATTGCTGAGAGATTTAGATTTCACAAACGGAATCAAGAGGAGGGGGAATCAGTGACGATGTTTATTGCTGCTTTAAAAAGGTTGTCGGAACACTGCCAGTTCAAGGAGGTGCTGAATGACACCATTAGAGACAGACTTGTGTGTGGTCTGCAAAATGCAGCCACACTGAAGCGCCTTCTTACTGAGGACAACCTTACTCTTGAAAAGGCCATTGAAGTTAGTGTCTCCATGGAGATGGCGAAAAGGAGGCTCACCAGTTGAGTTCACAAGGTGTCGTCTGAGCCTAAAGGTGCGCGGAACGGCACATGTTACCGTTGTGGGAAAACGGGCCATCACGCTAATGACTGCTGGTGTACGGAGCTGGAATGCCGAAATTGTGGCAAAAAGGGTCACATTGAACGCGCCTGTAGAGGTAAAAAAAGAACAGACAGAGCTGGGAAGCATGGAAGCAAAATGTCTGTATTTGGACAAGAGAGGAAAAAGAGTGTTCATTCAGTGCAGTATGATGGAACAAGCAAAACAGAGGGGAGCGACACCTCTGAGGAGGAAACGGTGCATATACTGACGGTTGCAGGTGGTTCAAATGGCTACTGGGTGTCACCACTGGTGGAGGGACAATCAGTGCGGATGGAGGTGGACACAGGCGCGGCTGTGTCCCTTGTTTCAGACACTGTCTACAACAAAATGCTAAAGCATCTTACCCTTCAGCCAACAAACATTGTGCTAAAGACGTATACCGGCGAACCTGTGGCCATGAGAGGTGTCATTGAGGTGACAGTTAAATTGAACGGACAGACTGCAAAACTGCCACTATATGTGGTAAAGGGAAATTACCCATCGCTACTGGGACGTGCGTGGCTAGAGAAAATCACGCTGGACTGGCCTGCAGTCCTCATGATGTCAAAAGGGGAGTCAGGTCTGACTGCAGTGTTAAACAAACATGCAGAACTCTTCAATGGGGAACTTGGGAGCATGAGAAAGATCAGCGTGAGACTGGACATTAAACCTGACAGCAAGCCGAAGTTTCACAAAGCCCGACCTGTACCCTATGCAATTAGGCCAAAAGTTGAGGCTAACTTGGAGGCCTTAGTCGAGAATGGAGTCCTGGAGCCTGTGAGCGTGAGCAAATGGGCCACGCCCATTGTTCCTGTCCTGAAAAAGGATGGATCTGTTCGAATCTGCGGGGATTTTAAAGTGACTATTAACCTGGTGCTGTCTGTGGAACAGTACCCTCTTCCCCTCATTGATGATCTTTTTACGGGCCTGGCCGGAGGGCAAAAGTTCAGCAAAATAGACTTATGCCAGGCTTATCTACAAATGCATGTCGATGACAAATCAAAGGAGCTGCTGACAATTGTGACACACAAGGGGCTATACAGGTACTGCCGCCTTCCGTTTGGAATTACGTCGGCCCCTGCTCTATTCCAAAGGGCAATGGATCAGATTTTGAGTGGACTGCCAGGAGTCCAGTGCTACCTGGACGACATCCTTGTCACTGGGACAAATGAGGAGGATCATCTTCTGAACTTGGATGCGACACTACAACGACTGAAAGAGTACGGACTCAGAGTTCATAAAGACAAATGTGAATTCTTTCAGTCTTCAGTTGAGTACCTGGGGCATGTGATTGACGCTACTGGCTTGCATAAGGCACCGCCAAAGGTCAAGGCGATCGTGGAGGCCCCAGCACCCCAGAATGTGAGCCAGTTACGTTCATTTCTGGGGCTACTTAACTACTATGGGAAGTTTATTCCAGACTTAGCAACATTGCTGAAGCCGTTACATCAGTTGCTATGTCAAGGCAAAACATGGAAATGGACTGAACTGTGTAACGAAGCTTTCGCCCAAGCAAAGAAAGCATTGCTGAATTCGGAGGTCCTGACACACTTCGACCCAAAGCTACCCATGCAGCTAGCATGTGATGCATCACCATATGGTGTGGGAGCAGTCATATCCCACATCATGCCTTCGGGTGAAGAGAAACCTATCACCTTCGCATCATGCACCTTGAACAAGGCCGAGAGTAACTATGCGCAGATCGAGCGCGAGGCCTTGGGAATCGTTTTTGGAATTCGAAAATTTCATCAGTACCTGTTTGGGAGAAGGTTCACACTCCTGACAGACCACCATCCATTGACTTCAATCTTCGGGCCCCACACCGGAATTCCATCTCTCGCTGCAAGCAGGATGCAAAGGTGGGCTTTACTGTTGTCAGGACACACATATGACATCAAATATCGCAAATCAGACTTGCACGGCAACGCAGACGGTCTCTCGAGGCTACCCTTGCCTGTTACTCCCCCAGGGCCTCGTCAGATAGACATCTTCTACTTTAGACAAGTGGAGGGAGCACCTGTCACTGCAGTTCAGGTGCGAAGGTACACCCGCAACGATCCAGTCCTGTCTGAGGTAATGGACGATGTCATTCGAGGGAGAGCAATAGGAGATTCTCCTAGTTTGAAACCTTATGTTTCAAAAAGAAATGAGCTCTCCGTCCAGGCAGGTTGTCTGCTTTGGGGATGCCGTGTCATCATTCCGCCACCTCTGAGGGAACCTATACTGCAACAACTTCATACAGGCCACAGTGGGATGGTTCGGATGAAGGAAATGGCAAGAAGCTACTTCTGGTGGCCAGGTCTCGATGGGAATATTGAGGAGAAAGCCAAAACATGTTCCCCATGTCAAAGGGTCCAGAATGTTCCACAGCTGGCAACCCTACACCCCTGGGATTGGCCTGCAGAAGTGTGGCAGCGAGTACATGTGGACTTCGCCGGTCCTTTCGAAGGGAAGATGTTTATGGTGGTTGTGGACGCTCATAGCAAGTGGCCGGAGGTCGCTGTGATGAGGTCTACCACGGCAGAGAAAACAATTGAGAAACTTGGTGAGATGTTCAGCCGTTATGGCTCACCGGAACAACTCGTAAGTGAAAATGGTCCACAATTTGTATCACAGGAGTTTGCAACCTTCCTGCATGTGAATGGTGTCCAACACATCAGGTCTGCGCCCTATCATCCCTCTACTAACGGCCAGGCAGAAAGGTTCGTGCAAACTTTGAAGCACGCCTCGAAGGCATCGCAAGGTCAGGGCTCAATCCACCAACGTCTGAACAGCTTCCTGTTGTCCTACAGGAACGAGCCGCATGCCACAACCAAAACTTCCCCCGCTTCGCTCATGATGAAGAGGCAGTTGCGGACAAGTTTTGACTTACTCAAACCTCCAAGGGCAGAGCAGGTTGTCCATCGTCAACAACAAGCTCAAGTTGAAAAGAGAGAGAAAAGAGCCAAGGAGAGATGGTTTCATCCGGGAGAGCACGTCCTAGCTCGAAACTACAACACTGGACCGAAATGGGTTCCTGCTACGGTGATCGCGCAGACGGGCCCTGTGTCTTACACGGTTGAGACTGCTGAGGACATCGTCTGGAGAAGACACACAGATCAACTGTTGCTAGGAGCAGAGACAGCCACAGAGGCTCCAACGGCTGGTTGGCCTGAACTGTTTCCGAATGATACCGCAAACCAGCATCCTTTGCCACAGTGCTCTTCTCCAACACAGGAAGTCAAAGAGACTGTTCCACCTGTGCAAGCTCCTGACTTTCAACTGACACAGGCACCTTCTCCATCCAGGCCTGTGTCAATGCCTACTGCTGTGGAAGCCAGCGATGACCGCCGGTATCCTGTCAGAGAGCGGCGGCCTCCAAGACGCTTGGATCTGTAGGCTTAGTGACTTACCCACAAGACCGGGGCAGAATAAACCCCAGGGTAAAGTCAGGGTTTGAGGCAGTCTACCTCTACCCTAGGTTAGTTGAGTGTATTGAAAGTAACTTACCTATTGAGGAATAATGTGGACCTTCCATTTAAGAGGGGAGGAAATGTTATGTATTGTGTGTTCTCTTCCCACCTGTGGTGGCGCTGTCACAGGAGATAAATGGTTGGGTATTCTCTCGGTTAAGTTTAGCTCTCTTTGTTCGGAACTTGCCAGAACTTCCTTTCCTTCCAATAAAGCACTTCATGTTTGAATCTCTGAGTTCTGAGTCCTGAATTGTGTCTAGGTAGAAAGGTACCGACACAACAGTAGGGACACACAAACAAAATAGCCATGTCCCGAGAAGGTTCTCTGGCCTGACACAGTTATCAAAATTCAAAACTTAAACTTATCCTAAACTAAAATTAAACCACTAAAATCCCAAACTTTCAAACTGTAAAACGCACTTAAAATACTTCAGAAAGCTATATACATCTGCCGCCCATCTCCGGACGACCAGGCTAATTCCTGTTAGGCCTCTGCCTTTTGTGGAATCTGGGCAGCTTGTACACCTGGGTGTAAGGTGACCTGTGCCACCGGACCCAGAGAATCCTCCTTAGAACACCTGGGAGCTTCCCCGTCTCCCAGTTAATCGGGGGAGTGTGCCCTCCTGTGTTGCAGCACACTACCCCTTTCTGTGTGGCTGCCGAGTCCCTATCCTGTCCTGTGGGTTCCCCGCAGCCTGATGCCACAGGCTGGGGACCCTCCTCTCTCTCTCTGCCCAACGCTGCCTCTCCTGTGAGTCCCTCGCCTTTGGAGGCGGCAGGCTGGGGATCCGTATCCTTAGACTTGTCCCTGACCTTGGTTTTTCCCTTTCTGTTATGGGCTCTCCTGGGGCTGGACCGTTTAAAATGATACTCGGGTGACCACGGTAGTTTGGGCTGTGGTATGCGAGGAGACCTTCTCAAGGCTCCGGCTACTGGGGGTGTACCTGAATCCCACTTAATTGGTGGGAGGGCCTCTCCAATCACACACGTCACTGCCCCCACCTTTGCGGTCTGTGAGTCTGTCACAGCTGCAGGCTGCTGCTCTCTAACTTTAACACGGTTCGCCCTTGCTGGCCGTTCTCCACTCTCAGTCTTAAACAGCTTGCACTGATTAATGTGGAACCACTTTGTGTGGCGGGGCATCTTGATGGCATAGACCATGGGGCTTGCCTTGTCCACAATGCTGTACGGTCCCATATACAATGGTTCGAAACTTCCCAACCGGACAAAGTTCCTCACCATGACCTGATGTCCTATCTCCCACTCGTGGTGCCTGTTGGGTTCTAGCAGCAATCGGTTACTCCGGTGCTGTTTTCCCATGTTGCTAGCAGCCTGCCAGTGAATCTGTTTAAGGTGTTCAAACAGATTCCTGACAAAACTGTCCCGGTTCACCTCTCTGAGCTGGCCTTCCATGAGCACCGGGGCTAGCACATGGGTGAGGGTCCGCATAACCCTGCCAGTCATCAGCTCGTGTGGGGAATACCCCGTGCTTTTTGACTGGCTGGCTCGGATCCCCATTAGGACCAATAGTAAGACTTCCACCCACTTCTTGGGTGAGTCTCCCGTCTCCTTGCGCATCTTTTCCTTTATAGTGCAGTTTAAACGCTCTCCAGGACCCGATGACTGTGGGTTGTAGGCGATGTGTCATTTCCCCTCAATGCCGAGTACCATGAGGGTCTCTTACATGACCTGTCCGGTAAAATGACTCCCTTGGTCAGACTCCACATACTGTGGGAGACCCCATCATAGAAACATAGAAACATAGAAGATAGGAGCAGGAGTAGGCCATTCGGCCCTTCGAGCCTGCTCCGCCGTTCAATGAGATCATGGCTGATCATCCAAACCCTAGCACCCGGTCCCTACACTGACAGCCATCCCGCCCAGGCCCTATCCCCGTAACCCCACGTATTTAATCCCCCCTAACACTAAGGGCCAATTTTTATCATGGCCAATCAACCTAACCCGCACATCTTTGGACTGTGGGAGGAAACCAGAGCACCCGGAGAAAACCCACGCAAACACGGGGAGAATGTGCAAACTCCACACAGACAGTCACCCGAGGTCGGATTTGAACCCGGGTCCCTGGCGCTGTGAGGCAACAGTGCTAACCACTATGCCACCATGCTGCCATCATGAGAACACTTCCCTGACCAGGATCCTAGCCGTACCCAATGCGGTAGCTGTACGGCAGGGAAAAGCTTCTACCCACTTTGAGAACACATCCACCAGAACTAGGCAGTACTTGTAGCCTCCCTGGGTGGTGAGTAGGGGCCCGATGTAATCGATCTGGATGGACTGCCATGGTCCCTCTACCCTCCTGGTGTGTCCCAAAGATACCTTCCTTTTCTGGGGGTCAGGGTTATTGGCAGCACACACCAGACAGCTGGCACAGAACTCGCGGACCTGTTCCCTCAGTCCTGGCCACCATCCTGCCTGCTCTACCCTGAACAGCATGCCTTCCCTGGCGGTGATGGCTGCTGTACCGTATGGGCCCTCTACTTTCTCCCCTTTTGTGAGTGCGTTCAAGACGGCTCTGAGGATGGGATCCCGTACCTGGGCCTGCTTTAGGTCCGGGACCAAAGCTACCCCTTGTGTACCTCCCTTGTCCCAGATTGCAGCTACCGAACCTGTCTGGTAGGGGTCACAAAACTCTCCTTCTCTAGCTCCCTGCTTGGCCAATTCATCTGCCTTTTGGTTGCCCTCCCTCATGGGTTCTGTCTTCGAATGGGCCTTAACCTTATGGATATAGACCTTCCCTTCCTCCCCTACAGCTGTCACGATTTTCTCCAGCAGAGGCTTGATTGCCAGGGGTCTCCCATCGGCGGAGGTGTATCCCCGACGGGACCAGATGACCAGGTATTCCGTACGCGAATTGCACGTGAACATGCTGTCCGAGCAAATCATGTATGGGGTAGGGAATTTCTCTGGGTGTGTAACCACATACACTACCGCGGACAGTTCAGCCTGCTGGGCACTCATGGTGCTGGGGAGCTTAATTGCCAGGGCAATGTCTGCCCCTGGGTCATAAACTCCACACCCTGTGAGTCGTTTCCCAGCAGATACTGTGCTGGAACTGTCCACATAGATTTCGCGGCTTGTGGGGTGTATCCCGGCCCGAAAACCTATGTTGACTTCCCATACCCCTTCAATGGAACCGTGGGCCGTCCCTGGATAAATCATGTTGGCTGCGAGCTTCAGCTCGCAGAGACCTTTCACCCTTAAATCCATCTGGGAGAGAAGCAGGGTCCAGCGAGCAATGCGGGCACTGCTCACTATCCCATCTTTAATTCTCCCATCTCGAAGCATCTGGGTGGGCGTGTGATGGGTGAGGAGGGTGATGGGCGAGGTGCCTGTGAAGATCAATGATCTTTTCACAGCCCAGTGAGTGGTGAGGAGGTGCCTCTCACAGTTGGAATAGCCCTTTTCCACATCCGTGAGTATCCTGGAGGAGTAAACCACCGGTCTCAGCTGACTGTGCCGCTCCTGGAGCAGCACTGCACTCAGACTGTCCCCGCTGGCTGCTACCTCCAAGTAAAACTCTTTCTCCCCATCAATGGCCCCTAGAGCTGCTGCGGTCTGCAGATTTTGCTTGAGGCTTACAAATGCTGCCTCGCAACCCTCATCCCAAACCCACTCCACTCCCTTGTGTAGGAGTCGGAGCAGAGGGGCTGCTGTAGCAGCGTAATCTTCAATAAAATCCCTGCAGTACCCTGTCAGCCCTAGAAAAGATCTCACTCCTGTCACTGCATTGGGGGCTGGTAACTCCTGCACTGCTTCCCTTCTGGCTTTATCTATGGCCCTTTCCCCTGCTCGTACAGCTAGCCCTAGGAACTTCACTTCCTTTTGGCCGATCTGTACCTTCTTGGGGTTTACCTTAAAACCTTCCTGCTTGAGCAACTCCAGCAGTTTAGCCAGTAGTGGACCATGTTCCTCTCCTTCATCAGTGAATAGGAGCAGGTCATCCACATACTGGACTAACTGTCGGGGTCGGCTGAAGCCTTTTAAGCAATCTGCCATACACTGGTGGAAGATGCTGGGGCTGTTGTGGAACCCCTGTGGTAGGCAGTTCCAGGTGTATTGTTGGCCCTTAAACGTGAAGGTGAACTTGTACTGGTCCTCTCTCCGCAGGGGGATGGACCAAAACCCGTTGGAAATATCCAGCGCCGTGAAGGTGGTCACGGAGGCTGGAATACTTCCAATGAGGTCAGCGACAGCTGCGACCGTGGGTGCACAGGCGGGGATGTTTCTATTGAGTACCGATAGTCCACCGTGGCTCTCCAGGAGTTGTCCGGTTTCCTAACCGGCCACAGTGGAGAGTTTACATGGGTGGCTATTGGTCTCAATACCCCCTGTTTGACCAGAGAGGTCATGGCCGTTTCCATGTCCTTCTCTGCCTCTTTGGGGAAATTATACTGCTTTTGTGGTCGGGTCATGGGGTCCCAATCTACACTTACTTCAACCCCGTTCACCCTCCCACAATCATGCTTGTGAGTGGCAAATGCGCCGAGGTGTGCTCACACAAATGCCTGGTACTCCACTGGAGTGTTACTGACCATTTGCTCGAGGTCGTAACCCTCCTTGGGTTTTAGGGTACACAAGGTCCCCTTTCCCTCTTTTTCTGAAATATCTGCCACTTCACTCTCTTTGCCGGTGCATGCTCCCCACAGACAGTGGTTCCTGAGATCCACTAGAATCCTGTGGCCTATAATGAAATCAGCCCCCAGGATCCCTTTCCCTTCCTGCCCCCACTTCATTTAAACACAAGTCCACTTGGTGTGGACTCAAAGGAAAACCGTAAACAATGCATGCAGGGCAGAACTAGGCCAATATCCATTAATAATCACTATCCAAAAAAGAGCCACCAAATTTTGGAAACACCTAGAAATGAGCAACCCCCAATGCTATCATTACGAAGCCCTGAAATGCCAAGAGAGGACCATAAAGAAGAATACCCTCAATCAACTAGTCCTGGGACTCAGTGAAGTAACTACTAACACTACTAACAATAACCAGCCCCAGGACAGTGACAGCGTAACACAAAGAATTCGACCCAACACAATCGTCGCTAAGCAAAAGGAAAAATATCTGTCATATTGGGCAGAAACAACAAACCCAAAGCAAACTCAATTGCTACTTGGCCCTAAACAGACAATACAACATGGCTGATTACCTGACCATGGTAAAGGATAGCAAACTGAGAAAAACCTTGACAATGTACAGACTTAGTGAACATAACCTGGCGATCAAAAAAAGTAGACACAGGCAGACCCGGCTACCAAGAGAGGACAGGATATGCTCTCACTGCAGTCAGGGAGTGGTGGAGACAGAGATGCACTTCCTCACAGCTTGTAGAAAATATCAGGGCATAAGGGAGAATTTCTACCCAAAATTCACAAAAATATGCCCGGAATTCAGAAATTTGAATGACGACCAAAAACTCCCATACCTACTAGGGGAAGAGAGAAATTGTGTAACACTAGCGGCACACTATGTTACAGCTTGCCATAAACAGAGGGACAACCACTAAATATAAGAAAAGAGTATATATATAAATTATATGAAAGTATATTTATACACTCAGGGATATATCTGTTTATACACTGTATGGATAGATCTGTATTTTTGTGAACAAACATGAATGTTTTTCGATGCTTTGGCAACATAAGATGTAACTTGTCATGCCAATAAAGCGATTTGAATTGAATTGAATTGAATTGAGTGCTCCCAAATTAATTGACAGCGGGATAGAGAATGGGCCAACCTGCTCGTTACCTGTGAACCCCACTAAGCTGTACAGGACCCCGTTAGACAGAGGTGAGGCAGTGGGGTTATCTGAGTAGACTATGGTGCTTGAAGCTCCAGTGTCCAACAGATAGGTCCCTTTTACCTTTTCCACTTCCATCTTAACAAGCGGTCTTTTCCATACATTGTACTCAATGGGACACAGATGTACAGGCTGCGCTGGCTCCAGTCATAAGTCTGTGTTAACTGGGGCAGATGGAGTTAAAGCACCCGTGGCTGTGGCTACCCTCCCTGGGCCAGCCAACAAAACTCGAAGTGCAGCTACTAACGAATCAACTGTGGGGGGAGAGATCGGTCTCTGTTTTTGGGGCAGGAGCTGGGGAATTATTTCCTGCACTATCCTTCCAAAGATTTTTACAGTCCCTTCTCCAATGCCCACTCTTCCCACACCCGAAGCAGTTACGCCTCGTGTTGGAAGGGATACCCCCTTCCTGCTGCCATTCCTTCTTACCCTGGCTGGGTTTTAACTCGTGAACTTTCCCTTTTGTCTGTGGTTCTTCCACCCCCCTACCGTTGCGGTAAGCCAGGGTCAGTTCTCTGCCTCCTCGGTGATTTGGGGGCTCTTTGGGTCGAACCACAGCTCAGCCTTGGCTCTGATCCATGGCAAGCTGTTTGCCACCAGACTTCAGAGCCAGTGAGCCAGCTCATCCTGGTTCAAGTTAGCCTGGTCGAGATCCGTATTACAGGCACTCCTGTGCACAGGCCACAGCCTGTCTGTGAAAGCCTGTGGGGTCTCCCCTGCTAACTGGGTAGTCTTCTCCACCCGGGAGAACGGACTACCATCATTCATCCCCATCGCCTCCGGAACTTGATCCCGGATGGCAGCATACCCTCCCTGTCCCTTCTTGCACTCGGCAGAGAGGGACTGGTACAGCTTGCCATCTAAGGTGAACAGAAGCATCTTGGCCATTTCTGAGTCGTCGCACTCATTAATGCCTGCTGCTTGTTCCACTTCCATAAAGTGGACTGAGGGGTCTCCCTTTTGGGTGAGCTTGCTCAGGTGGCTTACCATAGCCCTAAGCTGTTGGGTCCCATGGGGAATCACGAATTAGCTTTCAAGGGGTCCCTGCCCCCCAACAACCCCGGTGGGCCAAACTTTTGCTGTCGAGCCGGGCACATCGGCCCCGGCTCTGACCTTTCCTGCATTTGTTTGCCCACTTCTGCCTGCTGCCAAACTGAGTCAAAACCCGGCGCCACAGGTGGTGGTGGTGTGCACTCCTCCCTGTCCTCCCTACAGATTGCTTGTCCCTCCTGCTGCCCAACCGAGTTGTTCCCCGGCGCCACAAGTGACGTCTGCACAGTTTCTACTTCTACTTCCAGGTCTACCCTGGCCGCACCCGGGCTCACTAGGCATACCATGCCTTTCGCCCTGGACAGAGCAAGTTTTAAACTGTCTATCTGCTTTTGACAGGGGCTGTGATCTCCCGTTTCAAAATCCCTAGTGCTTGTTACTTTATAAGCTGCCTTCACATCTCTGAACTTTTTCTCCTGTTCTTTTAACTGTCTGGTTATGCGAGCGTTCTCGTCTTTCAGTCCTAGCTCATTTCATTTTGCCTCAGTGATTTGACACTGAAAATACTCATGCCTGTTCCTGTGTTTCTCTACTAGCTGTAATTTCTCTTGATTTTGGGCTTGTAATTCCTGTAATAGTTCTTCCCCTGCCATAGCTCTTGCCTGAGACAGTTTGGCTGCCTCCTGCAGCTCTGCTGTCAAAGCTTTAACATGCTGATCTAAAAGCTGGATCTGTCGTAGGGTGCAGACCAACCAGATGGCCTTCTCTACCGACTTCTTATGATCCTTGCTCTCAGTCCATTTGGCTGCAGCGTACATGGGACGCCCAGAGCGTAACAGACTGGTCACCCATTTCTTGGTGATATTCGCCTTCTCAAAAACGTAAGAGGAAATCTTCTCTTCCATCTTCGTTCTTTCATCAAACACAGGGTCTATTGCGTTACATCCCTTTTGCCAAAGTCCTGCCGCGGTCGCTATTCTGTAAGGGGTGGTGTGTGTGGTCAGCTTTACCTCTGACTCCCTGAGCAGTTCGAATCACTCCCACTCCCTTGGTTCTAGACTTTGGACTTATTTGGGGGTTGTAATGAAATTGCAACAGACACCTGAGTTGGTCAAAAGAATTGAGATTTTTATTTTGAGACAGGAAAATATACAATACAATAAATCTTATACTCTAAAAGGGGGAACACTCAGAATATGCGAGGGAGGATTACAATATACAAAATTACCTCACCCTCCCAACCCCACTATCCTAACTAGGTTGAAATCCAGAGGACCAGGAAATGCTCACCAAACGACTTTCTTGACAGATTGTAGAGGTTTGCGATTTCGGGGTTCTCTTTAGTTGTGACGGTTGGGGCCTGCCGTACCCCGGACGTGGTGGAAGACTGCACCTGCGTTGGGTCTTCAGTCTTGGTCTGTCCGCTGATGCGGTTAGCTGCGTAGTTGGATTTGTCAGGTAAGTACCCAATTTTCTTTGGTTAGGTAAAGTTTTTAGGGTCTTTTGTGTCAAATCTTACCCAGGGTTAAGTCAGACTAGCCTGTAGAGTGGAAACAAATTTGTGATTTTTCGACTTCTCGGTGGTTGGTTTCTTGTTGGTCGCGGTGGCCCAATATTACCTGGTTGGTGGTAATATTGGTAGTTGTTGGTTTCTTGAGACCTTTGATTGCTGCGATTTCCTTTTCCTTCTGTTTCGTTCTTCTTTCTTCAAGTCTCCGATTGAACTGTACTGTCTTTCGAACGCAGCGATGATGTTGATCTCTCCTGGATGTTACCGTGCTGTCTTGTCTCACTGTGCTCTCTCACTGCTGAACTGAACGTGCTGCCCATTTCACTGAACAAGCAGGCCTCAATTATACTGGTTTGAGGCCTGGCTTATCTTACCGCCAAATCTCTGGTTCTTTTGTTAATTTTGGCAGGCTCGTTATTTTAATATGTTTTAAATCCTCAACGAGCTTCGGGGATGGTCCATCTATTTTTAATTGGCTTTTAACTGGTTTCGGGATTGCCTTGAAATCAGTTTAAAATGTGTAAAGCGTTTTGGAAATCTTTCTGATTGGTTTTTAAACTGCTGTTTGATTGTCTTTTCCTGCTGGGGCCAGGTTCTCTTTTGTTGACTGTTGGCATGTATTGTTTTATTCATGTTCTTGGTGGCTCTGTGAGTTTCGGCGGGAACAGTTTTTATTGTCTTTATGTAGATTTTAAGCCCCTTTGGCCCAATATTATTCAAAAAGTCCAATATCTCTCCTTTCTTACTTTGGGGGAACTTGTATATTTTTGCGAGCCTTACAATCACAGTAACGGAAACTTTACAGAAGCATTTAATAAAACACCCAAATGGCTTCCCTTGTGAATCTACTCGTGTTTCATCTTTCTCTTATGCGTGCTTCTATGAGGTGCTACCCCTGTGGCTTCAGCAGAGGCAGAGGCAGCCTGCTTACTTCCCTACTGCGACTGCATAGACCCTTTTGGCGGACATCCTCTGAGTTTTGCAGCCTGTGATGGCCTCACAAAAGTCTTCTCCTCCTGCGACTGTGCAGGGGCAGACTCGGCCATCGCAATCCGAGGAGGCATCTGGGGCTCTGACTGAGGGGGTGGGGCCAACAGGGGAGAAGTGTGAACACTTTGAGAGGAGCTCCCACTTCCATGTCCCCTTTCACCATCATTCCTCTCATGAGCCACCCACACTTCCCTGCTAGCAAGGAGCTGGAGAGCATCTTGCTGCACAGCAGTGGGGCCATGAGGACCCACTTCTACGTTGACATCCCTCCTAGAGAGGACGTCTATGAACCTCTGCCATCTATTCTCCATAGATAACCATCTATTGACCATAGAAACCATGTGCTCCTGTGAGTGGCACATTAGCTGCTCCATGCAGGTGGCCATCCTATTCATGGAAGATCCTACAGTCGCCATTACCTGTGACATGGTGTTGTTCATGTTGAAGATGGACTCCTCCGTTCTCTGCACATTTGCAGACATCGCGCTCGCAAAACCTGTCAGAGCCTCCTACACTTCTTCCTGCACCTCCAGGATCACCCTCTTTCTGGATGGCCCCTGAGGCTCAGCGTCTGCATGCAGCTGAGCAGAACTGGGAGCGCCCTCTGGCGAGGAGTCTCCACTGCTGTCCCTGTCTTCACCATCTGCTCTTGCTCACTTGTGACCTGTGAGACACCAGGTGACAACACGGCTCTATCTCACATGGGACCCACCGAGGTGTACGTATCTGTGTTGGTGCTGGGTGTGCTTATGTCTGGTGACGGTGCACCCTCAAAGGCTAGAGGCTGCTCTGAGGAGTCGTCTTCCTCTTCCTCCTGGACAGTGGGGGGTGGAGGGGCAGTGGGGGGGGGGTCTCCTGATGGACCTGTGGGAGAGTAAAGAGATGAGTTATAAATGTCACATGAAGATTGGGCACAGATATCATGATGCACATGATGACCATTCACTGGCTGCTGACATCAGTGCCCATATGAGTGACTGATGTATGCCATGTTGCTGTATGATATGTAATTCTGTCACCAGGTTACTGAGATGTCCCCCTCTCTCCGTCTCTCACCTCCAGCTGCTTGGCGACTCCAGAGACTTCCAAGGCAGCCTCCTCTGCTGATGTTAGGGTGGCCAATGATGGAGTGTCACCTTTGGTTCTCTCCCTCTCCCTCTTATTGTGGGCTCTCTTTTCCTGTAAGGAGGGAAAGAAGAGACGGTTGAGTGAGAGTGACGGAATGCGTGTAAGCAATGAATGGGTTACATCTTTAGAGGGAGACTATGATGGAGTTGGGTGGCAATGCCAAGTAGCCTCCTTGTGTGTTGTTAGTTGGTATGATTGCACTAGGATAAGGGTGAGTGTGAGGGGTGGCTAGGCGGATGGGGAAGTGATAATGTAGATAGAGAGAGAGGGATGGGTGGACGTGCAAAGTTTGTTGGTGTAAGAATGTGCGGGAGTAGGGTTGGGAAGGCAGAGTGATGGGGATGTGATGAGAGGCACAGCCGGATGAAGTTGAGTGTGGCTTTGCACTCACCTTTCCTGATCTCATGAGATCATTGAAATGTTTGCGGCACTGCACCCAGGTCCTCGTCACCACATCCCTGCTGTTGACCTCCTCTGCTATTTGGAGCCAGGCTCGTTTTGTCTGTTGGGGAGGTCTCTTCCGCCCATTGGAAGGGAAAAGGACCTCCCTGCGTGCTCTCACTCCCTCCACAAGCATATGGAAGGAGTCATTGGAGAACCTGGGTGCAGCCCTCTGTCTCAGTGCAGTCATGTTTGGCACTCTTTGTGGCAAACCAATTGTGCAATGTGCTGCCTGCACACTCCTAGCTAAACCTTTCAATGCAATGTGGCCATGGCTCCTTTAAATATCCCAGCTGAAAACGCGTCGTCGCTGGCGTCATCACACTTGCACCATTTAATAGGGCCGGGAAACGTTCAGGGCAGCCTTAATAGGCCCCATTAATGGAAAGTCAACCTCAGGAGCGGCACGGTATGAAGAATGGGGTCATGACCCACCACGGCAACCGCCCGTACCCGACCCGCCCAGGTACAGAAAATTCCGGCCTCACGCCTCTATTAATAAAGCCAAGGATCCCGTATGCTTTTTTAACAGCCTTCCCAACTCGTCCTGCCACTTTAAAAGATTTGTGTACATACACTCCCAGGTCTCTCTGTTCCTGCACCCCCTTTAACAGTGTACCAATTAGCACCAACACAGATACGCACACCTCATTCTTGCCAGCAAAATATTTCACTTCAAACTTCTCGGCATTAAATTTCATCTGCCATGTGGCTACCCGTTTCATCAGTCTGTCTGTGTCCACTGCCAACAGGCACTGCACTTTACAGTAATTTGTGAAACTCTTTGGGATATTTCTGAGAGAAGTAACAAGTCTTTACTTTTGATGTTAGGAGAAGCAGGATCAAAAGCGGAATGGCTTTTTCCACTCCCTTTCTATTTTCCTTGTTTTGTAGAAAAATTAAGATATAAAAGAAAGGTGTTGTTACTGTATTTACTGGTGGGAGTGAAAACACTATTGGGGGCAGAATGAAAATTTTTAGCCATTATCGTTGTGCTGATGGCTTTGTGTGATGCTCAAGACAGCATCTGGAGAGGTGCCAGACATCTCAGAGCCATTAAACTACAGCGAGAAGTCTCCTAATGGATTCAGTGCACAGCAGTGAACACTTTATATAAAAATATAAATATTTAATAAAAATACAATCTTGGTCTTAACCTTTTAATTTGAAGCCAATCAAACTTAGATTGTTTTTAACCGTCGTCGCAATACTTTATTGGTATGATGATGAAGCCCCAGCTCTGAGCAATTCTGATTGGCTGGTTTGATTACCTTGGCTCCAGACCTCTTTTGTGATTGGTTGAAGTGGCTGTCAACCCAGTCTATGGCTCCTTCTTGCCTCATCCTGATTGGATGGAAGTAGAAAGTAGAATCAGCATCAGAGGCTTCTTGGTGAGTGACATTGCTGGCAAGAG
This sequence comes from Somniosus microcephalus, assembly GCF_052327205.1. Taxonomy (NCBI): domain Eukaryota; kingdom Metazoa; phylum Chordata; class Chondrichthyes; order Squaliformes; family Somniosidae; genus Somniosus; species Somniosus microcephalus. Next base: position 264,858,206 of record NC_140989.1, read on the forward strand.
GATTGTCATAGAAACTGTCGGCTGATTCATGTCAATAGATCTCATGTAAGGTGCAGAGGATCTCTTATTATACACTTATTATGCACAGGGTCACTAGATGCATGTTGCAGCAAAGGGGGTTCAGCATTTTGGGAAGTTGGTGCTTGGGTAGAATGTGGCTGAACACAAACACCCAGCCTGCCTACAACCAGGGCCCTGATAAGGTGAACACAAACACCCAGCCCACCTGTATCCGGGGCTTTGATAAGGTGAACACAAACACTCAGACCACCAGAACCTGGGCCCAGATAAGGTGAACACAAACACCCAGCCCGCCAGAACCTGGGCCCAGATAAGGTGAACAAAAACACCCAGCCCACCAGAACCAGGGCCCTGATAAGGTGAACACAAACACCCAGCCCACCAGAACCAGGGCCCAGATAAGGTGAACAAAAACACCCAGCCCACCAGAACCAGGGCCTTAATACGGTGAACACAAACACCCAGCCCACCTACAACCGGGGCCCTGATAGGTGAACACAAACACCCAGTCCACCTACAAACAGGGCCCTGATAAGGTGAACACAAACACCCAGCCCACCTACAACTGGGTCCCTGATAAGGTGAACAAAAACACCCAGCCCACCAGAACCAGGGCCTTGATAAGGTGAACACAAACACCCAGCCCACCAGAACCAGGGCCCAGATAAGGTGAACAAAAACACCCAGCCCACCAGAACCAGGGTCCTGATAAGGTGAACACAAACACCCAGCCTGTAAAGTCTGTGGGTTATATGGTGAATTAATACACAGACTACAAGAGTAACTTTAACAAGACTTTACTATTCGAAGGTCAGGGCGAATCTGCCCAATAAATCCTTACACAGCACTTATATACCGGTGTGGTCACCACCGGTATTACAGTATACAGCAGCCAAGATAAAGTAGTGCAACACCTAAAATAGTTCTCTTAAAGGTGGACGGTTACATACAATAGTTCTCTTAAAGGTAGAACGGTTACATACACTACACAGCCCACCAGAACCAGGGCCCAGATAAGGTGAACACAAACACCCAGCCTGCCCGTATCCAGGGCCCTGATAAGGTGACCATTTGCACAAAAAGCCATTGGTTGGCAACTATAATTCATCGATAAAAATGGTTCATTTTTGTCACAATGATCTCTCATTCATATTTGAAAGACCATAAATAAATTGAGCTCTGGCTCACCCAGTCCAGTTCAGTGTACATGAGGCTAGCGTGTCCAGAACTTCACTCAGGAACCACTGTCACAGTCCCAGAACCGAGACTGGCTCTAGGCAGTACTGTTGAATCCACATTGTGGAATTCCAGCCTTGCAGTTGCTTCATGTGAGACCCACCAGGCATGTTTGATACCGCCATGTTCCTTTTCCATGACATCGTTCACTTTGATAAAAATAGATAACCATAGTTTCAAGAGTAGCCGTGGGCCATCGTTTTCAGGGTCACTTCACTACTGTAATCAACACGCATCTTGTGAATATGCATTCGGCTATACTGAGCCTCGATTAAACGAATAGTAAAACGATGTGACGCTTTGCAAACTTAGTATTCCCAACTTGGGAGTTCTTGACTGGATTAAGTGGAAATGAGCCCAAAATCACCAGCCTTCATTTGGAGAAGCACAAAATTCACCAAACATTCCAGAAGAAAATCAGTAAACCACTTTTGAAGAATATTTACTGAAGATTCCTGAAAAGCACAATTTGGCAAATCTGCTGAAGGAAAAAGGAAGCCAGAAAATGCAGCTGGCAGCGTTATTGTGTGAATGGATAAAGAGCTCATATCAAGGTTCTCACTCCACCATTTTAGAGGAAGCATTGATCTGTTAAAGCCCTGACAGAGACAGGAGTATGGTAACATCACTGACGGTCATTTACAGAGATTAGAGACTTAATTTTCATTGACCTTCTCAAATCATTGTCTTTATGGTGCACAAAAACATATTAATCTGAACCTAGTTTAATTCTTGCCAACCAGCTAGTTTCCTGAATGCCCATAAAGGAACATAACTGGTCAAAAAAGGAATGTAGGGGAAGAAATTTGTCTCCATCCCAATTATCGCTAAAAAGTAGAATGTGAGTTAAAATACTGAAGACAGGAATTTCACTCCCTTCATTAGAACTGAGTTTTTATATCAATCATGGTTTGTGTTTCTATCTTGTAGGGACAGCTGTCGCGAAACATTTACTGACATCTTACTTATCAATTTAAAAGCAACATGGGCTCATTGCAGATAGTGCCAGTGGCATGAAATACTGATTATTTTATTAATCGGCCTCTGTTTTCTATCACATTATACTTGCATTTACATTCTTATTTAAATTAGCAAATGTAGAAAAATATATCCCATAAAAATTCACCTTAAACTAAAAAAAAATCCCATATTGTCACTCAGTAGACTCTTAAAGTTGGAATTTTACTTGGAATAAAATGTACAAAAATGAACCTCATAATTGTGATCAATATAGGTTCTCCTTAATCTGTATCCACTTAGATGGGTTCAGAATAGAAGGAGAAATGGAAGAAAGACTTCCATTTATATAGCACTATTCACAACCTTAGGATGTCCCAAAGCACTTTACAGCTAATTAGTACTTTTTGAAATATAGTCACTTGTGATGTGGGAAATGCAGCAGCCAATTTGTGCACAGCAAGGTCCCACAAACAGCAATGTGATAATGACCAGATAATCTGTTTTAGTGATGTTAGTTGAGGAATAAATATTGGCCAGGACACCGGGGGAAACTCCCCTGCTCTTCTTCAAAATAGTGCCATGGGATCCTTTACATCCACCTGAGAGAACAGATGGGGCCTTGGTTAAACGTCTCATCTGAAAGAGTGCTTAAATGCGCACTGTTATAAAAACTAGGCCAGTTAGAAAAGTGCTGGTCAGGTCACTGTGTGAGAGGTGTACCGTTACAGACCACAGCATGCAGTGAATAATGTGCTCCAGCACATTCATATTGTAATATACAGTTCCAAACATATTGAATTGCAAGCTAATGAAGGGCAATGCTAAACAAAGGCAACGTAAACTCCTGATACAGGGAAGAGAAAGTCAGAGAGCAAGTTACGTAGCCTGATTAGTCCCCAAGTTCAAGAGACACAAAGGCAGATGCGCGAGAACAGCTCTGTTACCAGTCCTCTGAACTAGAGATTGTATGGCACAGCAGGGGAGAAAAGAGCACCCACAAAATGGCTCCAAGGGAACGTGAGAAGGGGCTGAACAGTGAATGGATTATTATTTGTAAAGCTGCTAAAATTGAGGGCAAGTAAAGACTGCAAAAAAAAGAGTTGCTATTTATGGTAAAAGTATTCCAGAAATTCGGGTCTCCACGGGTGAGTACGCACGGGGTACTCACCCGTAGGCCGAATGGAATTGCCGGTTTCCTGCATACACCCGCGGGAAGCCCCCGACCCGAATTTCTGGGCCATTGTTTTTTAAAGCAGAAACATTCTTAAACAGGATATCTAATTACCAGGTGGATAATTATGGCGGACAGACTACATCAAGAACAAAATCAGCTTTTTTTGCTCCTGCATCTTTAGAAGGTGCATTCACTCCCACCACAAAATATATATGCATGGTTTGGGCCAAAGAGGTTCAGTGACTAATAAACTAATTGAGTTGACACTGTTGTAGCCCACTTAACTATTATAAAATTGCTTGACTAATTCACTTAACTACTTACAACCTGAAGCCTTTGTCTCAAGTCTTTGATGGTGATGTGATAAATATTAGACCAAATTTTAAAACACTGCAGGAGACTCTACAACACAGCTTGACTGTTAAAACAAAACTAAAGGCACTATTCATTTTATAGGTGTACATATGAGACTGTGGAAGTAGCAGAGCAACTAATCTACCTCTTTAGGAAGTTCCATCAGCTGGCGGTCACTGAGGACGAATATGTCTGCATGAAAGTGATCAACTTCCTCAGTCAAGGTAGAGTACAAGCCAACTGCAGCAGGACACAGAGCAGGTATTGTGGTGAAATGACAAACAGCCTGCGTGCTAGGAAAAGTGCAAGATGCACATCTGTGGGAATCAGCGGATATGAGTGGGTTGTTTTGAGCATCAAGAAATATTTGTTCTCACCCGTGTAGTTCATGCATCCTGATGAGCAGTCCTGCGGTAAGTGGCAGCTGCATTGGGAGCCGTTGAATGCTGAGTAACAGGTGGCATAGACTATAGAGCCATCCCTTTGAGAGATAATGAGAGATCTTTCTTACACAGTACTGGAAATGTTGTGACAACACAATTAAACGGTGGAAATCATTATCAGAGTTGTATCACAGCTCCATAAATGCAAGTCTATTTCTTTAAAAACAAAATTCACCATTTTGATGAATAATTTCAAGGAAAGCGATCATCAAATAAATGGCATCCGTAATGTTGATTTGGTAAACATACTAGTCTTCAGTAAGTGACTCCTACAATTGTTCAGGTAATCGTCTTTACCCAAAATGAGCTAGCACAACAGATGAGATCTTCCTTGCTTCTGAATGTGAATGCATGCAAATCCCAAGTTCCCACAGCCTCCAATCTCAGGGATTTAGCACGTGAATCTTGCCCAGAAAACAGCATGGTTCCTGTTGTCTTAAAGTGCCCAAGGGAAGAGGTAATGCTAATGATAAACTAACGTTATCAAACTTGCCTGGCACCCAGCATGGTTCCTGCTATCTGAATGTGGACCTCTGTTTTTGTTGAGGGAAGGGGGTGGAAATCATGGAGACATCTGTGTCAGTGTCTGCCACCTGCCCCATATCTGTAAATGAAAAAGGATATGAATAAAATTAAAATGAGAAAAAAGAAGTGGCCTTTAGGAAACAGATAAATGTGTGAAATTTGGTTATCAGAATTAGGTCCAGAATACAATTCTATTGAATAGGTAGAAGACATCAGCTGGAATTTTGTGAGGGGTCAGCGGGTGCGATTGGTGGCGGCTCGGGTGGGAAAGTGTTTTTTTCCCCAGCGGGTTGCGACCCCGCTGTGAACCCGCCGCCATGCGCCTTTCCCGATGTCGGGTCTGTCATCGCTGAGCAGACCCAACACGTAGCGGCGAGGGACCCAATTCAGGTAATTAGTGGCTTGTTTAGAGCCACTTAAGAATGATTTTCGGCTCACCTTTTGCATTTGACAGCTCGCCCATGGGGTCTTCGCTGTTCGGGGACCATGGCTGTCAAGCTGAGGTGGGAGTTCAGTGGCCATTGCTCCAGCTGATTCCTTGACAGCTTCAAATGTAAAGTAAAAGCTCCCACCTTACAGAGATATCTTCCCTCATCCACAAGCTCTTCCTCACTGCATTTCCACAACAGATTCACCATGCTGAAAGTCTTTACACAAGTCTCCATCCAACCTGACCTCACCATTGACAGATCGCTTCTCTCATCTTTACTTCACCTGCCATCTATTCCATCAGCATGTGTGCCCTTTATACTCTCTCACCTTGGTCCTCAGAATTCCACCACGATCAGCCCCAACACCAGCAGCACCAAGCACACCAGCAGCACCAACAACAACACCACCAACTTTCTCTGCAATTTACTGATGCTGCACAGGACAGAGAGCATCAGCACCCAACCACATTGTTGCTCGGGAGGCCAGGGATGGCCTCACCATGGCCAGATTTACTTAACTTGATGCTCTACACCCTGGCTGCCACATGATGCGCCAGGTTGGTACCACCCCACACCAACAATATAAAGCATCCCTACAATACCCAAGCCATTCCTTTCACACTCATGACCATTGCAGGGGGTACTGTTATGTCTCACCATTCACTGCAACTCACTAAGCCACTTCCAAAGGTGCACACAAATCTGCCCAGAAACACAAAGTGTTGTAAATAAAGGTTTCAATGTTTGACACCACATTAACAGAAACTTTACATGAACATTGTCTAAAACACCCACATGCCTACCCTTGTGTGTTGTTAGTTGGTAAGATTGGACTAGGGTGAGGGTGAGTGTGAGGGGTGACTAGTGAGATGGGGATGTGATAATATAGATAGGGAGGATACATAGATACATAGATACATAGAAGATAGGAGCAGGAGTAGGCCATTCGGCCCTTCGTGCCTGCTCCGCCATTCGATGAGATCATGGCTGATCCTTTAATTCAGTATCCCGTCCCCGCCTTCTCTCCGTAACCCTTAACCCCTTTTGCCCGTAGAAATATATCTAATTCCCTCTTAAATATATTTAATGAGCTGGCGTACACTGCCCTCTGTGGCAATGAGATGGATGGAGGTCCAAGATAAGTTGGCGTGAGTAAGGATGTGCAGGAGTAGGGTAGGGAAGGCAGAATGATGGGGATGTGATGAGTGGCACAGCAGGATGAGGTTGGGTGTGGCTTTGTACTAATGTTTCGTGATCTACTAAGATCATTGAAAGGTTTGCGGCACTGCACCCAGGTCCTCCTGACCACATCCATGCTTGTGCCCTCCTCTGCAATGTGCAACCAGGCTGTGTTCATCTCCTGGGGAGGTCTCTTCTGCCCATGGGAAGAGAAGAGGACCTGCCTGTGTGCTGTGACTCCCTCCATAAGTATATGGAGGGAGTCATGGGAGAGCCTGGGTGCAGCCCTGCACCTCTGTGCAGTCATTATCAGTGTTTGCAGCACTTCAGTGCTGCAGAATACTGACAGCACAAATGTCAAAATAACTTTGGTCATGGCCTCTTTAAGGAAACCGGCTGATGACGCATCATCAAATGACATCACCAGACCCGCTTCTTCTAATTGGCCGGGAAATGCGCTGGGCGGGCTTAACAATCCCAATCAACAGAAGTTCATTTCACAGAGTGGGATGGAGCCAGCTGCGAGGTTGGGACCCAACACTGACGGCCCCCCTCACGGACCCGCCAAGGTTAGTAAAATCCCGGCCATCATGTTTTCCTGCAATAACTCATGAGTTTTAAATCTGATCAGACTTGTTTAACGCTAAGGCTGAACATTTTGTCTTTTTTTTTGTTGGAATCAAACTGAGTAGCTTTAAGAGGAGCTGTATAATTTTCAAAATTGTAAATTGCAACATATTTTCAGAAAACAGATACCTCCATCCCTCCCAATATACTGAAAGGTTTTATACATTTTACCCAATTTTGATTTGACTCCCAGACCTACCTGTCCGTCATTCACTTTCCACCATCATGACTAGAAACTAAAAGCAAGAACAGCAAGATGTTCCACAACGCATGCAGCAATCCATTTTCTAAAGGGGCACGTTGATTTGAATCTTTCATTAGGAGTGAGTTGAAATTTTAATGCTTCTGAATAAATGGAAATCATGCTGATTTATTGATTTGGATTTGCAATTTGGTTTAGACCTTATCCCTTGTGATAAGCAGTAGAATTATCTGCCCTATTAATGAATATTGACTGGTGCATACAAATTGATTGCTATATTTGCCAATGTCTAAAAGTACACTTAAAAAAATCTAACCATCAATAGCTCTTTTAGAAATCAAATGTACAAAGAATTATGATTGCTTTCCATTTTATTTTTTGCTCATTACTATTGATTTTTAAAAAATGTATATTTTTGCTTTAAAGAGTATGTAATGGATCTCAATGGGGCAAATAGCTTGCTGGAGTTACTGACTTAACTGGTGCGAAGGAGACCATAGTGCCTTCCAGACTATTCCATGACATAATGAATAGATTGTGTCGCTCACCACCCACATCCCCTTAGCCCTTTCTAACCCCGCTTCTTTCTGCATCTACCCCTGGGTGAAAACTCTCCCTCAAGTTACTTACAGCTACATTTTCTAACACCCAACTGCCTAGCCTTTGGCCTTCCATTCACCACAATACTCCCTCGCCTCTACTTTTGATGCTCTTGTCCCCAGCAGTAAGGATTGTTGAACATTTGTACTTTAAGAGCAATAGCTGGTTGTGGTATCCATTTGGATGTAAGGAAAGAATGAAAGTGATTTGCTAGTCTATTGAAAAGGTTCTGCTGGAAAATCTGTGGCTCTATTCTGATATTTTGATCCTCAAAAATAGCAGAGCCTTAGTTAACAGTATTTGGTGTGTAGTGTTCTTCCTGAATGCAGGTCTTACCTTATGGATTTGCATGATAGAGAAGTCTCTTTTTATTCTACTTTTATGTTTTTGGTTTATTTCTACCAATCGCATGAGTGTATAGAACACATTGTAACATTGCTTGTTTTAACCAATTGTTTTTGTTCCACTTGATGTGATGGTGCCATTTTGTGTGATGTCATCATATCCATCTCAGTATTGCAATAGCCACACGAGTACCACAGGTGAGTGCTGCCAAGCAACTTAGACTTCTGGGTCACAAACTACAAACGTTTGGATGATCCTGGACAAATTCTGTTGCATCATTGGTTGTCTGATCTGGTTGTCACTATGATTGGGCATAAGAGACACACAGTGACTGTCACTCGTGCACAGTGATGAGGGAGAATTTTAGTCACATACTGGGCCCACATCCATCCTACCCAGGGATCAGAAGGCACATGCTCACTCACTCCTCGCTGCCAGGAAAGAGAAGCCACAATCTCACCGTTTGCTCACAAAGCACATGTTTGCTCCCTGCTGCCAGGTATTAGGTGGCGCTGCTCACCCTGACTGCCAAGGATCAGAAGTCACCTGTTTGTTCCCTACTGCAGTGTATGTGCTTTAAGTCAGAACTACTTTTTACAGCTCCTGTATACTGTAGTACCGGCAGTAACCACACCGGTATATAAGCTGTGCGCATGCCTCTGTACTCCAGTCTAGAGATGACCCTCCTCCAGTAAAGACCTGTTGTTTGTTTATGTCCAGCATCCGTGTAATTCTTTATCCACTGAACCACGGATCTAACAGTGGCGACGAGTGTTGATGCAAATCTACCTGCAACATTAAACAAACAAACAAACAAAAAAAATAGTCGAGTCCAGGAACACCGGGCGTCGACCGCGAGCAACCGCCCAGCAGTCAGGCAGAGATCCAACTTCGCTGGGGAGGCTGTGGAGAGCCGGGCTTGGTTCCCCAGCCACAACGAGCAGTAAGAGACCGACGACAGGTCCGGAGCAGACCCTTCCCGAGCAGCGGCGGCTGGAGCCGACCGACGGCAGAGAGAGAGAGTCGGGCAGCGTCGACGGGGTAAGAAAGAGGGTGAAGAGACCAGGGCACAGCCGGGGATTGATCACCGAGTGGCGTCGAGGAAAAATACTGCAAACCGGAGAGAGAGAGGGTAAGAAACAGCCGGGTTCTAGACTGAGCGGCGTCGACAAATATCAAGAGAAGAACGCGCAGAGCACAGCCAGGGATCACGGGCTGATCAGGGTCCACGGGGCGAAGCAAGGGGAGATGCCATTGAGCTGCGGAGAAGCAGGGAGAGCGCGGGAGGCGCCATTGAGCCGCGGAGAAGAAGGAAGAGCGCGGGAGACGCCATTTTGCGAAGCTGCAGCGGAGAAGACAGGCGAGCGCGGGAAGGAAGGAAAGTGCAGGAGACGCCATTTTGTGCCAGCGGAGAAGAAGGGGAAGCGCGGGAGGCGCCATTGGGGATAGTTAACGCACAACCAAGGATGCCAAAGAGTGGCAGTATCGCTACGTTCGACAATGAAGTCGAAGATTGGGCGACATATGTGGAACGTATTGAGGTGTACTGCAGGGCAAATGAAGTGCCAGATGCTAATACAGCACTGGTTCTGTTAAATTCCATGGGTGCAAAAACTTATGGGTTACTGCGAAATCTAATAACCCCAGAGAAGCCGGTAAACAAGGATTTTGGAAGCATAGTAGAAATCCTACAGGACCACTTAAGCCCCACACCACTGCTGATAGCAGAATGATTTAAGTTCCATAAAAGGAACCAACACAAAGACGAAAGCAATGCTGAGTACCTAACGGAACTGCGCAACTATCGAAATACTGCCAGTTTGGAGCGGGACTAGCAGACACGTTAAGGGGCAAGTTTGTGTGTGGGCTACAAAGTGAAGGAACCCAGAAACGGCTTCTATCAGAAAAGGACCTTACGCTGGACAAAGCTTTCAATATGGCAGTACCACACGAAGCAGCCGCAAGGGGCGCTGCAGAGATACAACGGAGACCGCAAGAATACAGCACCAACGAAATGACCTATGGAACAGGGAAGTACTATCGCTGCGGCAGAACAACACATGACCAGAAAGATTGTTGGTTCAAGGACCAAGTGTGCAGACAGTGTGGGAAAGCAGGACACATAGCAAGAGTCTGCAGGTCTGGGAAGAAAACCAACAGTAAGAAATCTCCACAGGAGAAGTACAAAAAGGTACACCAGGTGATGGACAGTGGTTCAGACGAACAGAAAAGTGACACAGACTCCGGAAGCAAGGAGCTGGGTTGTCTGAAACTACATAATGTAACTGAAATAGAGGATCACCAGACTATCTGGGTTACACTCAAGATAGACGGAGTCCAAGTGGAAATGGAATTGGACACAGGGTCAGCTCTAACAGTCATAAATAAAAGAGACTACAAGTGGCTATTTTCACACATACCCTTGAAAGCTACAGAGATTGTCTTGAAGACGTATACGGGGCAAAAAGTCTACCCCAAAGGAAAAATAAGGGTGAAAGTGACATATAAAGGTCAGGAAATACCTAAAATGGATATATATGTATTGCCAAATGGAGGACCACCACTGCTAGGACGTGCGTGGATCCGGAAGATACATTTAGATTGGCATTCCATACAGGCACTGAAGGTGGAGGCCAAAAAGGATGATGACGTCACACCTGGACGACTGTCAAAAATGCTAACTGATGCAAAAGAAGTGTTCCAGGAGGGACTAGGAACACTAAAAGGAATAACAGCAACAATTAAAATAGAGGATAATGCAAGCCCAAAGTTTCTGAAGGCCAGACCAGTGCCTTATGCGATCAGACCAGTGGTTGAAGCAGAGCTAGAAGGGTTGGAACGTTCAGGAGTACTGTCCAAAGTGGACTGGAGCGAGTGGGCTACAACCATCATCCCTGTAATGAAGAGGTCATTGAGTAATATGCCTGGGGAACCAAAGAAGATCCGCATCTGTGGGGATTTTAAGGTGACAGTGAACCCAGTCCTTCACACGGTGCAATATCCGCTTCCACGAATTGAGGATATTTTCGCCTCGCTATCTGGTGGTAAACGCTTCACCAAAATTGATCTAGCCCAGGCGTACTTGCAAATGGAGGTAGAAGAAGCTTAGAAACATTACCTTACGATCAACACCCATAAAGGTCTCTATCAATACAACCGGCTGGTGTTTGGAGTAGCCTCGGCTCCGGCTATCTGGCAAAGGGCGATGGATCAGGTCCTGCAAGGGATTCCAGGGACCCAGTGTTATTTGGACGACATCTTGGTCACGGGCGAAAATGACGGTGATCACCTCGCTAACTTGGAGAAGGTGCTCGCCAGATTAAAGGAATATGGGCTACGAGCTAATCGCCACAAGTGTGAGTTTTTCCAGGAACAGATCTCATATTGCGGCCATGTCATCGATGAAGAGGGGTTACATAAGTCCCCTGACAAGATTGAGGCAGTAGTCAAGGCTCCAGCACCAGAAAATGTGTCACAACTGAGGTCGTTCCTTGGGCTGGTAAACTATTACCACAAGTTCTTACCAAATTTGTCTACGGTACTACACCCGCTGAACACCCTACTGCAAACAGGGGTACCATGGAAGTGGAATGACGAACGTAGATGAGCTTTCCAGAAGTTTAAAGAATTGATTAAATTAAAAGAGGTGTTGGCCCATTTCAACCCAGCACTACCAATTCGTTTGGCATGTGATGCATCACCCTATGGCATTGGAGCGGTGCTGTCGCACAAATTCCCAGACGGGTTGGAGAGGCCAGTGGCCTTTGCGTCTCGGTCACTAACCTCAGCCGAGCGCAACTATGCCCAGATTGACAGGGAGGCCCTCAGCCTAGCATGGGGAGTAAAAAAATTCAACCATTTTCTGCATGGGCAGAAGTTCACCTTGCTGACTGACCACCAACCACTTGTCTCCATCTTTAAACCTAAGAAGGGCATGCCAGTAATGACTGCACAGTGGTTACAAAGATGGTCCCTGTTTCTAGGGGTGAATCGATATGAAATAGAATATAAAGGCACGCAACAGCATGGGAACGCTGATGGGCTATCGCGCCTGCCACTGCCTATGGTGGAGGAAGCACCAGCAGTGGACCCTATCGAGTTATTTTATTCGTCGATAATTGAACGATTGCCAGTAACAAACGCGGATATAGAGAAGGAGACCCGCAATGATCCGACGCTGTCACGGGTATATGAATTGACGGTGAGGGGATGGCCAACACATGGCGACTCACTGTTGCCAGCATTCTCATCCAGAAGAGAACAGCTGTCAGTATGCCAGGGGACAGTGATGTGTGGATCCAGAGTGGTGATTCCACCCAAGTTAAGGGAGAGAGTGCTAAAGGAGCTACATGAAGGTCATCTGTGGGGGGTGAAAATGAAAAGCCTTGCTAGGGCTTATGTGTGGTGGCCGGGAATCGATCAACAAATCAAAGACCTAACTAAGAGCTGCTTAGGATGCCAGAAGGTCCAAAATGCACCACCACATGCCCCTCTACACCCATGGGAGTGGCCCTCCTCTCCATGGCAATGGGTGCACATTGATTTCGCTGGTCCATTCATGGACTCAATGTTCTTAAAAGCAGTGGATGCTCATTCAAAGTGGCCTGAGGTGATAAAGATGTCTTCAACCACTACAGAGAAAACGATTGCAGTCCTACGGACCATATTTGCCAGAAACAGGTTGCCAGAGCAGATCTGCTCTGATAATGGACCACAGTTTGTGTCCGACGAGTTCCAAAAATTCATGAAACGGAATGGGGTAAGGCATTACACATCCGCCCCGTATCATCCAGCCACCAATGGATTGGCTGAGAGGTTCGTACAAACCTTTAAGAAGGTGATAAAGGCCATGTGCGACGAGGAAATTCCACTACAGCATAAGATGGACAATTTCTTATTAGCCTGCCGAAATGCGACACATGCAGTTACCAACCAGACCCCGGCCATGATGTTCTTTAACCGAAGGTTGAGATCTCGTCTGGACTTGCTCAGACCAAATGTGCGAAGAAATGTTGAGGACAAACAATTCCAGCACATCAACGAGAAGCCGACAAGGAGCTTCAATGTAGGGCAACCAGTCTTGGCCCGTGACTATCGAACAGAGAAGTGGCAACCCGGAATGATATGTACAAGGCAGGGGCCATTAATGTACACAGTGGATGTCGGGGAGAACATTGTGAGACGCCACGTCGATCAGATCTTAGCGTCACAGGAAGGCGTCAACCCCATGTCTCGAGTACCTGGGGATGAACCTGACATACCGGTAGTATCTACTTCAGACCCAGTAGCAGTGGAACCCGATGAACTACCTGATGAAAAGGGGTCAGAATCGCCTCTGCCCCAAGAACAAGAACCTCCGGAAAGGCGCTATCCCAAAAGGGTCAGGAAGCCGCCCCAAAGACTGAATCTATAAATGGACTTTTTGTTATTGAATGTACATGTAAAAATGTAATTGTTAATTGAATATTAAGGGGGTATTATTAATCTAAAAAGGGAGGAATTGTAGTGTATGTGCTTTAAGTCAGAACTACTTTTTACAGCTCCTGTATACTGTAGTACCGGCAGTAACCACACCGGTATATAAGCTGTGCGCATGCCTCTGTACTCCAGTCTAGAGATGACCCTCCTCCAGTAAAGACCTGTTGTTTGTTTATGTACAGCATCCGTGTAATTCTTTATCCACTGAACCATGGATCTAACACCTACTGCCAGGAATCAGGATACATATGCTCACCATGACTACCAGGGATAAGGGAATCAAATGCTTACTCCCTCCTATTAGACGGTCTGGGATTGAATGCAGATAATATGAAACAGCCATGTAAAAATGACTCCCAACAGCAAAGCCAGAAATCAGAAGATGCTGCACTTCAAAAAAAAATCATTTGCCTTCGAAGCCAGCTATGGATGGCAGCCACATTTGAAGACACAACCATTTTAGACCCAAAGAAAGGGGTGCGGAAATATTCTCTTGGAGAGCTAGGCTTCTGAAGCTCACTTGGATCAGTTTAGATGAGGATTTTAAAAGCTGAGTATAACCATTGCAGTCAATGACAGTTTTAACACTGAATCTAATTCTTGCCTATATTTGAATACTGGTGAGTCAAGTACAGCCATGTGCTTCCTTTCAGCCTGTACACTGCACTGCGCTGGAACAATGGGCAATGTGTTTCACAGTCAGCAGGTGTCCCATTAGTGGGAATAGTCTCTATAATGGACAGAATAGAACTGGCAGATATTAAACTTTGACACAAAGCAAATGAATTGATTACATCTATTTTATGGTGAATGTAAAAATTAATAATACTCAGGAGTGGAGAGATAAATAGAGAGGTGCTGCCAGCTGCAATTGCTGCTCCCCTCGTTAACATCAAACCACACATTGCACTGTTAAAATGTAACATGTATGGAAATAGGTATCACAGATGTAGGGTAGCAGTCTCTTGATGTAAGTCAGGTAATTACCAGTGTAAGGTTTTATTCCTCCAAGCAGTCTGGTGTTTTACAAAGGATTTTATGTTCCTGTCGTGTTTCAAGTCCTCAATCTTGTATTTATTTGCCTAAATTTCATGGGATTCAGGGGATAGCTATGTGACTGTACAGCGATCTCTCACAAGCCTCTGCCAACAGCATGACATAATCTTAGGGTATTTAAGCGAGCATTCCCTCGTGCAATAGTCTCCCCACACTTTAAAAAAGTCAATCTTACGTACTCTGTAAGAGAAAAACTGCTGCTGTGTGGTTTTGTGCCCCTGTGGAAGGCTTGTACTCTTTAGGACTCACACAGTCCCAAAGCATTAATGCTCAGGGCACTTTATTTCTCTCTAAGCCAGTCTGGAAGGTATTGTATCAACACACTGCACTCCAGCTGAGCTCTGATTACAAATTAACTAAGTTGGTTGTTTTAATAGAGTTTAATCAAGTAAACCACATACAGAATAGCACAAGACAGCAGCAAATGGCCTGATCTTTTAAAAGTGCATGCTGCTCCTGCCAGCAGTGAATGTAACACATTCCAGCACTTCTTTTTGATTCTGTTTCACCTAAGGCCTGGCTCCACTGTCACAGCTCAATCTCTCTCTCTCTCTCTCTCTCACTCTCGCTCTCTCATTCTCACTCTCTCTCTCACTCTCATTCTCTCTCTCTTGCTCTCTCTCATTCTCTCTCTTTCTGTCTCTCTCACTCTTTCTTTCTCTCTCACTTGCACTATCTCTCACTCTCTCTATCTCTCACTCTATCTCTCACTCTCTCTATCTCTATCTCTCACTCTATCTCTCGCTCTCTATCTCTCACTCTCTCATCTCTCACTCTCTTTATCTCTCACTCTCTCACTCTCTATCTCTCACTCTCTCACTCTCTATCTCTTACTCTCTCACTCTCTATCTCTCACTCTCTCACCTCTCACTCTCTCTATCTCTCACTTTCTCTATCTCGCTCTCTCTGTGACTCTATCTCTCATTCTGTCTCTCCCTCTCACTCTCTCATATCCTGGAGCCTCCCACACCGAATGCTTAAATGACCCAATATCCCTTTGGCATTGAAATGAACAGATTCTCCAGCAAATTCCAGGCATACGTAAAATAATGTCCAAAAATGGTACCGACATTTCCAGGTTGAATGATCTTCTGTTATTTACAGCTCTCAAATTAAATCTTCCTGACTTAATTAATGTGGTTTGGAAGCTGAAGGCTAAAAGCAATTTCCCAGAAGCTAGACACATCAAAGCTGAATGACAATCTTAGAGCTCACTCAACATTCGCTTTAAACTTATGCTGAATAAGATCAGCAACAACAACTTCCATTCATATAGCGCCTTTAACGTAGTAAAACGTCCCAAGACGCTTCACAAGAGTGTAATCAGACAAAATTTGACATTGAGTCAAAGAAGGAACATAGGAACAGGAGTAGGCCATTCAGCTCCTCGAGCTTGTTCCGCCATTCAGTGAGATCATGGCTGATCTGCGATCTAACTTCATATACACGCCTTTAGATGTAAATGGATATGATATAATTGGGATTACGGAGACATGGCTCCAGGGTGACCAAGACTGGGAATTCAACATCCAGGGGTATTCAATATTCAGGAAGGACAGGAAAAAAAGAAAAGGAGGTGGGGTAGCATTGCTGGTTAAAGAGGAGATTAACACAATAGTAAGGAAGGATACTAATTCTGATGATGTGGAATCTGTATGGGCAGAGCTGAGAAATACCATGGGGCAGAAAACATTAATGGGAGTTGTATACAGACCCCCAAACAGTAATGCTGAGATTGGGGATGGCATTAAATGGGAAATTAGAGATGCGTGCAATAAGGGGACAGCAGTTATCATGGGTGACTTTAATCTACATATAGATTGGGCTAACCAAATTAATAACAATACTGTGGAGGAGGAATTCCTAGAGTGCATACGGGATGGTTTCCTGGACCAATATGTCGAGGAACCAACTGGAAATCAGGCCATCTTCGACTGGGTATTATGTAATGAGAAAGGATTAATTAGCAATCTTGTTGTGCGAGGCCCCTTGGGGAGGAGCGATCATAATATGATAGCATTCTTCATTAAAATGGAGAATGAAGTAGTTGACTCAGAGACTATGGTCCTGAATTTAAATAAAGGAAACTACGATGGTATGAGCCACGAGTTGGCTAAGATGGATTGGGGAATGTTACTTAAAGGGTTGACGGTGGATAGGCAATGGCAAACATTTAAAGATCGCATGGATGAACTACAGAATTTGTTCATCCCTGTTTGGCATAAAAATAAAACAAAAAAGGTGACTCAACCGTGGCTAACAAGGGAAATTAGAGATAGCATAAGATCCAAGGAGAGGACATATAATTTGGCCAGAAAAAGCAGCAAACCTGAGGATTGGAAGCAGTTTAGGATTCAGCAAAGGAGGACAAAGGGATTATTAATAGGGGGAAAATAGATTATGAGAGTAAGCTTGCAGGGAACATAAAAACTGACTGTAAAAGCTTCTATAGATATGTGAAGAGAAAAAGATTGGTAAAGTCAAGCGTAGGTCCCATGCAGTCAGAATCAGGGGAATTTATAATGGGGAACAAAGAAATGGCAGACCAATTAAATACATACTTTGGTTCTGTCTTCACAAAGGAGGACACAAATAACCTCCCAGAGATGTCGGGAAACATAGGGTCTAATGAAAGGGAGGAATTAAATGAGTTCAGTATTTGTAGGGAAATGGTGTTAGGGAAATTGTTGGGATTGAAGGCTGATAATCCCCAGGGCCTGATAATTTACATCCTAGGGTACTTAAGGACATGACCCTAGAAATAGTTGATGCATTGCTGGTCATCTTCCAAAATTCTATAGACTCTGGAACAGTTCCCATGGATTGGAGGATAGCTAATGTAACCCCACTATTTAAAAAGGGTGGTAGAGAGAAAATGGGGAATTATGGACCGGTAAGCCTGACATCGGTAGTGGGGAAAATGCTAGAGTCCATTATAAAAGATGTAATAGCAGAGCACTTGGAAAACAATGACAGGGTCGGACAAAGTCAACATGGATTTACAAAAGGTAACTCATGCTTGACTAATCTACTGGAATTTTTTGAGGATGTAACTGGTAGAATAGATAAGGGAGAACCAGTGGATGTGGTGTATTTGGACTTTCAGAAGGCTTTCGATAAGGTCCCGCATAAGAGATTAGCGTGTAAAGTTAAAGCACATGGGATTGGGGGTAAGGTACTGTCTTGGATAGAGAACTGGTTGGCAGACAGGAAGCAAAGAGTTGGAATAAATGGGTCTTTTTCCGAGTGGCAGGCAGTGACTAGTGGGGTACCGCAGGGATCGGTGCTAGGACCCCAGCTATTCACAATATATATAAATGATCTAGACGAGGGAACTAGATGTAATATCTCTAAGTTTGCAGACGACACAAAGCTGGGTGGGCATGTGTGCTGTGAGGAGGATGCGGAGAAACTCCAGTACAATTTGGACAGGTTGGGTGACTGGCCAGATGCATGGCAAATGCAGTATAATGTGGATAAATGCGAAGTTATCCACTTCGGTGGCAAAAACAGGAAGACAGATTATTATCTGAACAGCAATAGATTGGGAAAAGGGGAAGTGCAACAAAACCTGGGTGTCCTTGTGCACCAGTCGCTGAAGGTAAACATGCAGGTGCAGCAGGCGGTTAAGAAGGCAAATGGTATGTTGGCCTTCATAGCGAGGGGATTTGGGTACAGGAGCAAGGATGTCTTGCTGCAGTTGTACAGGGCCTTGGTGAGACCACACCTTGAGTATTGTGTGCAGTTTTGGTCGCCTTATCTGAGGAAGGATGTTTTTGCCATGGAGAGAGTGCAGCGAAGATTCACCAGACTGATACCTGGGATGGCAGGAATGATGTATGAGGAGAGAGGGGGTTGATTAGGCTTATATTCGCTAGAGTTTAGAAGAATGAGAGGGGATCTCATTGAAACTTATAAAATTCTGACAGGACTAGACAGACTAGATGCAGGAAGGATGTTCCCGATGGCGGGGGAGTCCAGAACCAGGGGTCACAGTCTAAGGATAAGGGGTAAGCCATTTAGGACAGAGATGAGGAGGAATTTCTTCACCCAGAGAGTGGTGAACCTGTGGAATTCTCTGCCACACAGGGCAGTTGAGGCCAATTCATTAAATATATTCAAGAAGGAGTTGGATATATTTCTTGAGGCTAAAGGGATCAAGGGATATGGGGAGAAAGCAGGGACAAGGTACTGAATTTGGATGATCAGCCATGATCTCATTAAATGGCAGAGTGGGCTTGAGGGGCCGAATGGCCTACTCCTGCTCCTATCTTCTATGTTTCTATGTTTGGCCCATATCCCTTAATACCTTTGGTTAACAAAAAGCTATCAATCTCCAATTTAAAATGAACAATTGATCTAGCGTCAATTGCTGTTTGCGGAAGAGAGTTCCAAATTTCTACCATCCTTTGTGTGTAGAAGTGTTTCCTAATTTCACTCCTGAAAGGTCTGGCTCTAATTTTTAGACTATGCCCCCTAGTCCTAGAATAACCAACCAGCGGAAAAAGTTTCTCTCCATCTACCCTATCTGTTCCCCTCAATATCCTGAAAACTTTGATCCGATCACCTCTTAACCTTCTAAATTCTAGGGAATACAACACTAATTTGTGTAATCTCTCCTCGTAACTTAACCCTTGGAGTCCGGGTAGCATTCTGGTAAACCTACGCTGCACTCCCTCCAAGGCCAATATATCCTTCATAAGGTGTGGTGCCAAGAACTGCTCACAGTACTCCAGGTGTGGTCTAACCAGGGTTTTGTACA
The DNA here is from genome assembly GCF_052327205.1 of Somniosus microcephalus. Classification (NCBI taxonomy): domain Eukaryota; kingdom Metazoa; phylum Chordata; class Chondrichthyes; order Squaliformes; family Somniosidae; genus Somniosus; species Somniosus microcephalus. Next base: position 264,877,599 of record NC_140989.1, read on the forward strand.
GCTGCAGCATAATTTATACCCCCTTTTGTTGTGTATGTACCTTTAAGTGAATAACTGGTCTTAGACTGCAGTACCGGCAGTGACCACCCCTGTATAAAAGGCCCTAGCAGGCTTCTGTAGTTTCAGTTTCAAGCTGCCTCTTGTTCAGTAAAGTACCTGTTAAACTGTTCTCCCGAAGTCCATGTATTATTGAGGCGCGGACTTTACAGTGGCGACGAGTAAGTTCGAACTCACCTGCAGTGTGGCATCATCTCACGGGGATCTCGCCTGAAAGGAAGGTCCTGGAAGGTCGTAGTCTGAGCAACGGGCGTCGACCGAGGGCAACCGCCCAAAGAATCCATCGGTGTTTGGAGAATTGCGGGAGAGACTGTGGTTCCAGCGAATCGTGCTGGTAGCAGGTAGCACGCTGACCTTTCCGGACTTCGGCGGGCTCAAGCTCGATCGAGCGGCTCTACAAATCGGGCCACGTAGCGTCGCCAGGAAAAGAAAACAAGAGAGAGAGGGTGGAGCGCACAGGGCGCGGTCGGTGCTCGAGAACAGGACAGCGGAGAGAAACCAAACGGGGGGGAAGGAAAGCGAGACGCGCCGAAGCTGCGGGTCGCTGCCATTACCCCGTAGAATGCTAGGAGCAGCATGGCAGTAAGGGGAAGAAGCAAAAGCGTGGGAGGCGCCATTTTATCCTGTTGGGGAAGAAGCAAAAGCGCAGGAGGTGCCATTTTATTCCATTGGGGAAGAAACAAAAGCGTGGGCGGCATCATTTTAAATCACCCAAGATGCCGAAAAGTGACAACGAGGTAGAAGACTGGACCACGTATGTAGAAAGAATCGAAGTGTACTGCAAGGCAAATGAGGTGGCCGATGGAAAGAGGGCATCGGTATTATTAAATCTGATGGGTGCGAATACGTACGGCCTATTGCGGAATTTAATTACCCCAGCTAAACCAATGGAGAAAAGTTTTGAGGAGATTGTTCATATCTTACAGGAACACCTAAGCCCTACACCACTGCTGATAGCAGAAAGATTCAAGTTCCATAAAAGAAACCAGCACAAAGATGAGAGCAATGCTGACTATCTTACGGAACTACGCAAGTTATCGAAGCACTGCCAGTTTGGAGCAGGACTGGCAGACACCTTACGGGATAAGTTTGTCTGCGGGCTCCAGAGTGAAGGAACCCAGAAACGACTACTTTCAAAAAAGGACCTGACGCTAGAACAGGCTTTCAGCGTGGCAGTATCCTACGAAGCAGCAGCATGGGGAGCTGCGGAAATACAACAGAAACCACAAGAATACAGCACTAACAAAATGGCGTATGGAGCCGAAAAGTGCTATCGCTGCGGCAGAACAACCCATGAGCAGAAGGACTGCTGGTTTAAAGACAAAATATGCAGGCAATGCGGGAAGATGGGACATATAGCAAGAGTCTGCAGGTCGGGAAAGAAGACCAATGTGACAAGAACTACTAAGGAACAGTACAGGAAAGTAAAGAAACTGACAGATAGTAGTTCAGAAGATCAGGAGAGTGATAAGGACTCCGGGAGCAGGCGACTAAGTTGTTTAAAGCTACACAACATGATCGCAAAAGAAGATCACCGAACCATTTGGGTCACCCTCATGATAGCAGGGTCCCCAGTGAAGATGGAATTGGATACAGGATCAGCCCTAACTGTCATGAATCGACGAGACTATGAGCGGCTATTCTCACACATACCCTTAAAGGACACGTCCATTGTATTGAAGACGTACACGGGGCAAAAGGTCTACCCCAGAGGAAAAATAAGGGTGCCGGTTGAATATAACGGAAAGGAAACACAGAAACTATATGTAGCCAAGTGGGGAAAATGCAGTGAATATTTAAGTCCACTAGATGGCACGGTTCATTTTCCCCTTTAGTAATTTGAACAAGGAGAAAAGGGTTATGGGTAGGACCATGTGATGCCCAAGGAACCTCCCCTTTCTTCAGAGCTTCCATTTTCTACATCCAGCGTGAGAGATTGCTCTGAGGAGAGCTGGGGTGAATATGACTTTATAAATGAACTTATTCTGTGTAAAGTACAACTAAAACAGTATTAAGTGCAGCCCAGACATAGTTTTAAAGTGATATTGTTTCCCAAATCACTCGATACCACGGGGATGCTTGCAGATTGTCCCACCATGTGCTGGTGTTAACACTTGCTAAAATTGTTGTTGAGTCCTTGGGGGCTACGTTGCGAATGAGTTTAATATTCTGTGTTTTCTTGTAAGATGTAACAAGTGATAATGGGACATAAGAATGTATTGTACTATTGGTTTTGTTTTGTATAATGATTGTTAGCTAACTAACTAACTGCACCTGTGGTTTGCCTCGTGTTCTGTTCTACAGCAAGCCACTGCCGTATTTTATTGACTGTGTTTTCTTGTATTTGCCGTATTTCCGTCTTTTCCGTATTTTATACAATTAAATGTGGTTTTATGTATTTACAACTACATCCTAAGCCTAGAACCCAAGTTATCAATTCAGAATAAAAAAACCCAGAAAAAAAAGAAAGTTCTGTGTCCTGTGCTGCTCCATTTCGCCAGGCTACACATTTTGGTACCAGGAGTGGGGTCTGTTAGCTTGGAGTTTCTCAGGCTCGGTAAAGAAAAAATACATAAAATACGGCAGTGGGGGAAGAGCGGTGTGGTGCCAAGTGGACCTGGAGACGGACGGAGAGTGCTGCCTGGGGTTGCTAAGGAGGACCAGACCAGACAGACGGGATCCAGAGGGCACCAGGACCAATCTGGGAGAGGACCCATCAAGGCACCGAGGAGGGACACCATTGGAGAAGAATCGTCACAGCTGCCATCCCATTCAGTAGCTGTCAGGGACTTGTGAACTGAGTCAAAATGCTAGAGTCTCCTGATGAGGAGGTTGGAGCTCACACTTCGGATGTTGAGGACAATATCTCTAGTGCAGGTGAGGGCAACCGGATAGATGAACTCAAGTCACAGATTTCAGAGTTGAAAAAAAACCATGACCAAGCAATGGCAATTATTGCCACTCTAGGTAATGGGGCAACCAAGTCATATGTGTATGTACCTAGAGAGCGTCAGATCCAACCATTCGGTGGTGAGGTATCTAAAGATAGTCGTTCAGTTGATGAGTTCATTGAAGAGGTTGAAAGTGTACTACGAGCTAGAGATCAGACTCCTGCAGAGCAGGTAGATTTCATTCGATCTTTGTTGCGGGGGACAGCCCTACAGGAAATTAGGTTACGGTTGGGTGGAGAGTCTAAGCAGCCCAGTGACCTGTTCAGTTACCTAAGGGGGGCTTTCACCGAAAAACGCAGTGAGTCTCAGCTGTTAGAAACTTTCTATGGATGCAAGCAAGAAGAGGGTGAAGATTTCCAAGAATACTCACATGCACTCTCTCAATTAGAGCTGTAGTAAAGCAATCACCAGATGCTGTGCCGAACACAAAATGGGTTGTCAGACACAGATTTGTTGATGGTGTTAGAGATCCCTCACTCCGGAGAGAGTTGCGCAAGTTTGTACGAGGCAACCCCCAGTCTACCCTGTTTGATGTACGTGAGGAAGCTGTCTTATGGTCCTTAGAAGACCAGCCCTGTAGCACTAAAGTTGCAAAGAGCAAGAATGTAGTGTGTGACAGTACGGGGAGGGATCTTCAGTGTTCTGCCATTGGGGTACCAGGCAGCCAGGCTGTCACTTTACAGGATGTTCTTAAAGTGGTGGCGGAGCAGGGTAAAGCTATCGGGGAACTAACAGAGGCAGTACGGGGTCTTGCTCTACAGAAGGAAAACACTGGTAATGACAAGGTTGGAAAACCTAGAGCCAAGCCAAAGTTCACTGATGAAGGTCAGCCTATTTGCTTTAAGTGTAATGGGGCGGGACACATTGCCAAACAGTGTCCTCAGAAGCACAAGGTAGCAAACACATCCACCGATACCGGCTGGGGTGCAGGAAAACTAGCTCCCTCGATTGCCATGAGCCGGGCAATGCGAGGAAAACCTGCAGGCTCTCAGAACAGTACTTGTATTCGTGACAGATTTCTTGACCGTGCAATAGGTAAATGTCCAGTAGTAGATCTCAAGATTGGGGGGGTTACTGCTAACTGTTTACTGGATACCGGGAGCCAAGTCAGCACTATTACTGAAGTTTTTTTCAGAGAGCACTTACTTGGGAGGGATGAGGATATGCTGCCTACAACCGGGTGGCTTAAGATCACTGCTGCCAACGGGTTGGACATTCCCTACTTGGGCTACCTTGAGTTAGACGTTGAAACTATGGGCATAACCTTACCCGAGTGTGGTTTCCTGGTAGTCAAAGAGCATCAGCAGTCACAGCCTGCAGCACCAGGTCTTATTGGTATGAACATCATCAGTCGATGCAGACAATTAGTTCATGCTGAGTTTGACACTACTCTAGGGGGAAAGTTAGATTCAGATTGGAGGGAAGCATTTCAGCAAGTCCAACAGTGTAACATCACTCCAAAGTCATCTTCTGTCCGTGTAGCTGGTAGGGGTGCTGTACATGTGCCTGCGTCTTCCATAGCTACAGTCTATGTAAAGGGACTTAAAACTCAGTCAGGTGACAGCACTAAAATGCTGTTGGAGCCAGGTAACACACCATTGCCAGGTGGCCTGGTAGTTGTCCCCACTCTAGTTGAATCAAAGGGACATTTATTTCCAGTGCAGGTGGTAAATTTCTCTGAGGAGGATGTGTGGTTAAGCCCCAGGACCAGGCTTGGTATTCCGACTCAGGCAGAGTGTGTAGACAAGGACTCCTGTGAGGTGCGATTTCAACGCATCTCCGCTGACACAGAGGAAGTAACTGTTGGCAGAAAAGAAGGACAGATGACAGACCAAGACATTCAGTTGCTTTTGGACAAACTACACATAGGTGGCACACAGGGCCAACAAGCAAAGTTAGGTGCACTTTTAGCCAGGTATTCGGAAGTATTTGCTTTTAAGGATGAGGACCTAGGCTACACTGATAAAGTTGAGCATGAGATTAACTTGGTAGATGACGCACCAGTTACAGAGCCATACCGTCGTGTCCCACCTACACTGTACAAAGAGGTGAGGGACCACATCACTAAGCTTCTAAGAAAGCGTGTCATCCAGGAGAGCAATAGTTCATACACTTCACCCATAGTGGTAGTTCATAAGACTGATGGAGACATACGACTATGTGTTGACTTTAGGAAACTAAACTCAAAAACCAGACGTGACGCATTTCCTTTGCCCCGCATTGACGAGAGTTTTGATGTCCTTCATGGTGCAAAGTTCTTCTCGACCATTGATCTTGCAAGTGGGTACCACCAGGTTGCTGTTCGTGAAAGTGACAGGCCTAAGACTGCTTTTACAACTCCTTTTGGCCTTTTTGAGTACCTCAGAATGCCTTTTGGTGTCTGTAATGGACCTGCGACTTTTCAACGACTTATGCAAGCGACTATGAGCGACTTAGTGTTCCACATCCTATTGGTGTATTTAGATGACATCCTTTTGTTCTCTCAGACCTTCCCGGACCATTTAGAGAGGCTTGAGACAGCTCTAAGACGACTGAAAGAGACAGGCTTGAAAGTAAAGCTTGAAAAGTGTCACTTCCTGCAGCAGGAAGTCAGGTTCCTTGGGCATCAAATTTCAGGGTAGGGTATAGGGACAGATCCAGAGAAAATTGCCGCCGTAAAGAAGTGGCAGGTCCCCAGTACAGTCAAAGATCTGAGGTCATTTCTTGGCTTCTGTAGTTATTACAGGAGGTTAATTGAGGATTTTTCTAAACGAGCTGGCCCTCTCCATGACGTAATCAATGCATGCCTTAGGGAAGACAGCCCAGCAAAAGCAAAACGGTTGTTTGAAGGTTCATGGACAGCTGAGTGCCAAGCTGCTTTCGAACAGTTGAAAGAAAAGCTGATCAGTGCTCCAGTGTTAGGTTACGCAGATTTCACTCAGCCTTTCATTGTAGAGACGGATGCCAGTAACCTAGGATTAGGTGCCATCCTCCACCAGCAGCAGGGAGATAGGAAGAGAGTGATAGCATATGCCAGTAGGAGGCTCCGTAATGCTGAAAGAAATGACAGAAACTACAGCAGTATGAAACTAGAGCTCCTCGCCCTCAAATGGGCTGTTTCAGAGAAATTTCGAGGTTACCTTCTAGGTTCCAAGTTCACTGTCATAACAGATAACAACCCCCTGTGTCACCTTTCTACAGCTAAGTTAGGTGCTGTTGAGCAAAGATGGGTGGCTCAGTTAGCTGTTTTTGACTTTGACGTCAAGTACCGCCCAGGCCGCTGTAATGCAGCAGCAGATGCCCTCTCTAGGCAGCCGTTAGCAGGGGAGCCCGAGTCAGACAGTGGGGATGCAGACTATGATGATTGTGTGGCCATATGTAATGTCATTCACAAGGGAACAGCTCTAGGACCAGACTTAGTGGCAGCAGGAGTCAAGTGCTGTAAAGTCAGACAGATCCATGTTTCGGACGCAGAAGGAAGTACTGAGCGTAGTGAGTCGCAGGGTAACACACCAACACTTCCCGGTTACTCTAAAGAGGAACTACGTAAGTTTCAGGACACAGACCCCACCCTCAGCGTGTTTAGGAAGTTTTGGGGTGAGCAGCGAAAGCCAACTTACAAGGAGAGGTCGCAGTTATCCAAGCTAGTATTATCCACGTTAAAGCAGTGGCACCGTATTTGTGAGCAAGATGGCTTGTTGTACCGTGTAATCGAGGATGTCCATGTTGGTGAATGTCACCAGCTACTACTGCCCTCTTGTTTGAAAGAAGTCGTGCTTGAAGGTGTGCATGATCGTATGGGCCATCGGGGAATAGAGCGCACACAGAACCTTTTGAGACAGAGATGTTTTTGGGTTGGGATGTATGAGGATGTGGAACAGTGGGTCAAGAAATGCGAGAGGTGTGTTTTGACAAAAATGCCCTACCCCAAGATACATGCCCCTATGAAATCATTTCTAGCCTCCCAGCCCCTTGAAGTAGTTGCTGTAGATTTCACTATGCTGGAACCGGCCTCTGATGGTCGTGAGAATGTGTTAGTGGTGACAGATGTTTTCACTAAATTCACACAAGCCTTCCCTACTCGGGACCGAAAGGCTGATACCACGGCAAAAGTCCTTCTCAAAGAGTGGTTCATGAAGTATGGGGTCCCAGAAAGATTGCATTCAGACAGAGGTCGAAATTTTGAGAGTGAAACCATTGCCGAGCTGTGTAAGCTTTATGGTGTAAAGAAAACCCGCACTACCCCACACCACCCGGAAGGAAATGCTCAATGTGAGAGATTCAACAGATCTTTACATGATCTTTTGCATACACTGCCTCCAGAAAAGAAACGCCACTGGCCTGAGCACTTATCTGAGTTGGTGTATGCCTACAATGTAACACCCCATGCTACGACTGGCTACTCACTGTACTATCTGCTTTTCGGGGTTCATCCACACCTTCCTGTAGATGCTTTATTAGGTCAGGAGCAAGTGTTAGACAAGAAACATGAGTGGTTGGTTGTCCACCAAGAGCGTTTGAAGGAGGCACATGCAAGGGCAAGAGAGTACACTGAAAAGAAATCAGCTCAAAGAATTGAACTTAACAAAGGCAAAGTGTACTGTCCAACCATTGAGGTGGGTCAGCTGGTATACTTACGACACAGGCCTTTGGGTAGGAACAAAATTCAGGATGCTTGGGGTCCTACTGTGCACAGAGTGGTGGAGGTACAGGGCACTACACATGCAGTTGAGCCTTTAGAGGGCGGTCCTTTAAAAAGGGTCCATAGAGTTAATCTTAGGCCATGTGTTACCCCTGTCCCTGAGCCTAGGCGGATGAGAACCAAGTCCCCTGTCACCGTACCCCCTGTCACTCTTTTGACAGAATCGTTGCCAGAGCCCTCTGATACTGAGTTTGTTGTGGTAGAGGAAGTCACCTATCCAGAGTTAACTCAGGAGGAAAAAGTAAACAATGATCCTGTTGGTAACGCCCAAGATGTACAGGAATCAGAGGCTGTTTCTGAGCCAGAGCATTCAGATCCTTCTGAGTGTGGGACTGAGGTTGAGGTACCCATTCCGGCTCCTCGCAGAACTAAAAGAGCCAATGCTGGGGTAAACCCTAACCCGTACCATTTGCCTCAGTCAGCCTGTAATGCAGTCTCACTCAGTCCTGAGGTGTTCTCTCATGTTTTATCTAGTCTGGGTGCTGCATTTTTTTGAGAAGCTGTAAAAGAAGTTAAAAACTGGTGCTAAGTCACCGAGGACGTTGACTTTAAAGCAGGGGAGAATGTAGCCAAGTGGGGAAAATGCAGTGAATATTTAAGTCCACTAGATGGCACGGTTCATTTTCCCCTTTAGTAATTTGAACAAGGAGAAAAGGGTTATGGGTAGGACCATGTGATGCCAAAGGAACCTCCCCTTTCTTCACAGCTTCCATTTTCTACATCCAGCGTGAGAGATTGCTCTGAGGAGAGCTGGGGTGAATATAACTTTTGAAATGAACTTATTCTGTGTAAAGTACAACTAAAACAGTATTAAGTGCAGCCCAGACATAGTTTTAAAGTGATATTGTTTCCCAAATCACTCGATACCACGGGGATGCTTGCAGATTGTCCCACCATGTGCTGGTGTTAACACTTGCTAAAATTGTTGTTGAGTCCTTGGGGGCTACGTTGCGAACAAGTTTAATATTCTGTGTTTTCTTGTAAGATGTAACGAGTGATAACGGGACATAAGAATGTATTGTACTATTGGTTTTGTTTTGTATAATGATTGTTAGCTAACTAACTAACTGCACCTGTGGTTTGCCTCGTGTTCTGTTTTACAGCAAGCCACTGCCGTATTTTATCGACTGTGTTTTCTTGTATTTGCCGTATTTCCGTCTTTTCCGTATTTTATACAATTAAATGTGGTTTTATGTATTTACAACTACATCCTAAGCCTAGAACCCAAGTTATCAATTCAGAATAAAAAACCCCAGAAAAAAAAGAAAGTTCTGTGTCCTGTGCTGCTCCATTTCGCCAGGCTACATATGCATGTATATACTACGAAATGGAGGACCGCCATTATTGGGACGTGAATGGATCCGAAGACAACAATTGGATTGGCATTCCATTCTGGCACTAACTGTGACTGACAAAAAAGATGATGACGTCACACCTGGACGTCTGTCACAAATTCTATCTGATGCGGAAGAGATGTTCCAACAAGGACTTGGGACTCTAAAAGGAGTAAAGGCAACCATAAAGATTGAGGATAACGCAACCCCAAAATTTTTCAAGGCAAAACCGGTGCCATACGCGATACGCCCAGCTGTGGAAGCTGAACTGGAGAGTCTGGAGCGTTCGGGGGTGCTGTCTAAGGTGGACTGGAGCGAGTGGGCCACACCCATCATTCCTGTAATGAAGAAAGCATTGAGCAGCACTCCTGGGGAGCCAAGGAAGGTTCGCATCTGTGGGGACTTCAAGGTGACTGTGAACCCAGTCCTGCACACAGTACAGTATCCGCTTCCGCGGATAGAAGATATTTTCACCTCACTATCTGGAGGGAAACGTTTTACAAAGATTGACCTGGCTCAAGCGTATCTACAAATGGAGGTGGAAGAAGCATCTAGGAAATACCTCACGATAAACACTCACAAAGGCCTTTACCAGTACAATTGACTGGTATTTGGGGTAGCATTGGCCCCGGCTATGTGGCAGAGGGCAATGGAACAAGTCCTGCAAGGGATCCCGGGGACCCAGTGTTATTTGGACGACATCCTGGTTACGGGCGAAAATGACAATGAACACCTTGCCAACCTGGAACAGGTGGTCACGAGATTGCAGGAATATGGGCTACGAGCCAACCGTCCCAAATGCGAGTTCTTCAGGAGACAAATCTCGTATTGTGGCCACATGATTGATGAGGAAGGGTTGCATAAGTCGCCGGACAAGATTGAGGCTGTAGTCAAGGCTCCAGCAGCAGAAAATGTGTCGCAACTGAGGTCGTTCCTCGGGTTGGTGAACTACTACCATAAGTTCTTGCCGAATTTATCTACAATTCTGCACCCACTGAACGCCCTCCTTCAAACTGGTGTAACATGGAAATGGAGTGATGAGTGTAACCGTGCCTTTCAGGAATGTAAATGCCAAATCACTTCAAAAGAAGTATTGGCCCACTACAACCCAACACTACCGATTCGGTTGGCATGTGATGCGTCACCTTACGGCATTGGAGCGGTGCTGTCACACAAATTCCGTGACGGTTCAGAGAGGCCAATTGCCTTTGCATCGTGCTCGCTAACCTCAGCCGAGCATAACTATGCCCAGATTGACAGGGAGGCCCTCAGCCTGGTGTGGGGGGGTGAAGAAGTTCAATCACTATCTGCACGGGCAGAAATTCACTCTACTGACTGATCATCAACCCCTGGTCTCAATTTTTAACCCAAAGAAGGGCGTTCCGGTGATGACGGCGCAACGGCTGCAAAGATGGTCACTTTTTCTAGGGGCACATCAGTATGACATAGAGTACAAAGGTACGAAACAACATGGAAACGCTGATGGGCTGTCGCGCCTACCATTGCCTACGGCGGAAGAAGCACCTGCAGTGGACCCTGTGGAGATATTCCATGTGACCATAGTCGAATGTTTGCCTGTTACAAACGCAAGTATTGAGAAGGAAACCCGAAATGACCCGACACTCTCTCGGGTCTATGATTTGACGGTGAAGGGATGGCCAGCATATGGCGACTCACTGTTGCCAGCATTCTCGCCAAGGAGGGAACAGCTGTCAGTGTGCCGGGGAACCTTGATGTATGGATCCTGAGTGGTAATTCCACCCAAGTTCAGAGATAGCGTGCTCAATGAGCTTCACGAGGGTCATCTGGGAGGGGTAAAAATGACAAGCCTAGCCAGGGCGTTTGTGTGGTGGCCGGGAATCGATAAAGAAATCGAGGATATGACCAAGAGATGCACAGGATGCCAGAAGGTCCAAAACGTTCCACCACAGGCCCCGCTACATCCATGGGAGTGGCCCTCATCTCCATGGCAACGGGTACACATTGATTTCGCTGGACCATTTATGGACTCAATGTTTCTAATCGCTGTGAACACCCATTCGAAATGGCCAGAGGTCATTAAAATGTCCTCCACCACCACGGAAAAAACTATTGCAGTCCTAAGGACCATCTTCGCCAGGAATGGGTTGCCAGAACGGATCTGTTCCGACAATGGCCCACAGTTTGTGTCTGAGGATTTCCAGAGGTTCCTGAAGAATAATGGGGTGAAACATTACACATCTGCCCCATATCATCCAGCCACAAATGGATTGGCTGAGAGGTTTGTTCAGACCTTTAAAAAGGCCATAAAGGCAATGTATAATGACGACATACCACTGCAACACAAGGTGGATAACTTCCTGTTTGCTTACCGGAATGCAACACATGCAGTAACCAACCAAACCCCAGCCATACTGTTTTTCAACCGGAGACTAAGATGTCGCTTGGATTTGCTCAAACCAAACATAAGATGAGATGTGGAGGATAAGCAGTTCCAGCACATAAATGAGAAGCCAACCAGGAGCTTCAAGATAGGGCAACCAGTCTTGGCCCGCGACTACCGAACAGAAAAATGGCAGCCAGGAACGATATGCACACAGCAGGGACCACTAATGTACACAGTGGACGTTGGAGAGAGCATCATGAGACGCCATGCTGACCAGATTCTAGAGTCACAGGAACAAGCCAAACCTGTACCACAAGCATGTGCACCTGGTAATGAGCCCGAAGTACAGATTGCGTCTACCTCAGAAGCAGGGGTATTGGAAGCTGACGAACCAACCAATGACAATGAGCCAGAATTGACTCCACCGCCAGAACAGGATACTCGAGAAAGGCGCTATCCAGTCCGGATCAGGAAGCCTCCTCAAAGACTGAACTTATAAATGACTATTTCAGTTGATGTATATATTACTGAGAAAATTGTAATTGTAATTAGTTATTATTTAGTTGTTAAATGAATGTTATGTACTGTTTATCTAAAAGGGGAGGAATTTTTGTGTATGTACCTTTAAGGGAATAACTGGTCTTAGACTGCAGTACCGGCAGTGACCACCCCTGTATAAAAGGCCCTAGCAGGCTTCTGTAGTTTCAGGTTCAAGCTGCCTCTTGTTCAGTAAAGTACCTGTTAAACTGTTCTCCCGAAGTCCGTGTATTATTGAGGCGCGGACTTTACACCTTGTATTCTAGTCCTCTGGATATAAAGGCCAGCATTCCATTAGCCTTTTTGATTATTTTCTGTACCTGTTCATGACATTTTAAGGATCTATGAACCTGAACGCCCAAGTCTCTTTGGACATCCACTGTTTTTAGCTTTTCACCATTTAGAAAGTACCCTGTTGTATCCTTTTTAGGTCCAAAGTGGATGACCTCACATTTGCTTACAATGAAATCCATTTACCGCAGTTTTACCCATTCACTTAATCTATCAATATCCCTTTGTAATTTTATGCTTTCATCTACAATGCCCACAATGCTGCCTATCTTTGTGTCATTAGTAAATTTGGACATATGACTTTCTATACCTTCATCTAAGTCATTAATAAATATTGTGAATAGTTGTGGCCCCAACACAGATCCCTGCGGGACACCACTAGTCACATCCTTCCAATTTGAGTACCTACCCATTATCCCTACTCTCTGTCTCCTGCCGCTCAGCCAATTTCCTAACCAAGTCAATAATTTGCCCTAAATTCCATGGGCTTCTACCTTAGATAACAGTGTGTTATGTGGGACTTTATCAAATGCCTTCTGGAAGTCCATATAAATAACATCCATAGACATTGCCCTGTCCATTACTTTAGTCACCTCCTCAAAAACTTCGGTCAGATTTTGTCAGGCATGACGTACCTTTCACAAATCCATGCTGGCTCTCTCTGATCAACTGAAAATTTTCGAGGTGTTCAGTTACCCTATCCTTAATTATAGACTCTAGCAATTTCCCGACAACAGATGTTAGGCTAACTGGTCTATAATTCCCTGGTTTCCCTCTCTCACCATTCTTAAAAAGCGAAGTGATTAGCACAATTTTCCAATCTAAAGGGAAGGTTCCTGAATCGCGAGAACTTTGGAAGATTACAGTTAGGGCATCTGCAATGTGCTCTCCTACTTCCTTAAAACCCTGGGGTGGAAACCATCTGGCCCATGGGATTTGTCACTCTTTAGTGCCATTATTTTCTTCATTACTGTTATTTTACTTATGTTAATTTTATTGAGTCCCTGTCCCCGATTCAATATTAGTTACTTTGGGATTTCCGGCACGTATTCCCCTTCTTCTACTGTAGATACTGATGCAAAGCAATTATTCAACATGTCTGCCATTTCCCCATTGTCATTGACAATATCACCACTTTCAATTTTTAAGGAGCCAGCATTGCTCCTGACCGCCCTCTTTTTCCTAATGTAACTGTAAAAATTCTTCGTATTGATTTTGATATCCCTTGCAAGTTTCTTTTCATACTCTCTTTTTGTAGCTCTTACTATCTGTTTTGTGACCCTTTGCTGTTCTTTTTATCTTTCCCATTCGCCAGGATTTGTGCTATTTTTTGCATTTATATTTGCCCTTTCCTTTAGTTTTATGCTGTCCCTCACCTCTTTAGTTGTCCATGGCTTTTTCTTTGGCAAGTAGATCTCTTGCCCCTCAGGGGTATAAACTGGTTCTGTATCACGTTAAATTCTTTTTTAAACATCTCCCACTGATATTCTGTCATTTTACCTATTAACAGATTTGCCCAGTTTACAGTGAACAGTCTCTGACTCATCCCATTGATGCCTTAACTAAATCTAGAATCTTAGTAGCTGTTTCGCATTTCTCCCTTTCAAACGTTACGCTGAACTCAATTATGTTATGATCGTTATTTGATAAGTGTTCACGCACAGTTAGGCTGTTAACTAAATCTGGCTCAATACTCATTACTAAATCTAATAAGGCATGCCCCCTTGTTGCCTCTAGGACATGTTGTTATAGAAAACTATTCTGGACATACTCAAGAAATTCACTACTTTTCTGACAGGTGCTAGTCTGCTTTTCCCAATCTATATGAAAGTTAAAATCCCCTATTAAAACCACTTTGCCTTTGCTACACGCTTGCCTAATCTCTGCATTTATACAATCTAGCACTTCAGTGCTGCTACCAGGGGGTCTATACACAACTCTCACTACAGTCTTAGATCCTTTCCTATTTCTTAATTCAACCCATAAGGTCTCCACAGGCTGCTTTACCTCTCTTAAAATCCTCTCTTATCATTGAAGTGATTTTATCCTTAATCACTAAGGCTACTCCTTCCCCTCTGCCATTTTCTCTATCTGTCCTGTAGACCTTATAACCTGGTATATTTAGTTCCCAGTCCTGACTGTCCTGCAGCCATGTCTCAGGAATGGCTACCATGTCATACCTTCCAATTTGAATTTGTGCCCACAGTTCATTCAATTTATTCCTTATACTCCGTGAGTTTGTATAAAGAACGCTTACTTGGGCCACACACCCTAGCCTGTCCTTCAGCTCTGATGTTTTACTCACATATTTCTTATTTCTTTCTCCTGGTTTAATCACTTTACATCTTTTAGATTTTCCCTTACCTGTAGTGCCTAAAGCACAATTTCTGACTGCTACTTCACTCTCTTCCCTTTTGTTTGTTTTTGTACTACTATTTGTACAATTTGTACTGCAGTTTCCCCCTGAGCCTTCCCCCCCATTTACTGGTTTAAGGTCCTTGGCCTCGATTTTCATTGAGCTGTGGAGGCAGGCTTGGAGGCGTGCGGGGGGTTAAAATCTCAAAAACTGGCAGGCGACACACCCCCCGCCTGGTTCCTGACTCCGAGCAATTTTAACTCAGTCGTGTCTGATGGTTCCGACTCCGTCCCACATCCAACAGGCGGGACTGGTCGTTAAGGCCCTTAACAACCACTAAATGGCCTCTATAATCCTATTTTGAAAGGCCCTTGCGAATTTAACCCTTTTCCCACATGAAACACGCCTGGTGGGAAACACGAATGTGAAACCTGGCGGGAGCACTATTGGATTGCTGACTATCAACTGCAGGTCAACCATTAAAGAGGAGATTTGATCAGCCATGATTTGCAGGTGGCAGGACTTCGTGGTCTCAGGTCTGGGGCAACTTTTAGAAGGCTTAACCACACCTGTGGAAGGTTGGAGCTTGACATCCATCTCCAGTGTGACCTCCTGGGAAACCCCTCTCACCACCTTCACTCAGCGCTTCCTCAACAGAGGCATATACCAGAAGCATGGGAGCCATTTATTTCCTTCCCATCTGGGCATTAGAGGAGCTCGAGCACCAGCTGCGGCAGCAGCAGAACCAGGAACAACAGCAGCACCAGCAACAGCAGCAGCAGCAGGAGTGCCAGGCTGCTGCTCACCCACCTGAGGCTGCACAGGCCAGAAGGGGCCAGCGCCTGGAAGCCCGTCAGCGCAGGAGATACCCCCCAAACAGGGTCTACAGATGTAGGGTCAGCTACCTCAACATGTCTGAGCAGCAGTGCCAAAGACAGCTCCGACTTTCGCGAGAGGTAGTGACTGACATCTGCGCAATGCTACAGCAAGACCTGCTGCCCAGAGGACTAGGTGGACAAGCATTAACAGTGGCCATCAAAGTCACCACCGCAATCAACTTTTTTGCCTCAGGCTCATTCCAAGGATCAACAGCAGACATCAGCGGCATCTCCCAGGTGTAATGATCAGTAACATGTCATTCTAGAATGGTACACTAGGTGGAGCTGTATGTTTAGTAAGGGGCTACCCACAAGGCAGTAGTCAAGATGGATGCCTGTACACTAGTCCACATGGCTGAATAAATGACTAGCTCAAGCTAGCTGTTCATAATGAAAACTTCTATTTATTTATGAACATAACACCAGGTGGCTGCACACTCTTGCATCACGCAGATAACCGATGCTCTCTTTGCCCTCGCGCACACAATCACATTCATTTCACCAAGGATCGAGCAAGTGTCACGGCGCGTGCGGTTGGATTAGCTCATCTGGCAGGCTTTCCAAGGGTGCAGGGCATCGTTGACTGCACACATGTGGCCCTTAGGGCACCCCATCGCAATCCAGGTATTTTTGTCAACCACAAGGGCTTCCACTCCCTCAACGTTCAGCTGGTGTGTGACCACAAGAAGAAAATTTTGCATGTTTGTGCCATGTACCCCTGGCAGTTGCCATGACTCCTTCATACTGCGCCAGTCTAGTGTGCCTCCGCTATTCAGTCCGCCAGGCCAACTTAATGGATGGCTACTTGGAGACAAGGGCTATCCCCTGAGGACGTGGCTAATGACGCCATTGAGAAGGCCAGCCAACGAAGCTGAGGAGCGCTACAACTCCAGCCACATTTCCACCAGATCCATAATCGAGCAAACCATCGGTTTGCTGAAGATGCGCTTCAGATGCCTGGATAGATCAGGTGGAGCCCTACAGTACTCAGCAGCCAGGGTCTCCAGAATCGTCGTGCTTTGCTGTGCACTTCACAACATGGCACAGCATCGTGGCTTGCAGATTCCTGAGGACCAAGTGGCTCCTCACATATCCTCCTCAAATGAGGAGGAGGAGGAGCAGGAGGAGGAGGAGGAGTGCGAAAACGAACATCCTGCAGAGGCCCATCAGCCAGCGGCAGCATTACACGAGAACATTGCTGCCCGGGATGCAAGGAATGCACTCATCCTGGCCAGATTTGCTTAGCCTAGTCAATCAAACACTTTTGCCTCGCTGCTTCTTACCAGATCTTTGACAATGGCCAGAGGATTCCTAGCACTCTGACCACCATACTGACAGTTGCAAATATTCCTAAGGCCTCAATGTGGAAGTCCCAATAGTGAAATGACAGACGCCACAACTGCAACATTTGCCATCAGAATTTTTATGTGCAATAACGACGTGATGGCATTTTTACAATAAACACAAAATTGCACCGAAGTGACTACCCTTGTGAATATTTGTGCAGAATTTTCCTCTTACGCATGCTCCTACGTGGTGCCTCCCCTGTGGCTTCAGCAAATGTGGAGGCCCCTTGCTCACTTTTCTGCTGCTCCTGTCTCGATACCTTTGGCAGGCGTCCTCTGGGGTTGCAAGCCTGTGAGGGCTCGTCAACAGTCTGCTGCTCCTGTGGCTGTGCAGGGGTTGAGACGTCTATCTCACTTGGGTGTGGACTCTGGTGGGGCTCTGACCGAGGGCTCTGCAGTGGCATGGAAGTGTGAGTGCTTGGAGAGGAGCCCCCACTTCATTGAGGTCTGCCACCAACCTCCCTCTCATGGGTCAGGTCCCCCTCAGCGCCTGCAAGTGGCTGGAGAGCACCTTGCTGCACATCAGGGGGGCCATGGGGACCCGTATCTGCAATGGCAGTCCTACTCAGAAGGACTTCCATGAAGGTCTGGTTTCTCTGTTCAATAGATGCCCATCGCTCCTTAAGAGATGTCATTCTATTCTGAACAATGACCATGTTTTCCATACCCTGGCGACTAAGCTCCTCCATGGCCGTAGCCATCCTCTCCTCTGCAGTAGCCGTCCTCTCCTCTATGTTAGCCAGCCTTACCATGGAGGTAGCAATCCTTTCCACAGAGGTAGCCATCCTTTCCGTGGTGATGCGTTCATGCGCCAATGACCCCACAAAGGCTCTGCTCATGTTTGCTAGGGACTCCTCCATTCGCTCCACACTCCCAGCGACCCTAGAGACAAAGCCTGCCAGAGACTCCTGCATCTGTGCCTGGAGTTCCATCAACTCTGATCTTATGGATGGACCCAGAGGCAGAGGGTCGACATGCTGCTGAGCCGAGCTGGCAGAGTCCTGCGCCCACCGACTAGGACTCTCCACTGCTGTGCCTGTCTCCACAATCTGCTGATGCTCACTTGTGAGCTGTGATACACCAGGTGGCAACACTACTCTATGTCCCGAAAGTCCCACTGAGGTGTGAGTGTCTGCGCTGGTGCTGGGTGCGCTGAATTCTGCTGACGCTGCGCCCTCAGAGGTTGCAGCTTCCTCTGAGGAATCTGGCTGCCCAGCCTCTTCTTCCTGGCTAGTGGGGACGGATGCTTGTGATGGTCCTGTGGAGGAGTAAAGGAAAGAGTCAGAGATGTGATGCAAAGGCTACATGCACATAGCTTTTTGCAGATGCTCATAAGTCCATCTGTTACAGCTTCACAACCATTATCAGCGACTCATGCAATGTCAAAGAGAGAGATAGGAAACTTTTCTGTCGCCAGCTTGCTGTGTTAAACCCGTCTGTCCGTCCCCCACGCGCGAATCATCCTCTATTCCCATCATTTCCAGGACGGTCTCCTCCCAGGGGGTCAGGTGGGCTATTGAGGCTGTCCCTCCTCCTGTCCTGGCTCGCTCTCTTTTGTTGTGAGCTCTCTTTTCCTGCAATGAGGGAGACAAGTGGAGGTTGAGTGAGAATGAAGGAGTGAGTGTAGAGATTGCATAGCATAGATACTTAGAAGGAGACAAAGATGGAGTGAGGTTGCAAGACCAAGGGCCCTCCCTGTGTGTTCAAAGCATCAGAGTGATAGGGAGTGTGATGGCTGCATGGTCGAATAGTTATGTGAATGTGAGCATAGAGAGAGAGGGAATGGGTAAGGGTGCATGGATGTCAGTGTCAAGTGGGATGTGGAGGAAGAGATTGCTAAAGCTGAGTGCTGGTGAGAAAAGGCAATGGGCATCAGATTGAGGGTGATGGGAAATTCATACTCACTTTTCCAGTGTGCTGAAGGTCATGAAATCTTTTCCTGCACTGTATCCAGGTTCTGTGGTTGACTCCCAAGGAGTTGACCTCCTCAGCCACCTGCATCCATACTGCCTTGGTCTGCGTGAGAGGCCTCTTCCTCCCTGATGAAGGGAAGAGCACCTCCCTGTTGGCCCTAGCCCCATCCACTAATGCCTGCAGTCCCACCTCGTCAAAGCGAGGAGCTGATCTGGCCCTCCTGCTTGTCATATTTGCTGCAGCTCCCTCACACTGCACAGTCAAAAAGCTTGGCAGTCTGCAGAAGAAGCAAGGCTTGCTGTGGACTTTAAATGCAGCAGCAATGATGACATCATCGGAGGGGACTTTCAGTCATGAAAAACCCATTTGCAAAGGCTTCCCACACGCTGGAAATCAATTGGCCAATTCAGTTAAAATTGCATCAACCTCCCACATCCATTTAGATTCGTGTGGGAAACACAAAATTTGGATAACACGATACCATCCCGCACCTGAGTTAAAATCCCCCCCCTTGTGACTGCCCTATTTATCCTTTCCGCTAGGACCCTGGTCCCAGGTGGAGCCCGTTCCAATGGTACAGTTCCTGCCTGTCCCAACACTGGTGCCAGTGCCCCATGAAATGGAACCCCTCTTTCCCTCACCACTCCTTTAGCCACGTAATTACTTCCCTAATCAGCTTATCTCTATGCCAATTTGCATGTGGCTCAGGTAATAATCCAGAGATTATAACCTTTGAGGTCCTGTTGTTTAATTTAGCTCCCCAAACAGGACCTCTTGCCTACTCTTCCCTATGTTGTTGGTCCCAACATGGACCACAACGACTGGATCCTCCCCCTCCCTCTCCAATATCCTTTCAAGCCAGTTCGAGATGTCCCTCACCCTGGCCCCAGGTAGGCAACATACCATGTGGGACTCTCAATCTTACTTATAAAGAATGCTACCTGTCCCCCTAATTATAGAATCCCCTACAACTACCACATTACACTTCCTCTCCTCCTCCTCCCCCGCCCCCCCCCCCCCTTAGGACAGCCTCCTGCTCCAAAGTGCCATGGTCCGCATTCTGGCTGTCCTTCCAACAGCCTTTATCCTTATCCTCACAGGTAGCAACTCCATTGTACCTGTTGGATAGGATCAGTTTCTGTGGATCCTCGTTCCCTTTCTTATCTGGGTTCCCCTTACTCTGCACACTATCGGTCACACCAACCCCATTCTGATCCTGCACCTTTCTACGAGGTGTGACCAAAGTCTTGAGCAAACTGTCCAGATACTCCTCCCCCTCCCTTATGTGTCGGAGTGTCTAAACTCGCCCTCCAGCTCAATGACTCTGAGCCGGAGAGATTCGAGACGGAGACATCTCCTGCAGACATGTTCGCTCGGGACAGTCTCGCTGTCCACAAACTCCCACATACTGCAGTCCAGACACACAACCTGCTCTGCCATATCTAAACCTAACCTTGTTTTATTCATTTAATTAGTTAAAGACTTTATTCAATGACTATTTATAGTTATATTAATTAGTTTAACTAGTTAAGTTATAAATTTAATAAAGTGCGTTACAGTTACCTGCTCCAAGTTTAAACCATTGTCCTAGCTTAGAGAGAAAACGTTAATACTCACCAACCAATCACCTACCTGCTGTCCTGTGACGTCACTCCTTGTTTTGTTGTTACTGAAATCATCGGAGGTGCCGCCGCTCAGGTCCGCGCTGCCTCTCCTCTCACTGTTTAAATCTTGCCGCCTCCTCCAATGCTGCCAGAGACATTAGGATGGGTGACTAAAGGCTTGATCAAAGAGGTAGGTTTTAAGGAGTGATCTTAACGGAGTGATTTTAAAGGAGAAGAGAGAGGTAGAGAAGCGGAGAGGTTTAGGGAGGGAATTCCAGAGCTTAGGGCCTCGGCAGCTGAAGGCACGGCCACCAGTGCTGAGGCAAAGGGAGTGGGGAATGCACAAGAGGCCAGAGTTGGAAGAACATAGAGATCTCGGAGGGCTGTAGAGCTGGAGGAGCCTACAGAGATAAGGAGGGGTGAAGCCATGGAGGGATTTGAACACGTGAATGAGAATTATAAAATCAAGGCATTGAAGTGTGTTAGTATGAACCTGCTTCAGTAAAAATAAAGAGGTCAGCGTTTATCAGTACGAAGGATATCTTTTGCTGATGTCAGCATTTATTTATTTGTCCCTCAAGGTACTGATCAGTTAAGGAATCAGAGGAAACAAGACTTGAAGCTCCACACCTCCAGATGGAGTATTGTGTCTGTCTGTGCTTTGGTTAGGAAGCTGTTCATGTATCATAACTGCCTGGCCCAAACAATGTTCACCTGCCAAGAGGTTGTAACTATGCTTGCCTCTCTGCTAGACTACCTGCACGTGCCACTGTGATGGCCTTAAACCCAAGACTAGGAGACATGCAGAATAGAAGTATGTATACATGAGGGATACCTTGTGCTCTTGCATGTGCTTTTTATGGAACAGGTAAAGCTAAACCTCACGGCCTAGAAATTGGATCACTCCCATATTGGGGTGCGATCCCGGTGCAGCGGATTTAATGCCGAGCTTCCTGGCTCTATAATAAGGTAAGTAAAAAGATTCAAACTTACCTTTCCGGTGGCAGTCTCCAACTGTCCCTTTAAGGACCTGCGGTTTGGCTACCAATTGCCTGAAGAAAGTGACCGCTGCATGTACAATCAAATTTTGCAAAGGAGGCCTCAAACATGCTCCCTATTTTCATATGCAAAGGGCTTATCATCTGTTTCAGATGTGTGCCCCTGACGCCAATGGAGGAGCCTTTATCAATATGGCGGGTGGCGCATTTCCGGCCACCATATTGGATCCTTTGGTACCCATTTTACAGGCAGCTCGATCCAATTTCTAGCCCTATGTATCCAAACTGGGATAGATACAAGTATTCAATAAAATAACCCTTAGTGCATTAATCTGAGTAATTTCAGGTTTAGAATTCTTGATCTTCATTTCAATACCGTTGTAGTAGCATGTAATAGGTTTGGAAGAACAGTATCTCTTAGCTATGTCCCAGGTAAATGTTGGCACACATCCTTCTTTTTTTCCTTAATTCTTCCAACCAGAGCTCCTGACAATAAGGCCTCATATAACTAAAGGCTGATTGGTGCTGCCCTGAGCATTCATAGCAGCGTTATCATGATACAATTGAACTGCAATGAGTTGGCACAGGAGTGCAGCAAACTCCGCCAAGTTGGGGTAGGCCACGTTGAACACCGAAACAACTTGACCAGGCTGCTTTAGATTGAATAGATAAATGACCAGCCCCCCAGCCAATTTACATCTGAAGTTTAGTCTGATACATAATGGTACATTAATGAGGTGCAGTTATATTGTTACGTTGAATGGTAAATCCATGTGGTTGTCATTTAAAAACGGACTAATTTATCTACTCAACCTAATAGTTTTACAATCTATTCTGATAACACATAGAGCAGCTAACACCAGTAGCTTCAGTTATTAAGCAGTCTCCTGATATCACGTTCAGTTCACAATTTGATTAGTGACAATGGAGCATTGTCAGATACCAGTCATGTAGAATGACCTGACACAGCTTGTGAGATTGCACCAACTGTGTCACTGGTAAAATAACGTCCGTGCTATTTAATATCACCCTTGAGCATGTCAGGCATGAACCCCAATATTCCAACTTGGACTCAAGTCTTCATAATCTAAGTTCAGATTGATTGAATTTCCAAACATGGCTTCAGGTTTTTCAATAACCACATCAGTGCAAAGGAAAAGGAAAAGGTTGAAACGTATCATCAGAATTCAAACCAATTCCAATGGGTCAAATTCAGGAAAGTGACAATAGACCCAGTCACCCAAAACTGTTCTGTTAGGATTTGAATGAAAGTTTAATGTACACCCCAGCTTTCCTGAAGGCATCCTAATGCAGTCAATCGAGATCTCACAAATGTACAGCCGATTGCTCACTCAGGGCAAACAAAAATGATCCATGCTCTCAGCACCCCAATGCTGATTACATGGCAACCCGATTGCCGGATTCTAGCTTAAATATGTTTCCTGCAAGGAGTGCAGTACCAGAGAGGCAGGGAGTCCTGAGTGCAGCAGGTCTTAAAGGGCCGCTGTGTTTAAATGGAAGTACAACCTTGTATTTGGTGGAGACTTACTGCTTGTACTGAAAATGGCTGAAGGAGCACCAAGAACTGTACTTGTCACTCAAACAAAGCCTGGAGGTTCTGCTAGAAGAGGTGGTGCTGAGGAAAGTGAGCAATATTGGGTCACCAAGCATTCAACCCCCAACATTTGCACCATCAGTAATACAGTCTGCAAAACATTGGCCCCAACCCTCATATCTTACACCCTTTCATTATCTCGTGAGCAAACTTTGAAGGCCCAGGGTTCCTATCACTCACAGAAGTGTTACATGATTTTTCACCCACTCGGTATTGCTACTCAGATGATTTGCATGATCCTTCTGGTAAAATTTAAACCTGACCACAGGGCTGCACCATCTTGTTGCATTGCAATGCTGAAAGAGAATGCTGCGCCCAACCTTCAGGAGAGATCCTGCACTGGTGGGGACCACCTAACCTATGTTGTCACAGCCGCATAGGGTATGTGACAAATGGATTGTTACCTTACCGGGGCTGCATACCGAGTTGCACTGATTAATCAGCAGAAGCTCTTTCTGCAATCCCTTGAGAATTTTCAGAGCTCCCTGCATGGAACAGCAGAAACCATGCAGCTGTGTTGCTTTGACATTCGTGTAGGTGTTGAAGAGTGTTTTGGGAACCTGTAGAGCACCATGCAGTGAATGGTAACCTGTGGGGGAAGCCTCCAAGGCCAGAGAGTCTTCCTTCTCCAAATCTAGGACAGCCTTTGCTAAGCCCAGTGGAGTGCCCGTACCGAGCTCCACACTGTAGGAAGGATAATGAGGCTTTCAGAGGGCATAAAGCAGATTCACCAGGATGTTGCCTGGTATGAGGAAATACAAATGTGAAGAAATTCCACTTGAAAAATTGGGTCGTTCTTGTTCTAACAACACAGGGTCGAGAATGAGGGACCATAGATACAAGATTCAATGTAAGAGATTTAGAACAGAGGGCAGCAGAAACATCTTCACACAGCGAGTTGCGAGGCTTGGAATCCACCTCCAGGGTTGGTAGTTGAGGCAGAAACTATCAACATTCAAAATTAGATTGAAAATGCAGTTGAAGAAAAAGTGGGTGAAGGGAAATGGGAATTAGAGTGGATAAATGTGATTAGAGCTAGTTTGCTCACACGAAGGGTAAACGCCCGCACAGACTGGTTGGGCTGTATGTATTTCTACGTAGGTGTGCTGGAGGTGAGATAAGGGGAGAAGAGAAAGTAGGAGGTGATTGGCAAAAGATTCAGAGGCGACATGAGGAAAATCTTTTTTAAGCAATAAGTGGTTCGGATTTGGAATGCACCGCCTGATAGGGTGGCGGATACAGATTCAAAAGTAGCCTTCAAAAGGGAATTGGATAAATACTTTAAAGAGAAAAAATTGCAGGGATATGGGGAAAGTGCGGGAGAGTGGGACTAACTGGATTGCTCTTCGAAAGAGCTGGCACAGACTCGATGGGCCGAATGGCCTCCTTCTGTGCTGTACTATTCTATGACTCTATGACTAACAGAAAGTAGCTGACAGAAGAGTTGTTTCCATCTTGATTCTGACTCGCATGTGTGTCCCATGCGACGATGTGATCATGTGATTGTGCTAGCATTCCAGCAATTCTTGACCCATTTGTCTTATGAGCTGAAGAAAAGGTCTATTCTTTCAGGGTTAAGTCTTGGCATCAGTTCTGGTGGACAGTGCTGCTACAGAGGTGGTTTTACTGCACGGCAAGCTCCAGATTTCTGCCGTGTTGAAGCACAGGAGATGCTCCACCTACAGAGGGAATGTCACCTTATTGCTCGCTCATGTGACCTCTAACTATCAGTTTGCATTGGCAGATGGTTGGGAGAAATACACCTACCTAGAGTGGAAACTGGCCCAAGGAAATAAAAAAGGAGCAAATAAAATAAATTCATCATGCCCGGTCCCGTCCTTAACATAATTTTAAACACTTCTATTATATCGCCCCGTAATCTGTATTGTTCTAACAGGGGGAAAAAAGACCCAATTTTAGCAAGTCTTTCTTCATGTTTGTACTTCTTCATACCAGGCAACATCCTGATGAGTCTGCTTTATAACCTCTCCAAAGCCTTGTTACCTTTCCTTGAGTGTGGAGCCCAGTATTGCACACAGCACTCTACTATTAGTCAATAAAAGTAGATTTCATTGTGGCACAGGTCGTGGGCGCTGTGGCAGTCGGAGACGTTGACTCCCTTGGGAAAAACAACGATATGTTCACCACCACGCTCTCTTCCGTTATACCACTTCCCCCTCACACCACAAGTCCTTCCCACTTTCCATCTAAGTATACTGTCTCCATTCCTTGCTCCCTTCCTGCCCCCTCCCCTGACATTAAACTCATTCTTGTGCCTTTATACTTTCAGATAATCAGCCACCATCTGACCAGCCTATCCCTCAGCCTCCCAGTGGCAGCGATGCGGGAGAGGAGGAGGAACACCAAGCCAGAGCCTCACTGCCTGTGTCTCCCAAAGGCACTAGTGTTATGTTCATAAGTAAATAGATGTTTTCATTATGAACAGCTAGCTTGAGCTAGTCATTTATTCAGCCATGTGGACTAGTGTACAGGCATCCATCTTGACTACTGCCTTGTGGGTAGCCCACTACTAAACATACAGCTCCACCTAGTGTATCATTCTAGAATGACATGTTACTGATCATTACATCCCCCTTCCTTAGAGGTTAAACAAAATCAATATCAATCAATCATAACGACATAAACATCTTCACAACAGTCAACACATTTTCAAAGCTTTACTTTATGAACTCTAAGCTTTTCATTCTTTTATTATAGTTTTCTTTATACTCAAAGATTAAGTCTATCAGGCTTTTTTAATTCACGTGTGGATCTTCTCAGCACAGGTAAGTCTGATGTGTTTTCCTGAGAGCCTGTATGTGTGTTTGTGTTAGATTGTTCTGGTGGTGAGTGACAAGATTCAGTTGCGGCATTGTCATCGATTTGCTCTTGGATAGTTTCTTGTGTTTTCAGGAGGGAACGGCGGTTCCTCCTGAGAATCTGTCCTTCCTCAGTTCTAACAGTGTATGACCTTGGTCCTACTTCCTCAAGAACTGTAGCTTTCCTGTTCCATGCATCTGGATCCTCAATCCTGACAACATCATCCCTTGTCAATGGTTTCAGAGTTTTGGATGACTTGTCATAGTGTGATTTCTTTTTCAGCTTTAACAGTTGAAGTCTTTGTCTCAGTTCCTTACTCTGCTTTTCTTTTGCACAGCAGGGTAGCGTGGTGCGCAACTTGCGACCCATTAGGAGCTCAGCAGGTGAAGAACCACAGTCTAAAGGGGAGGCTCGGTAGCTCAGCAGGGCGAGATAAGGATCAGACTTGCTTTCTGTTGCTTTCTTCAGTAGCTGTTTGAGAACTTGAACACCTTTCTCTGCCTTACCATTCGACTGAGCATACAGAGGACTGGATGTGATGTGTTGAAAGTCATAATGTGCTGCAAACTGTTGCCACTCCTTGCAGTTGAAGCACGGACCATTGTCGCTAACGGCAATCCTGGGAATGCCATGTCTGACGAAGATGGATTTAACATGCATTATGACACTGCTTGCTGATGTGCTTGAGAGCAGCACCATCTCAGGATAGTTAGAATAGTAGTCAATCACTATTAGATAGTCTTTACCATTCAAATGAAAGAGGTCCATACCAACCTTTTGCCATGGTGCTGTTGGTAAGTCAGCTACTATCATTGGTTCCTTTGCTTGTTTGTTTTGGTGTTTCTGACATGTCTCACATAGGCCTATCATGTTCTCAATGTCCTTATTTATGCCAGGCCAATAAACAGTGTCTCTTGCTCTCCTTTTGCATTTTTCAATTCCGAGGTGTCCCTCATGAATCCTTTTGAGCATGTCTTGACGTAGAGCCAGTGGAATGACTATTCTGTTCTGTTTTAGTAATAGTCCACTTGCGACACTCAACTCTGACCTGATGTGAAAGTACTTTGGACAGGAACCTTTTGGCCAACCATTGTGAATGTTCTCTATTACTGTTTATAACACTGTATCTTTTACTGTTTCTTCTGCTACTTGCTTTGATTTTGTGTCTGACACGGGCAGCACAGCAGTGACCATACTCACATGAACATCCACGTCTTCCTCAGTAAAGCTCACATGACTCATTGTGGGTGCTCGGGATAGTGCATCTGCTAACACTATGGGGGAGAAATTGGGTGAGTAGCGCCACCTGTTAGCGCCTAAACAGGCAGTCAGTGGCTGTAGCGCCACTGGCTGCGTCTCCCGCGATATTCAGTAGGGGCGCTAATGGTGGCATTAGGCATTTGCACTGTGCCGCCACCGATGATGTCATCAGTGTGCGCAGCGCCCTATTCGCGCCCCGTTCACGATATTTGGTAGCGAACACCGCATTTGCGCCGCTCGCTACCCGCGCCCGGTTCACGGGGCCTTACTGTGCCAGCAGCAGCGCAAGTTAAGGTGGAGGTGCGGGGCGGCTGCCGAAAAGGCGGCCGCCTGCCAGCACCTCTGTCCCCGACCTCCTAACCACCCCCCCGCGGCATTGCCAGCTGTTTCCCGAGAGCCCGGCACTTCTCCTTGGTGCAGGGCTCATTTGCTGGCACTCGTGAGCGGGGATCGCGCTGTTGCAGGCACCTCCCCCTTAACAATGGGAGGAAGGCCTGCAGTACCACAACGTGCCGTGCTGCAGCGTGTGGCGCTGCGGCACGTTGCGCTGCGATATTCAGTTTCAGCGCCCTAAGAGGGACGCGGAGCGCCTCGAGCCTCGCCTCATGTCCCTCGAGGAGCAATGAAACTGAATATCTGACGATCGCTAAACCCTCGAACGCTGCGCTAAATCCTGCGCTCAGGCGACTTTTGCGCCACTTTGGCGCCCCAACCCAATTTCTAGGCCTATGTGTTTGCCTGGTGTGTAGATCAGTTCAAAGTCATATCTTTGCAGCTTCATCATGAGTCGTTGAATCTTTGGAGACATCTCATTCAGGTTTTTTTTTATGATGGCAACCAGTGGGCAGTGGTCTGTCTCAACTGTGAAGGTGGGAAGTCCATATATGTAGCCATGGAACTTTTCTAGTCCAACTACTAAGCCTAGACATTCCTTTTCAATCTGGGCGTATCGACACTCAGAATCAGTCATAGACCTGGAGGCATAGGCAACAGGCTTCCAATCTTCACCCTCTGCTTGTTGTAAGACCGCGCCTAGGCCATCTTTTGATGCATCCGTTGACACTTTGATTCTCTTTGTTGGGTCAAAGAAGGTGAGTACAGGTGTGGTTGTCAGCGCTGTTTTGAGGTTCATCCACTCTTGTTCATGTCTTTCTGTCCATGCGAACTCATTTGTTTTATGTAGCAGGTCTTGCAGACAGGCTGTCTTGGGTGACAAGTTAGGAATGAACTTTCCAATGAAGTTTATCATCCCCATGATGCGTAGCACTTCTTTTTTGTCAGTGGGTCGGGGCATTTTGAGTATGGCATTTACCTTTTCCATATCTGGCTCTATTCCTTTACCAGGTAGATTATCTCCTAGGAAAGTGACTTCCTGGACGCCAAACTGACACTTGGCTTTGTTGAGCTTCAGTCCATTCCGGCGTATGCTCTGTAGCACTTTAGTCAGTCTCTCATTGTGTTCTTTCAGTGTGGAGCCCCGGATGATGATGTCATCAACATAGACCCGAACTCCTTCCAGACCTTCAATTATGTGTTCCATCGCTCTATGAATGATTTCAGATGCAGATATTATCTCGAAAGGCATTCTGAGGAAACAATACCTGCCAAATGGTGTGTTGAAGGTACAGTATTTGGTGCTCTCTTCATTCAGTTTTAGTTGCCAAAATCCTTGTGAGGCATCGAGCTTTGTGAAGTATCTGGCACCTGACATTTCACTGGTGATTTCTTCTCGCTTGTGAATCTGGTAGTGTTCACGTTTTATGTTTGCATTTAAGTCCTTTGGATCCATGCATAC
Source organism: Somniosus microcephalus (assembly GCF_052327205.1). NCBI lineage: Eukaryota > Metazoa > Chordata > Chondrichthyes > Squaliformes > Somniosidae > Somniosus > Somniosus microcephalus. The sequence goes on from NC_140989.1 coordinate 264,906,401, forward strand.
ACTTAGATCATTGTTCTTTTTCTTTACACATACCATGGAGTTAACCCAGTCTGTTGGCTCTTCGACTTTCCTGATGACTCCTAGCGTGGTCATTCTGTCCAGTTCTTTCTTGAGCCGGTCACGCAGGGGTGCTGGAACTCAACGTGGAGCATGTACCACTGGCTGAGCAGTCTCCTTTAGCTGGATCTTGTAAGTGAATGGTAGAACTCCAAATCCTTTGAACACATCCTGGAAATTACTCACTACAGAATCCACTGAGTCATCTGGTCTGCTTATGGCACAGTTTATACGGTAGACTCTCTTGACTAGTTCTAAGTCCTCACAAGCTTTGTCACCTAGTAGTGAATCAAGTGAATCAAGTCCTTCAGCCACAACAGAAAACATGACTGTCATTTTAAGTCTGCATACACCTAAGCTATCTATTTTCTGTCCATTATAGTTCTTCAGTAGTACTGACTTTTTCTGTATTTTGGGCTTTTCTTTCATATTTTTAATGTCACTCATACTGATTAAATTTGCTTTTGCCCCAGTGTCTAGTTTCAATGTAACTAATGCTCCATTTACCTGCAGTGGCATCATCCATTTGTCCTCTTTTACTGCATTAACTTTATGTTCAGCATTGTCCATTCCTGAGGGCTGCACATTTTCTGTATCCTTTTCTATATTGTCACATGACACCATTCCTACAAAAAATGTCTCACTTAAAACAGTGTCCTCAATCACATTGACTTGTTGCCCTTTCTTTGTTTTTACTTTTGAAAAGCATTGTTTGGCAAAGTGATTCTTTCCATTACATTTTGTGCACATTTTCCCAAACGCTGGGCATTGTCTTGACTGGTGCTGGTAACCACAGCGTTTACAATTAAAAATTCCATCCTCCGATTGCTTTGCATTTCTGTTCTGCCAACGTTTCTTCCCCTTGTAGGACACAGCACTGACAGCAGCGCTGTCATTCACTACAGTTGCATTATTATTAATTTCACTGAAAGTCTTTGCGTGCTGTTGAGCTAGCTCACTGGCATGGCATATTTTCACAGCATCCTCCAATGTTAGTTCAGTTTCTCTCAAAAAATGTTCCCTGACCTTTTTATCATGAATACCAAACACAATCTGGTCACGAATCATGGATGATTTCAGTTCAGAGAAAATACATGTCTGTGCTTTCAGTTTCAGATCGGTCACAAAGCTATCAAAAGTCTAATTTTGCTGCTGTGTCCGTGAACGGAACATGTACCTCTCATAGGTCTCTTTCTTTTTGGGAGGACAATGTGTATCAAACTTCTTTAGCACATCGTCCATTTTTTCTCTGTCCTCCTCTTGATCAAATATAAACGTATTAAATACCTCTATCGCCTGCGAGCCTGCAACCGTGAGCAGTAATGCTATTTTCCTTGTGTCTGGCATCGTACCGAACCCGATGGCAGCAATTTAGAGTTCGAATTGTTTGAAAGTCCGCCAATTGCAGTCGACATTTCCCGTGAGTTTCAAACCCTCCGGTGGCTTCAAATTCTCCATGTCGCGTTTCACAATATTCAGCAGATATTACCAATCCTGGTACCATGTTATGTTCATAAATAAATAGACGTTTTCATTATGAACAGCTAGCTTGAGCTAGTCATTTATTCAGCCATGTGGACTAGTGTACAGGCATCCATCTTGACTACTGCCTTATGGGTAGCCCACTACTAAACATACAGCTCCACCTAGTGTACCATTCTAGAATGACATGTTACTGATCATTACAGCTAGGTCCGATAATGGGGCCACGCGGTTGCTGAAGGGGAGCCTAGGAAATGGGTCTGATGTGGGTGAAGCTCCGGGACCCAACAGGCTGCAGCAATGCCATGGGGAAAGGGAAGCTCAGGGGCCATCTCCCCGGAGGGCGAGTTCGTGCGTGAGTTCTGCTGCACAGGACTCAGATGACGACCTCGATGCTGGTCGAGGGCATCCTGCAAGGCCATCTGCAGTCTCTGGCTCCCAGACTCAACAGCCTTCCACCACCCTTGCTGCAGCCATTGGGGTCGCATTACGGAGGAGCAGGAGGGTTCGGAGCATGAATTCCAAAGGGGAGGGAAATCATTGAGGAAGAGCGAATAAATAATACATTATTAGCAAATGGGGGGGAGTGTGTGTAAATAATTTGAAGTGTTCGTAAATTTATTGTTGAGTTTGGTAACAAATTGTTCAGTTTGCTAAGAAAGAGTTGTGTTTATTGATAAATTGTTGTGTTTGTTTATTATTGGTTGTGTTTCATAAGAGAGAGGTGTACGATAATAAATTGTTAATTCGATGTAGCACATTTTATGATGTTTCCCATTTGACCTTTGCCCGGTGATAGGGGCTGCGAGCTGGATGTAATGATGTGTTTGTGCTGCGCAAACGCCATGTGCTATATCATTGATTGGAAGCGCTGTTTAATGAGGCGATCACGAACAGCCCTTGCAGAAGCAACATTGAGTGGCCCCCTCCTCCGTTGCTGCTGCTCCTCCTCCTCTTCATCCTCCTCCTCCGCCTCCTCCTCCTGCTCTCTCTCTTCCTCCTCCTGAGTTGGACCTCCAATCCCTGGTGGCAATTGCTGGGCCCTCAGTAAGGCCAGGTTGTGCAGCATGCAGCATACAATGATGAAAAGGGAGACTCGATCAGGGGTGTACTGTAGGGCTCCTCCAGAGCGGTCAAGGCAGGGGAACTGTTGCTTTAGCACCCTGATAATCTGTTCGATCAACTTCCTGGCTCTCATTGTATGTGTGCTGAGCAGGAGTGTTGGGGTTGCGGAGGAGTGTCATCAGCCAGGTGCAGAGTGGATAACCCTTGTCTCCGAGCATAGAAACATAGAAACATAGAAGATAGGAGCAGGAGTAGGCCATTCGGCCCCTCAAGCCTGCTCCGCCATTCAATGAGATCATGGCTGGTCATTCAAATTCAGTACCCTGTCCCTGCCTTCTCCCCATATCCCTTGATCCCTTTAGCCTTAAGAAATATATCCAACTCCTTCTTGAATATATTTAATGAACTGGCCTCCACCGCCCTCTGTGGCAGAGAATTCCACAGGTTCACCACTCTCTGGGTGAAGAAATTCCTCCTCATTTCTGTCCTAAATGGCTTACCCCTTATCCTTAGACTATGACCCCTGGTTCTGGACTCCCCAGCCATTAGAAACATCCTTCCTGCATCTAGTCTGTCCAGGCCTGACAGAATTTTATACGTTTCGATGAGATCCCCTCTCAATCTTCTAAACTCCAGTGAGTACAAGCCCAACCGACACAAGACACAATCTCTCCTCATACGTCATTCCTGCCATCCCAGGTATCAGCCTGGTGAATCTTTGCTGCACTCCCTCCATGGCAAGAACGTCCTTCCTCAGGTAAGGCGACCAAAACTGCACACAATACTCAAGGTGCGGTCTCACCAAGGCCCTGTACAACTGTAGCAAGACATCCTTGTTCCTGTACTCGAACCCTCTTGCTACGAAGGCCAACATACCATTTGCCTTCTTAACCGCCTGCTGCACCTGCATGCTTACCTTCAACGATTGGTGCACAAGAACACCCAGGTCTCTTTGCACTTCCCCTTCTCCCAATCTATTGCCATTCAAATAATAATCAGCCTTCCTGTTTTTGCCACCAAAGTGGATAACCTCACATTTATTCACATTATAGTGCATTTGCCATGTTTCTGCCCAATCACCCAACCTGTCCAAATTGTACTGGAGTTTCACAACATCCTCCTCACAGCATACACTCCCACCCAGCTTTGTGTCATCTGCAAATTTGGAGATATTACATCCAATTCCCTCGTCTAGATCATTAATATATATCGTGAACAGCTGGGGTCCTAGGACCGAACCTTGCGGTACCCCACTAGTCACTGCCTGCCACTCGGAAAATGACCCGTTTATTCCAACTCTTTGCTTTCTGTCCGCCAACCAGTTCTCTATCCAAGGCAATACCTTGCCCCCAATCCCATGTGCCTTAATTTTGCATGCTAATCTCTTATGTGGGACTTTATTGAAAGCCTTCTGAAAGTCCAAATACACCACATCCACTGGTTCTCCCTTATCTATTTTACCAGTTACATCCTCAAAAAATTCCAGTAGATTAGTCAAGCATGATTTACCTTTTGTAAATCCATGTTGACTTTGTCCGATCCTGTCACTGCTTTCCAAGTGCTCTGCTATTACATCTTTTATAATGGACTCTAGCATTTTCCCCACTACCGATGTCAGGCTTACCGGTCTATAATTCCCTGCTTTTTCTCTACCACCTTTTTTGAATAGTGGGGTAACATTAGCTACCCTCCAATCCATGGGTACTGTTCCAGAGTCTATTGAGTTCTGGAAGATGACCAGTAATGCATCTACTATTTCTAGGGCCACTTCCTTAAGTACCCTGGGATGTAGATTATCAGGCCCTGGGGAATTATCGGCCTTCAGTCCCATCAATTTTCCTAACACCATTTCCCTACAAATACTGATTTCTTTCAGTTCCACCCTTTCATCAGGCCCTATGCCCCGGCATCTCTGGGAGGTTATTTGTGTCCTCCTTTGTGAAGACAGAACCAAAATATGTATTTAGTTGGTCTGCCATTTCTTTGTTCCCCATTATAAATTCCCCTGATTCTGACTGCAAGGGACCTACGCTTGACTTCACCAATCTTTTTCTCTTCACATATCTATAAAAGCTTTTACAGTCCATTTTTATGTTCCCTGAAAGCTTACACTCATATACTATTTTCCCTTTCTTAATTAATCCCTTTGTCCTCCTTTGTTGAATCCTAAACTGCTCCCAATCCTCAGGATTATTGCTTTTTCTGGCCAATTTATATGTCCTCTCTTTGGATCTTATGCTATCCCTAATTTCCCTTGTTAGCCACGGTTGAGTCACCTTTTTTGTTTTATTTTTATGCCAAACTGGGATGAACACATTCTGTAGCTCATCCATTCGGTCTTTGAATGTTTGCCATTGCCTATCCACTGTCAACCCTTTGAGTGCCATTCCCCAATCAATCCTACCCAACTCGCTCCTCAGACCATCGTAGTTTCCTTTATTTAAATTGAGGACCCTAGTCTCTGATTCAACTACTTCATTCTCCATCTTAATGAAGAATTCGATCATATTATGATCGCTCCGACCCAAGGGGCCTCGTACAACAAGATTGCTAATTAATCCTTTCTCGTTACATAATACCCAGTCTAAGATGGCCTGATCTCTGGTTGGTTCCTCGACATATTGGTCCAGGAAACCATCCCGTAAACACTCCAGGAATTCCTCCTCCACAGTATTGTTACTAATTTGGTTGGCCCAATCTATATGTAGATTAAAGTCACCCATGATGACTGCTGTTCCCTTATTGCATGCTTCTTTAATTTCCCTTTTAATGCCATCCCCAACCTCCGCCTTACTGTTTGGAGGTCTATATACCACTCCCACTACCTTTTTTTTCCCCTTAGTATTCCTCAATTCTACCCATACAGATTCCACATCATCAGAGCTAATATCCTTCATTACCATTGTGTTAATCCCTTCTTTAACCAGTAATGCTACCCCACCTCCCTTTCTTTTTTGCCTATCTTTCCTGAATATCGAATACCCCTGAATGTTGAGTTCCCAGTCTTGGCCATCCTTGAGACACGTTTCCGTAATCCCAACCAAATCATATTCGTTTACCTCTATTTGCACAGCCAATTCATCCACCTTATTACAAATGCTCCTCGGATTAAGACACAAAGCCTTCAGGCTTGTTTTTTTAATGCTCTTAGACCTATTAGAATTATTATTTACTGTGGCCATATTTGATTTAAACCATTGATTTCTCTGACTGCCACTTTTGTTTTTCTCCTTCCTATCTTTTGCTTTTATCCTTGTTTCCATTTCCTCTGTCTCCCTGCTCAGGTTCCCAACCCCCTGCCATTTTAGTTTCAACCCTCCCCCACAGCACTAGCAAACACTCCCCCTAGGACATCGGTTCCAGCCCTGCCCAGGTGCAAACCGTTCGGTTTGAACTGGTCCCACCACCCCCAGAGCCGGTTCAAATGTCCCAGGAACTTGAATCCCTCCCCCTGGCACCATTCCTCTAGCCACATATTCATCTGAAATATCCTTCTATTTCTACTCTGACTAGCACGTGGCACTGGTAGCAATCCTGAGATTACTACCTTTGAGGTCCTGTTTTTTAATTTATCTCCTAACTCCCTATATTCCGCTTTTAGGACCTCATCCCGCTTTTTACCTATATCGTTGGTACCTATATGCACCACGACAACTGTCTGTTCACCCTCCCCTTCCAAGATGTTCTGCAGCCGCTCGGAGACATCCTTGACCCTTGCACCAGGGAGGCAACACACCATCCTGGAGTCTCGTTTGCAGCCGCAGAAATGCCTATCTATTCCCCTTACAATTGAATCCCCTATTACTATAGCTCTACCCCTCTTTTTCCTCCCATTCTGTGCAGCAGAGCCACCCCTGGTGCCAGGAAGTTGGCTGCTGCTGCCTTCCTCTGATAAGACATCCCCCCTAACAGTACTCGAAGTGGTGTATCTGTTGGAGAGGGGGATGGCCACAGGGGACCCCTGCACAACCTGCCTGCGCCTAGTACTCTGCCTGTTGGTCACCCGTTCCCTTTCTTCCTGTCCAACCTCTACCTGCGGTGTGTCCAACTCCATAAATATGATATTCACAATGTCCTGAGCATTGTGAACACTCCAGTATGCATCCAATCACAGCTCCAGTGCCGCAATGCGGTCTGTCAGTAGCTGCAACTGGATGCACTTCCTGCACATGTAGTTGTCAGGGCCACAGGAAGTGTCTCTGAGTTCCCACATACTGCAGGAGGAGCATACAACGGGGCCGGGCTCTCCTGCCATGACTTACCCTTTAATTAATTGAATTTAAATTAAATCAATCAATCCCACTAATTACACTACAGTTAACTGGTTTACCAACAGTCCCCACTGCACCAGAGAGACCTTAGTAACTATAAACCAGAGTTAAAGTTTAAAAAAGAGAGAAATACTCACCAACCAATCACTTACCTGCTTCCTGGTGACGTCACACTTTGATTACTTTTTACCTCTCTCCCCCGCTGCTGAATTGGTGAGCCTCGCTGCTGCCGCCGGTTTTAAACTGCTGCCGGTCGCTGCTCCCACACAGGTCCGATGTTCTGGTCGGGCCTCACTCGCTGCTGCCGCCGGCTTTAAACTGCCGCCAGTCACTGCTCCCACACAGGTCCGATGTTCTGGTCGGGCCTCACTCGCTGCTGCTGCCGCCGGTTTCAAACTGCCGCCGGTTGCTGCTCCCACACAGGTCTGATGTTCTGGTCGGGCCTCACTCGCTGCTGCCGCCGATTTTAAACTGCCGCCGGTCGCTGCTCCCACACAGGTCCAATGTTCTGGTCGGGCCTCGCTGCTGCTGCCGCCGGTTTTAAACTGCCGCCTATTATGTCCATGAATGATTGAGACACGGACAGCAGGAGTTGAACAAAACAAGTCTTTACTGATGGAAGTCAATAGTGAAACTGAAACAACAGAGGCTCACTAGCGCCTTTTATACAGGGGTGGTCACTGCCGGTACTGCAGTCTGAGACCAGTTATTCTCTTAAAGGTACATACACAACAATTCCTCCCCTTTTAGATAAACAGTACATAACATTCATTTAACAATTAAATGATAACTAATTACAATCACAATTACTGTTGCTAGATACATTGGTTAAGTTTAAGCAATTATAAGTTCAGTCTTTGAGGAGGCTTCCTGATTCTGTCTGGATAATGCCTCTTTGGGGTATCAGGTTCTTCTGGCAATGTTGAGTCGGGATCAATGTCGTTGTTTGGTTCATCTGCTTCCAATATTACCGGTTCTGCGGTAGCTGCAATTGGGACGTCGATTTCATTACCAGGTGTATCAGATCGTGGTGTGGAGTTGACGTTTTCCAGTGACTCTAGAATCTGGTCAGCATGGCATCTTACAATGCTCTCTCCAACGTCCACGGTATACATGAGAGGTCCTTGCCGTGTACAAATCGTTCCCGGGCTAAAACTGGTTGACCTATCTTAAAACTCCTGGTCGGCCTTTCATTCATATTCTGAAACTGCCTGTTCTCCACATCTCTTCGGACGTTTGGCTTAACCAAATCCAAGCGGCATCGTAGTCTTCGATTGAAGAACATCATGGCTGGCGTTTGGTTGGTAACCGCATGTGTCGCATTCCGGTAGGCAAACAAGAAGTTGTCCACCTTGTGTTGTAGGGGTATATCTTCATTACGCATTGCCTTGATAGCCTTCTTGAATGTTTGGACAAACCTCTCAGCCAATCCATTAGTGGCTGGATGATATGGGGCAGATATGTAATGCTTAACACCATTGTTCTTTAAGAACCTCCGGAACTCTTCAGACACAAACTGTGGTCCATTGTCAGAGCAAATCTGTTCAGGCAGCCCATTCCTGGCGAATATGGTTCGTAAAACTGTGATAGTTTTTTCCGTGGTGGTTGAGGACATTTTTATTACATCTGGCCACTTTGAATGTGCATCCACCGCAATTAAAAACATTGAGTCCATGAAGGGACCAGCAAAATCAATGTGCACCCTTTGCCATGGAGATGAGGGCCACTCCCATGGATGCAGAGGAGCTTGTGGTGGGGCGTTTTGGACCTTCTGGCATCCTGCACAGCTCTTGGTCATCTCTTCGATTTCTCTATCGATTCCCGGCCACCACACAAACGCTCTGGCTAAGTTCTTCATTTTTACCCCACCCAGATGACCCTCATGAAGCCCATTGAGCACTCTATCCGTCAACTTAGGTGGAATTACTACTTTGGATCCACACATCAAGGTTCCTCTGCACACTGACAGCTGTTCTCTTCTCAGCGAGAATGCTGGCAGCACTGGTTCGCCATGTGCTGGCCATCCCTTCACCGTTAAATCATAGACCCGTGATAGTGTCGGGTCATTCCGTGTTTCCTTTTCTATGTTTGCATTCGTCACAGGGAGACATTCGACTATGGTCGAGTGGAATAACTCCATTGGATCCACTGCAAGGTCTTCTTCTTCCACCATCGGCAACGGTAGGCGTGACAATCCATCAGCATTCCCATGCTGTTTAGTTCCTTTGTACTCAATGTCATATTGGTGTGCCCCTAGGAAAAGGGACCACCTCTGCAGCCATTGTGCTGTCATTATTGGTACACCCTTCTGAGGGTTGAAAATGGAGACAAGAGGTTGATGATCAGTTAGTAGAGTAAATTTTTGACCGTGCAGGTAGTGATTGAACCTCTTCACCCCCCACACTAGGCTGAGGGCCTCTCTGTCAATCTGGGCGTAGTTACGCTCGGCAGAAGTTAACGAGCGTGACGCAAAAGCTATCGGCCTCTCTAAACCATCAAGGAATTTATGTGACAGTACCGCCCCAATGCCGTAGGGAGACGCATCACACGCCAGTCTGATCGGCAGTGCTGGGTTGTAGTGAGCCAATACTTCCCTTGAAGTGATTAAGTCGTTACTCTTCTGAAAGGCCCGCTTACAATCATTGCTCCATTTCCATGCTACTCCCGTTCATAGCAGGGCGTTCAGTGGGTGCAGAATTGTCGACAAATTCGGCAAAAACTTATGGTAGTAATTCACCAATCCGAGGAATGACCTCAGTTGCGACACATTTTCAGGCGCTGGGGCCTTAACAACCGCTTCAATTTTGTCAGGGGACTTATGTAACCCCTCTTCATCAATCACGTGGCCACAATACGATATCTGTTTCTTAAAAAACTCGCACTTGGGGCGGTTGGCTCGTAGCCCATGTTCCCGTAGTCTAGTGAGCACCTGTTCTAGGTTGTTAAGGTGTTCACTGTCATCTTCACCTGTCACAAGGATGTCGTCCAAGTAACACTGAGCCCCCGGAATCCCTTGCAGGACTTGTTCCATCGCTCTTTGCCATATCGCCGGAGCCGATGCTACTCCGAATCCCAATCGATGATACTGGTAAAGACCTTTGTGAGTGTTTATCGTGAGATACTCCCTAGAGGACTCTTCAACCTCCATCCGCAAATATGCTTGTGCTAGGTCAATTTTTGTAAAACGCTTCCCTCCAGACAGTGAGGTGAAGATGTCTTCTATCCTTGGAAGAGGATATTGTACTGTGTGAAGGACTGGGTTCACCATCACCTTGAAATCCCCACAGATGCGAATCTTCCTTGGCTCCCCGGACTTATTGCTTAACGTTTTCTTCATGACAGGAACGATGGGTATCGCCCACTCACTCCAGTCGACCTTAGACAACATGCCTGCCTTCTCCAGATTCTCCAGCTCTGCCTCGACGGCTGGGCGAATTGCATATGGTACCGGTCTTGCTTTGAAAAATTGGGAACTGCATTCTCTTCTATTTTTATCGAGGCGGTTACGCCTTTAAGCGTGCCCAGTTCTTGTTGAAATACCTCTTTGGCGTTAGATAAGATTGTTGACAATCGTCCAGGAGTGACGTCTTCATCTTTTTTACCGTCCACCGTCATTGCATGAATGGAGTGCCAATCTAAGTTTATCTTCCTGATCCATTCATGTCCCAATAACGGTGGTCAACCATTTGGCAGTATGTAGAGATAAAATTTCCGTATTTTCTTGCTGTTGTATTCGACAGGCACCCTTATTTTTCCTCTGGGGTATACTTTTTGCCCCGTATACGTCGTCAAGACGATGGATGTCTCTCTCAAGGGTATGTGTGAGAATAGCCGCTCGTAGTCTCGTCGATTCATGACGGTTAGCGCTGATCCTGTATCCAATTCCATTTTAACTTGGGACCCTGCTATCATGAGGGTGACCCAAATGGTTCGGTGATCCTCTTTTGTGATTACATTGTGAAGTTTGAGACAGCTTAGTCTCCTGTTCCCGGATTCACTATCGCTCATCTGGTCTTCGGAACTACTGTCCGTCATCTTTTGTACTTTCTTGTACGGTTCCTTAGTAGCCTTTTTGTTGTCGCTGGTCTTCTTCCCAGACCTGCAAACTCGTGCAATGTGTCCCATCTTTCCGCATTGCCTGCATATTTTGTCTTTGGACCAGCAGTCCTTCTGGTCATGGTTAGTTCTGCCGCAGCGATAACATTTTGCAAATCCCCGTGTCATTTCGTGGGTGCCGTATTCCTGTGGCTTTTGTTGAATTTCTGCAGCTCCCCTGGCTGCTGCTTCATATGATACTGCCACGCTGAAAGCCTTATCTAGCGTCAGCTCTTTCTCTGTGAGTAACTTCTTCTGTGTTCCTTCACTCAGGAGTCCACAGACAAATTTGTCCCGTAGGGTATCTGCCAGTCCTGCTCCGAACTGGCAGTGCTTTGATAGCTTGCGTAGTTCCGTAAGGTACTCAGCATTGCTCTCATCTTTATGCTGAGTTCTCCTGTGGAATTTAAATCTTTCTGCTATCAACAGCGTTGCAGGGTTTAGGTGTTCCTGTAGGACAGCAACAATTTCGTTAAAACTCTTCGCCTTCGGTTTGGCTGGAGTAATCAGGTCCCGCAATAGGCCGTACGTTCTAGCGCCCATTAAGTTTAGCAATACCGATGCCTTTTTCTCATCAGCTATTTCGTTTGCCTCGAAATATACCTCGACTCTTTCCACATACGTGGTCCAGTCCTCTATTGTATCATCAAAAGCAGTGATACAGCCAGTCTTCGGCATCTTGCAAATCTAAAATGGCGCCTCCCGCACTTTGCCTTCTTCCCCGCTTTTGCTAGCGCTGCTTTCCGCGGCTCCCGTTGCAACCTGCAGCTCCTCGCGGTTTCTTGCGCGTTTAATATTTCTTTTTTTAATTATTTTCCTGTCGTGGAACAACCCTATGGGACTCTTGCCTCCCTCTTCTCGGGTCTATGCGCAGCCCGGCTTCGTAGCACCGGCCGCGCCCTGTGTGCTCCACCCTCTCTCTCTCTTCTTCCCGACAACACTGCTCGGCCCCGTTGCAAGCCACCCGCTCGAGTTCGCGACTGCCGCAGCCCAGGAAGGATCAGTGTACTACCTGCCACTAGCCCGATTAGCTGAAGCACTGTCGACAGGAACCAGGCCCCGCTTTCGACAGCTTCCCCAGCAATCTTCAACTCCGCTAACACAGGGGCGGATGCCCACGGTCGACGCCCGCTTCTACTGCTTCTTACTTTTTTTTTTCTCTTTCTGGCCTCGACCTCTGCTCACTTTGCTGTAGGAATGGATCCCAGGAGGTGGTGCAGACTGTAGGTAAGTTTGTATCTGCTCGTCGCCAGTATTATGTCCGTGAATGATTGAGACACGGACAGCAGGAGTTGAACAAAACAAGCCTTTACTGATGGAAGTCAATAGTGAAACTGAAACAACAGAGGCTCACTAGTGCCTTTTATACAGGGGTGGTCACTGCCGGTACTGCAGTCTGAGACCAGTTATTCTCTTAAAGGTACATACACAACACCGCTGGTCACTGCTCCCACACAGGTCCGAGGGAAGAGGGCAACAGGGCTCTCTACAGGAGACCTTACCCTCCCAGGGTATTCCGGAAGCACTTCTCCTACATTCATCTCTCAGAGGAGCAGTGTTATTATAGAAGGCTCCGCTTCAGCAAGGAGGTGGTCACAGAGCTCTGCCACCTCCTGCAGCCAGAGCTTTAACCTCCGCTCAGGACCAGGACGTCTCTCTCAGTGGCAGTCAAGGTCACAGTCGTCATGTGGTGGGTGGAACAGTGCTGGGACTCCGATCTCATGCAGGATGAATGCATTGTGGCTGCTGCCAGGATAGCGGGCATTAACGATGGGGATGCGCTGTCTGTGGTCGCACACCAACTGAACGTTCAGAGAGTGGTAGCCTTTGCAGTTACGGAACACCTTTGCATTGTGTTGAGGTGCTCGCAATGCCACATGGGTGCAGTCAATGGCGTCCTGAACCATGGGGAAGCCCACTATCCTTGCAAAGCCACATGAGCGTTCATCCTGCTTCTCTCTGGTCAGTGGGAATGAGATGTACTCCCTTCTCCTTCTGTAGAGAGTGCCTGTTACCTCCCAGATGCAGCAATGGACGGCAAACAGCAAAATGTTTGCAATATCCCCTGTTGAAGCCTGGAAGGAGCAGCTGTCATCGAAATTGAGAGTGACTGTGACCTTGACTGCCACTGAGAGAGACGTCCTGGCCCTGAGCGGAGTTTAGAGCTCTGGCTGCAGGAGGTGGCAGAGCTCTGTGACCACCTCCTTGCTGAAGCGGAGCCTTCTATAACACTGCTCCTCTGAGAGATGAATGTAGGAGAAGTGCTTCCGGAATACCCTGGAAGGGTAAGGTCTCCTGTGGAGAGCCCTGTTGGCCCTCCTCCCTCTGGCCATCTTTTCCAATCTTTCTCTCTGCCTCTACCGGTGACGTTGGAGGGCGAGGTCCAGTGCCAGTACAGCCCCCATTAAGTGTTGGAAATGTTGCACTACCAAATGTAACCTAAATGAAAGTGATACATTTTTCTCAGGCGCAAAACTCCTTCAAGTAGAAAAAGCTCAAATCGGTAAAATCGCCTGTCTGCTTCTGTCAAACTGACAAGGCAGCATTTTTTTGCCGACTAAAAAAAAACTGGAAGTGCACAAATTTAAATAGCGGCCCTCCAGCTCTCAACCGACTGCAAACCGCCTCCTCTACCTGCCGTTGCTAACAGCAGGTGCTGAGGCAGGGGGCGAGAATGAATTTACGGTCCGGGGCGCTACTGGCGGGCAGGCGTGGCGATAGTGGTGACTTTTGCTGGCGGCACTAACATCGCCACGCCCGGGCGGTAAGTCTTTAGTGCCCCATTAGCACACACCCCCGCCCCGAGGTGCTAACGGGAGGCGCTAAGGTACCCAATTTCTAACCCCTAGCATTTATCCTCATATTCTGTAGCTGTGTATCATTAGTGCCTCTAATCATTGTTTCAGTTCTGTGTGGCCCGTGCTTTTCCTGACTCTTATCACGCTCACAATGTGCCAAAATGTGTGCAGATTCAAACAGCTGGAAATGATACAGGAAAAGGGGGGATTTGTTCACTTTTGTTTACAACGAGGAAATTCAGTAATAAAAAATGTAATAAAAATCGACTCACTCCTGCTGCCATTGTTTCCTGTTGGAGTTTTAAAAAACACAGTAGAAATAAACTTTATGTACTTGTGTATTTAATCATTTACTTACCTTAAGAAATAGTAATTGAAGCCTGTTAAGGTTTGTCAATTTAACAGAGTCAAAATGCATTCTTTTAGTGCTTCTTTTATCATTTCCCCCACCACCAAAATAAAACTGACTGTGAAAAGTAGATTAAATTCATAAATAAAAATAATGAAATATAATGTATTGAATTAGTACTGTAGATTAAACCTTACGGGGAAAAATTCGGTTGCTTCACGCCTCCCGTTAGGGCGCTAAAAGGGCGCTAACAGGGCACAAAGCAACTAGCGCCCGGGCGCGGCGCCGCCAATGCCTCCCACAAACTTCAGCAGGAGGTTTGCGATGACGGTAACCGTTAGCGCCCCATGGCGCTGCGCCACCGTTGATGAAGTCATCGCCGTGTGCAGCGCCCCGCTCGCGCCCTGGCCGCGATCTTCAGTAACGCCCCCTGACTTACCGCCGGACGCTATGTCTGACGGGGTCAGGGGGGCCTACCTGTGGCCGGGACGGCACTAATTAAAGGCAAGGTGCCGGGCGGCCATTTTTGTTGCTGGCCGCCTGTCAGCACCTGCCTCCGCTCCCGTCGCCAGCCTCCTCAGCAGCCCCCCCGCGGAGTGCCCGCTGCGCTCCGTGAGCCCAGCACTTCTCTTGAGTGCCGGGTTCTTTTGCCGGCACTCCGATCCCTGGTGGCCCAGCTGGGCCCCGGGGCGTAATGCACTGGGCCCCTCCCCTTTAAGAAGGGGAGGAAGGCCTGCAGTACTGCGGCACGTAGCGCCGCAATATTCCCTCGCAACTTCCAGTAGCGCACCGCTTCCCTCTTGGGGCGCTATCGATGAATTTCGGCCGCGGGGGCACTTATTTTTTCAGGGCGCTAAAAGCCCAGTGAAGTTAGCGCCCCAAAGGGGGTGCAACTCAATTTCTCCCCCCATGTGTTTATACGTCAAAGTGCTTTCAAATGAAAATGTTCTCAGTGCATAGCTTTGTTTTAATTTCCGTCCCATTATTGAAGGTGTCGGGGTAATTTTGGCACGGTGTGCTCCCAGCAGGTGGGCCCAACCAGCCATATCAGAAATGTGGGCGCACATAGTTGGAAAGTTCTCCCTGGTGACTCGTGCCAGGGTACCATTCATCAGGCAGCTGATTGCTCCCTACCACCTTGCCCGGGTAGTCATCCTTCATGTGTGAGCCCAGATAGTGAAGTCGGCAGACTATTTGACTGTGAGGGACATCACGAATGAGCCCAGTCCTGCCCTTGCCTGTTGTTCACACTCACCCATTTTTCAGCAAAGATCCCACGATTGCTATCACGAGCAGGAACGATGCATGATTTTCCTCACCTACCACCCAAACTGCCCACCCCCCCACCCATCCCCACCCCAACCCCCGTCAACCGCTTGCCTGACGCAGAAGTGCAGAGGTCAATTTAATTAACTCAACAAATCCTGCTTCCATACTGTTCATTGCACTTCTGAATTTAACACTTCCAGACAAGACTGCAGTGCTAATTAATGAAATGCATGACGTTTCAGGGAAACTTTGCCTGCTTTTTTGTAAATTTTTGTAAATTGTAGATAAGATAGGCACACCGGTACTTTGACAGCTCCATTGTCTATAGGCCTTGACTGTCAAGCAGAGCCTTACTGGTGGCAATGTGCTTTAGCACCAATAAGACCTCCAAAAGTTTCACTTTCGAAAACTGGTTGATTTTTATTGTCTACAAAAGCTGGAGGAGACTCTCTACATGTGTACCTTTCACTCACTGTAGAATTATTAAAAAGAAATCTAGCACCTCTTTTGGACATTAGGATTGTAAAGAGAGTGGCTTTAATTCCTGATCTATATTAGCTCCATGCCCACAATAAGGCAGTATAATTTTATTTCCTCATACTTGACCTTCTTAGTGTGTGTGAGACAAAAGTTAACCATATTTATTTAAGTTATAGGTATTGATTTTTTTAATTGTATTTTCTACATAAGAGGTAAAAAACCAGCTCCACTCACAAAAAACATATCCTGGTTTATTTCTGGTGTATTAATTAGTAATTATACCTCAGCTAGATGTCCAAGGCAGCGGCCAAGTCATTCATTTGAAATACAAGCATCTCACGGGATTGGTTCGAATTATATTTGGCCCATTGCTTCTTCTTGAGGTTAACAGAGTTATTTAAATCTGGTTCATCCCATTCATTTGCTGGAAAATACCGAGTTGCATTGATTAATCAGCAGAAGCTCTTTCTGCAGTCCCTTGAGAGTGTTCAGAGCTCCCTGCATGGAACAGCAGAAACCATGCAGCTGTGTTTCTTTGACATTCGTGTAGGTGTTGAAGAGGGTTTTGGGAACCAGTAGAACACCATGCAGCGAGTGGTAACCTGTGGGGGGAGCCTCCAAGGCCAGAGAGTCTTCTTTCTCCTCCAAATCCAGGACAGCCTTTGCTAAGCCCAGTGGAGTGCCCGTACCAAGCTCCACACTGTAGGAAGGATAATGAAGCTTTCAGAGGGCATAAAGCAGATTCACCAGGATGTTGCCTGGTATGAGGAAATACAAATGTGAAGAAATTCCACTTGAAAAATTGGGTCGTTCTTGTTCTAACAACACAGGGTCGAGAATGAGGGACCATAGATACAAGATTCAATGTAAGAGATTTAGAACAGAGGGCAGCAGAAACATCTTCACACAGAGAGTTGTGAGACTTGGAATCCACCTCCAGGGTTGGTAGTTGAGGCAGAAACTGTCAACATTCAAAATTAGATTGAAAATGCAGTTGAAGAAAAAGTGGGTGAAGGGAAATGGGAATTAGCGTGGATAAATGTGATTAGAGCTAGTTTGCTCACACGGAGGGTAAACGCCCGCACAGACTGGTTGGGCTGAGAGGCCTGTTATCACGTTGTAACTTCTTTGTATGTGTTTCTACGTAGGTGTACTGGAGGTGAGATAAGGGGAGAAGATGTCCAAGGCAGCGGCCAAGTCATTCAATTGAAATACAAACATCTCGCGGGATTGGTTCGAATTATATTTGACCCATTGCGTCTTCTTGAGTTTAACAGTTATTTAAATCTGGTTCATCCCATTCATTTGCTGGAAAATACTTCTCAATTGGGGAGTCTGACTGAAGCCTTCAGAGTGTGGTAGTTAAGCCAGAAAGCCGCAATGGACTGTGAGAAAGGAGAAAGAACTACCACGTCAGAGTACATAGTTTAGTGCAGCAGTCATTGTTATGTTCTACTTACTTGAGCTTAATAACCACTGAAAAATAACATTACACCATTGCTGCAATTTACTTATTATTTTGAATGTTTAATAAATCTGTTTGGCAGTTAAAACCTAAGTTGTGGTCTGGTGCAGTGCCATTCTGCTGTCTTTCAAAGTCAAGGAAGATCACATAAAGACACATGGTAAAACCAAGAAGCTGCAATATAGTGACAAAGGTCTTGCACTTGATTTCTGGACATGATTCAAGTTTACCTCGACATCTGGGCAAGTGAAAACATTCTCTGGATCAGAGGGCTGAATGTTCACCTGGTGGAATGGCTGGAGAAGCTAAACCTAAATCAAATCTAAAATGAAAAAGAAATCCCTGAGAGGGGAGCAGACTAGCTGCTCTCAGGACTCTGTTCATTCTATTCTGAGTCCAGTGGCCCTGGAGGGACATCAGAGTGGCATGGCTGACTCATTCTCCTATTTCCTCCTCCCTTCCTATGAGGAAGCACGTTTTTTTTCTGCTTGATGCTTCCTCCTGATGACGTGACCAGGCTTGTAAAGGCTATAAACCCCTGCTCCTTCATTACATTAGTGTGAGTCTTAAAATGTACCACTCTTACATGACAGCAAATCTCTCAGGTAAACACACCAACCTTCCTTGAGAGGACTGCTATATACTGAACTAGCTGGAGTGCCCGGCGGTGCCGAGGGTTTTTTGAGGGCATGTTGTTATGAAAAAAGTAGAAATAATTTTTATATATATATAAATTAGTTTGTCTGTCTGTGTGGGAAGGAGAGAGAGAGAGAGGGAAAGAGAGAGAGAGAGGGAAAGAGAGAGGGGGAAGGAGAGAGAGAGAAGGGGAAGGAGAGAGAGGGGGAGAGAGAGAGGGGAAGGAGAGAGAGAGAGACTGGGGGGAGAAGAGAGAGATGGGGGAGAGAGAGACTGGGGGGAAGAGAAAGAGAGAGACTGGGGGGAAGGATATATATAAATGAGTTTGTCTGTCTGTCTGTGTGGGAAGGAGAGAGAGAGAGAGAGGGAAAGAGAGAGAGGGAAAGAGAGAGGGGGACAGAGAGAGAGGGAAAGGGGGAAGGAGAGAGAGAGAGAGGGAAGGAGAGAGAGAAACAGAGACAGAGGGAAGGAGAGAGAGGGAAGGAGAGAGAGGGAGAGAGGGAAGGAGAGAGAGAGAGAGAGGGAAGGAGAGAGGGAGAGAGAAGGAGAGAGAGAGAGAGGGAAGGAGAGAGAGAGGGAAGGAGAGAGAGAGAGAGAGAGGGAAGGAGAGAGAGAGGGAATGAGAGAGAGGGAAGGAGAGAGAGAGAGGGAAGGAGAGAGAGAGGGAGGGAAGGAGAGAGAGAGGGAAGGAGAGAGAGAGAGAGAGGGAAGGAGAGAGAGAGGGAAGGAGAGAGAGACAGAGAGAGAGAGGGAAGGAGAGAGACAGAGAGAGGGAAGGAGAGAGAGACAGAGAGAGATGGGGAAGGAGAGAGAGACAGAGAGAGAGAGGGAAGGAGAGAGAGAGAGAGAGGGAAGGAGAGAGAGAGAGGAGAGGGAGAGAGAGAAGGAGAGAGAGAGGGAAGGAGAGAGAGAGAGAGAGGGAAGGAGAGAGAGAGAGAGAGGGGGGAAGGAGAGAGAGAGAGAGAGAGAGGGTGGGTGAAGGAGAGAGAGAGCCGCCGCTCCGCCGGTCGATGTGTTGCGGGCCGACCCCTGATGAGCGCCCGATCAGCTGAGCCCGAGCCCCCGCATGCAGCGTAGCGTCTCAGGCCCGGCCGGGCTCTCAGGCCGCGACTTACCTCAGCTGAGCACCCGCTTCGGGAGAGAGAGAGAGAGAGGGGGGGAAGGAGAGAGAGAGAAAGAGAGAGGGGGGAAGGAGAGAGAGAGAGAGGGGGGGGAAGGACATAGAGGCAGGCCGCGGTGACCATGCACGGCCTAGCGCTTCAGGCCCCGCCGGGCTCTCGGGCCGCGACTCACCTCAGCTGAGCAACCGCTTCGGGAGAGAGAGAGAGAGAGGGGGGGAAGGAGAGAGAGAGAGAGGGGGGGGAATAATAATAATAATTCAACTTTATTGTCATTGCACAAGTACATGAACAACAAAATGTGATCTTGCAAGCTCCCATGACTGGGAGAAGCAAAGCCGCTGCATGCCGCCATTCCATTTCCACCATTCCTCCTGTCTGACAATCTTCAGCCCAACGCCCGGGCCTGCTCACCAGCCGCTCCTCCTTCCGTGACCTTCTCACCAACCGCCCCTCCTCGGGGCCCCTTCCGTGACCTTCTGCACCTGGTCTTCCCTGATGGTCACCCCTCCAGGTACTAACCAGGCCTGGCTCTGCTTAGCAGCTAAGCCTTGCCAGTGACCCTGTCCCTAGTCCCAGGAACAGGGCCAGGAACAGTCCCTAGTCCCAGGAACAAGGAGAGAGAGAGAGAGAGAAATTCCTGAATCAATACTAATGAATCAACAATTTCCTCACCTCCATTACCATTTTTTTAGCTTCAGGCCCGGCCGGTCTTTAATGGCCGCCACTCACCTCAGCTCAGCTCCCGCTTGGCAGTTTGAAGGATTAGGCCCCGCCCACAAATGCCATGAAACACCCCCCGTGCCCCCGTAGGATTGGTCAACCATCACGTCACTCAACGCTAATGAGCGGTAGGGTTGGTCAACCGCTAATGAGTGGATTTTGTCCATTTTTTGAACGTTTTTTGTATACTGTCCAAACAATTTTTGTCTGACCAAAAAGTAAATACACATATGACACTCCCCTAATCATAAGCTTTCTTTTGATATAGCATATGTGTAGGTACGCTCTATAACTTTTGAGTGATGCCCGGACATATACACAGACAGACACACAGACAGACAGACAGACACCACGATCCTTTTATATATATAGATGCAGTTAACATGCAATAGTTGGTCTTCTGTGTGGCATTTAAACATCATTGTGCCAAGTCCGATTATAGTTTTGGCCTGAGGTGTCGGCAGATGAGGATAAAGAATTGAAGTAAAAGGTGAAAACATCAAGGTATAAATTCTGGCCTTTAATTAAGTGCCAGGAAATAATGTGATTCTGTACAAAATACAATTTGGAAACAGTTTATGGATAAACATAATATGAATAAATATGTTGCAAGTTTCACCCAATCACTTGTGACCTCCACTTTCAGTGTTAATTATATAATTCGATAGAAGTACTGTATTAGGAAAACTATTAATAATCAGGTAAGGGCTCAGTGCGTGCAAAGAGAGCATAAATACGTTACAGGAAGAGCAGATCAAAGCCTCTCAGCAGGCTGGTTTGTTTTTATACTCATTCGCAGGCTGACTCTTTCAGAGGTTGTAGTCTGAAGGAAATGCAAAGCAGCAACATCCCAGCCTGAGTGTATCCTCACAGCCATGAAAGATTTCCATTTGTAGCAAAACATCCCTACTGTCGTAACTCACTGCGAGATTAAACAAACAGGCAACATCATATCACAGGCCATCTAACACTGTGGGGGAATGTTAACCTACCAGGATGGGCAGGACAGGGGCAGGGGTGGCCGATAAGTTCTTAAAAATGGGAAACCCAAACCCAACCCGCTGTAAATGTGCCTGTTTCCAGTTTAACCGAGGTGCATTGGGGGCGGGCGAGTAACCTGCTCTCGAGGGGTGGGTCAGTAATTATAATATGCTAATGAGGCTGCGTACCACAGATTTTAGAAGCCATGTACAGTTACAGCAGCTGGTCAGGTTTCTGACTTCCCACGATCTCCAGAACCCCTCCCCACGATCTCTAGACCCCCTCCCCACGATCTCCAGAACCCCTCCCCACGATCTCCAGACCCCCTCCCCATGATCTCCAGACCCCCTCCCCACGATCTCCAGACCCCCTCCCCACGATCTCCAGACCCCCTCCCCACGATCTCCAGATTCCCTCCCCACAATCTCCAGACTCCCTCTCCACAATCTCCAGACCCCCTCCCCGCAATCTCCAGACCCCCTCCCCACGATCTCCAGACTCCCTCCCCACAATCTCCAGACTCCCTCCCCACAATCTCCAGACCCCCTCCCCACGATCTCCAGACTCCCTCCCCACAATCTCCAGACTCCCTCCCCACAATCTCCAGACCCCCTCCCCACGATCTCCAGACTCCCTCCCCACAATCTCCAGACTCCCTCCCCACAGTCTCCAGACCCCCTCCCCACAATCTCCAGACTCCCTCCCCACAATCTCCAGACTCCCTCCACAGGATCTCCAGCCCCCCTCCCCACGATCTCCAGACCCCCTCCCCACGATCTCCAGACTCCCTCCCCACAATCTGCAGACTCCCTCCCCACAATCTCCAGACTCCCTCCCCACGATCTCCAGACTCCCTCCCCACAATCTCCAGACCCCCTCCCCACGATCTCCAGACTCCCTCCCCACAATCTCCAGACTCCCTCCCCACAGTCTCCAGACCCCCTCCCCACAATCTCCAGACTCCCTCCCCACAATCTCCAGACTCCCTCCACAGGATCTCCAGCCCCCCTCCCCACGATCTCCAGACCCCCTCCCCACGATCTCCAGACTCCCTCCCCACAATCTGCAGACTCCCTCCCCACAATCTCCAGACTCCCTCCCCACAATCTCCAGACCCCCTCCCCACGATCTCCAGACCCCCTCCCCTCAATCTCCAGACCCCTCCCCACAATCTCCAGACTCCCTCCCTACAATCTCCAGACTCCCTCCCCACGATCGCCAGACTCCCTCCCCAAAATCTCCAGACCCCCTCCCCACGATCTCCAGACCCCCTCCCCTCAATCTCCAGACCCCTCCCCTCAATCTCCAGGCCCCTCCCCGCAATCTCCAGACCGCCTCCCCACAATTTCCAGACTCTCCTCCCCACAATCTCCAGACCCCCTCCCCATGATCTCCAGACCCCCTCCCCACAATCTCCAGACCCCCTCCCCACAATCTCCAGACTCTCCTCCCCCCAATGAAATGTCCTATGGAACAGGGAAGTGTTATCGCTGCGGCAGAACAACACACGACCAGAAGGATTGTTGGTTCAACGGCCAAGTGTGCAGACAGTGTGGAAAAGCAGGACACATAGCAAGAGTCTGCAGGTCTGGGAAGAAAACCAACAGCAAGAAATCTCCACAGGAGAAGTACAAAAAGGTACACAAGGTGATGGACAGTAGTTCAGACGAACAGAAAAGTGACACAGACTCCGGAAGCAAGGAGCTGGGTTGTCTGAAACTACATAAGGTAACCAAAATGGAGGATCACCAGACTATCTAGGTTACACTCAAGATAGACGGAGTCCAAGTGAAAATGGAATTGGACACAGGATCAGCCCTAACAGTCATAAACCAAAGGCACTACAAGCGGCTATTTTCACATATACCCTTGAAAGCTACAGAGATCGCCTTGAAGACGTACACGGGGCAAAAAGTCTACCCCAAAGGAAAAATAAGGGTGAAAGTGATATACAAAGGCCAGGAAATACCTAAAATGGACTTATATGTATTGCCAGATGGAGGACCACCACTGCTAGGACGTGAATGGATCCGGAAGATACAATTAGATTGGCATTCCATACAGGCACTGAAGGTTGAGGCCAAAAAGGATGATGACGTCACACCTGGACGACTGTCAAAAATGCTAACTGACGCAAAAGAAGTGTTCCAGGAGGGACTCGGAACACTAAAAGGCATAACAGCAATGATTAAAATAGAGGAAAATGCAAGCCCAAAGTTTCTTAAGGCCAGACCAGTGCCTTATGCGATCAGACCAGCCGTCGAAGCAGAGCTGGAAGGGTTGGAACATTCAGGAGTACTGTCCAAAGTAGGCTGGAGCGAGTGGGCTACACCCATCGTTCCTGTAATGAAGAGGTCGTTGAGTAATATGCCTGGGGAACCAAAGAAGGTCCGCATCTGTGGGGATTTTAAGGTGACAGTGAACCCAGTCCTTCACACGGTACAATATCCGCTTCCACGAATTGAGGATATTTTCGCCTCGCTATCTGGAGGTAAACGCTTCACCAAAATTGATCTAGCCCAGGCGTACTTGCAAATGGAGGTAGAAGAAGCCTCGAAACAATACCTCACGATCA
The DNA here is from genome assembly GCF_052327205.1 of Somniosus microcephalus. Taxonomy (NCBI): domain Eukaryota; kingdom Metazoa; phylum Chordata; class Chondrichthyes; order Squaliformes; family Somniosidae; genus Somniosus; species Somniosus microcephalus. The sequence goes on from NC_140989.1 coordinate 264,929,765, forward strand.
ACACTCATAAAGGTCTCTATCAATACAACTGGCTGGTGTTCGGGGTAGCATCGGCTCCGGCTATTTGGCAAAGGGCGATGGATCAAGTCCTGCAAGGGATTCCAGGGACCTAGTGTTATTTGGAAGACATCCTGGTCACGGGCGAAAATGACAGTGATCACCTCGCCAACTTGGAGAAGGTGCTCACCAGATTAAAGGAATATGGGCTACGAGCTAATCGCCACAAGTGCGAGTTTTTCCAGAAGCAGATCTCGTATTGTGGCCACGTCATCGATGAATAGGGGTTACATAAGTCCCCTGAAAAGATTGAGGCAGTAGTCAAGGCTCCAGCACTGGAAAATGTGTCACAACTGAGGTCGTTCCTCGGGCTGGTAAACTACTACCATAAGTTCTTACCAAATTTGTCCACGTTATTACACCCACTGAACACCCTACTGCAAACAGGGGTACCATGGAAGTGGAATGACGAACGTAGACGAGCTTTCCAGAAGTGTAAAGAATTGATCACATCAAAAGAGGTGTTGGCCCATTTCAACCCAGCACTACCAATTCGTTTGGCATGTGATGCATCACCCTATGGTATTGGAGCGGTGTTGTCGCACAAATTCCCAGACGGGTTGGAGAGGCCAGTAGCCTTTGCGTCTCGGTCACTAACCTCAGCCGAGCGCAACTACGCCCAGATTGACAGGGAGGCCCTCAGCCTAGTATGGGGAGTAAAAAAATTCAGCCACTATCTGCATGGGTAGAAGTTCACCTTGCTGACTGACCACCAACCACTTGTCTCCATCTTTATTCCTAAGAAGGGCGTTCCAGTGATGACTGCACAATGGTTACAAAGATGGTCCCTGTTTCTAGGGGCGAATCAATATGAAATAGAATATAAATGCACGAAACAGCATGGAAACGCTGATGGGCTATCACGCCTGCCACTGCCTACTGTGGAGGAAGCACCAGCAGTGGACCCCATCGAGATATTTTATTCATCAATAATTGAACGATTGCCGGTAACGAACGCGGATATAGAGAAGGAGACTCGCAATGATCTGACACTGTCTCGGGTATATGATTTGACGGTGAGGGGATGGCCAACACATGGCGACTCACTGTTGCCAGCATTCTCATTCAGAAGAGAACAGCTGTCAGTATGCCAGGGGACAGTGATGTGTGGATCCCGAGTGGTGATTCCACCCAAGTTAAGGGAGAGGGTGCTAAATGAGCTTCATGAAGGTCATCTGGGAGGGGTGAAAATGAAAAGCCTTGCTAGGGCTTATGTGTGGTGGCCGGGGATCGATCAACAAATCGAGGACCTAACCAAGAGCTGCTGAGGATGCCAGAAGCTCCAAAATGCACCACCACATGCCCCTCTACACCCATGGGAGTGGCCCTCCTCTCCATGGCAACGGGTGCATATTGATTTTGCTGGTCCATTCATGGACTCAATGTTCTTAATAGCAGTGGATGCTCACTCGAAATGGCCTGAGGTGATAAAAATGTCCTCAACCACTACAGAGAAAACGATTGCAGTCCTACGGACCATATTTGCCAGGAACGGCTTGCCAGAGCAGATTTGCTCTGATAATGGACCACAGTTTGTGTCCGAAGAGTTTCAGAAATTTATGAGAAGGAATGGGGTCAGGCATTACACATCCGCCCCGTATCATCCAGCCACAAATGGATTGGCTGAGAGGTTCGTACAAACCTTTAAAAAGGCGATAAAGGCCATGTGCTACGATGAAATTCCACTACAGCATAAGGTGGACAATTTCCTATTAGCCTACAGAAATGCGACACATGCAGTCACCAACCAGACCCCGGCCATGATGTTCTTTAACCGAAGGTTGAGATCTCGTCTGGATTTGCTCAGACCAAATGTGCAAAGAAATTTTGAGGATAAACAATTCCAGCACATCAATGAGAAGCCGACAAGGAGCTTCAATGTAGGACAACCAGTCTTGGCCCGTGACTGCCGAACAGAGAAATGGCAACTCGGAACGATATGCACAAGGCAGGGGCCATTAATGTACACAGTGGATGTCGGGGAGAAAATTGTGAGACGCCACGTCGATCAGATCTTAGCGTCACAGGAAGGAGTCAACCCCATGTCTCGAGTACCTGGGGATGAACCCGACATACCGGTAGCATCTACCTCAGAACCAGTAGCAGTGGAAACCGATGAACTAACCGACAAAAAGGGGCCAGAATCGCCTCCGCACCAAGAACAAGAACCTCAGGAAAGGCGCTATCCCGAAAGGATCAGGAAGCCGCCCCAAAGACTGAATCTATAAATGGACTATTGTTGTTTAATGTACATGTTAAAGTGTTAATTGTTATTTGAATATTGTGGGTACCGCAAATCTAAAAGGGGAGGAATTGTAGTGTATGTACCTTTAAGAGAGAACTACTTTTACAGCTCCTGTATACTGTAGTACCGGTATATAAGCCTTGAGCATGCCTCTATACCCCCAGTCTTGAGACTACCCTACTCCAGTAAATACCTGTTGATTGTTAAGTTACAGCATCCGTGTGGTTATTGAAAAACATCATACTCTCAGAATCAAGGATCTAACACCCACGATCTCCAGACCCCCTCCCCACAATCTCCAGAACCCCTCCCCACGATCTCCAGACCCCTCCTCATGATCTCCAGACCCCCTCCCCACGATCTCCAGACCCCCTCCCCACGATCTCCAGACTCCCTCCCCACAATCTCCAGACCCCCTCCCCGCGATCTCCAGACTCCCTCCCCATGATTGGCCATTCCCCCACCCCTGGCAATCTCTCTCTCCCTCCCTACTCTCCGTCCCCAGCTGAGGCCTTGGACATCAGGCTTTCCCGCACAGCAGTCAGCCAGCCTCTCGATCTGGCCAGCTGCTGGGTGGGAAACTGATGACAAAAGCCCACATGAGGTTCTGCCATTAAATTCAGCAGCAGCACCGCCTTTCCCATATTTCTGGGTTTCCCAGCTACTAACAGCCACCCCCGCTCCCTCCCCACCTCGCTGTCAATATCGGGGCCAGTGTCTTCCACGCGTTTATAGCAGTTATGGCAAAGCCAAGTCTACAAATGCAAAGGGAGCAATTTTAGCCTAACTGACGGAATCGGGTGCAACGCTGGTTTTACACTCCGCCTGAATTTACTCACCATTGAAGTCACCGGCACTTTAACAGCAGTGGAGGGCACCGAGCGGCGCGCCCCCAGTCTAACTGCCATGATGGCCTCCGACAGATTTCCAGGGTCTAAGACTGAGTGAGGACCAAGTGAGTCCTTTGGGAAACTCCTAAGCCCTTCATTTTAATAAGTGCTTCCTTTCAGAAACAAGAAAAAAAGGCTTAATGTTGAGCGTGTTTGATATGGTACTTGAGGCTACAAATATCTTTACATTCTCCTTAAGATTTGATTTCAAAATCAACTGTTTCACTGAAGAACATCTATTTTGTGATTTTTCAACAAAACTTAAACAATGTATTTGCTAATTACTGGCAGTGAATTGCATTTTGGCTCCGGTTTCGCAGGCTACAAACACTAGTTTAATCCTACAAGCTGACGTTTGCTTGTTGATATTGAATATCAGCTTACTTTCTGCTTTTCATTCAAAAGCAATGCCTAAACACCTAGAGTACTCAGTGATTATCATATGTTCTCCTTTACTTGTGAAAGATTTGTCTTTCCACAGGAGAGCGAGTCTGACAAAGCCAGCACTTTGCAACAGCCTCTGTCGTCCAATAGTTCCCTGCCTCGTAACAGCTCCATTCAGTGAGAGGCAGTGGATAGTTTTACAGTAAAAGTTCTTCCTTTAGAATTTTTCAATTGCTCTGACAGACTGAATCATTTTGCTTTAGCTGGTGAGATATAGTGTAGAATCTAGATTTTTTTTATTCATTCATGGGATGTGGGCATCGCTGGCAAGGCCAGCATTTATTGCCCATCCCTAATTGCCCTTGAGGAGGTGGTGGTGGGCCACCTCTTGAACCGCTGCAGTCCGTGTGGTGAAGGTACTCCCACAGTGCTGTTAAGGAGGGAACTCCAGGATTTTGACCCAGTGACAATGAAGGAACAGCGATTTACTTCCAAGTCAGGATGGTGTGTGACTTGGAGGGGTACTAGGAGGTGGTGGTGTTCCCATGCGCCTGCTGCCCTTGTCCTTCTAGGTGGAAGAGGTCGCGGGTTTGGGAGGTGCTGCCGAAGAAGCCTTGGTGAGTTGCTGCAGTGCATTTTGTAGATGGTACACACTGTAGCCACGGTATGCCGGTGGTGGAGGGACTGAATGCTTAAGGTGGTGGATGGGGTGCCAATCAAGCAGGCTGCTTTGTCCTGGATGGAGTCGAGCTTCTTGAGTGTTGTTGGAGCTGTACTCATCCAAGCAAGTGGAGACTATTCCATCACACTCCTTACTTGTGTCCTGTAGATGATGGAAAGGCTTTGGGGAGTCAGGAGGTGAGACACTCGCCGCAAAAAACCCAGCCTCTGACCTGTTGTTGTTGCCATAGTATTTATGTGGCAGGTCCAGTTAAGTTTCTGGTCAATGGTGGCCCCCAGGATGTTGATGGTGGGGGATTCGGTGATGGTAATGCTGACGAATGTCAAGGGGAGGTGGTTAGACTCTCGCTTGTTGGAGATAGTCATTGCCTGGCACTTGTGTGGCGCGAATGTTACCATGCCACTTATCAGCCCAAGCCTGATTGTTGTCCAGGTCTTGTTGCATGCGGGCATGGACTGCGTCATTATCTGAGGAGTTGTGAATGGCACTGAACACTGTGCAGTCATCAGCGAACATCCCCATTTCTGACCTTATGTTGGAGAGAAGGTCATTGATGAAGCAGCTGAAGATTGTCGGGCTTAGGTCACTGCCCTGAGGAACTCCTGCAGCGACGTCCTGGGGCTGAGATGACAGACCTCCAAACACAGCAACCATTTTCGTTTGTGCTCGGTATGACTCCAGCCATTGGAGAGTTTTCCTCCGATTCCCATTGACTTCAGTTTTACTAGTGCTCCTTGATGCCACACTCGGTCAAATGCTGCCTTGATGTCAAGGGCAGTCACTCTCACCTCACCTCTGGAATTCAGCTTCTTTGTCCATGTTTAGACCAAGGCTGTAATGAGGTCTGGAGCCAAGTGGTCCTGACAGAACCCAAACTGGGCATCAGTGAGCAGGTTATTGGTGAGTAAGTGCCGCTTGATAGCACTGTCGAAGACACCTTCCATCACTTTGCTGATGATTGCGTGTAGACTGATGGAGCGGTAATTGGCCGCATTGGATTTGTCCTGCTTTTTGTGGACAGGACATAACCAGGCAGTTTTCCACATTGCCGGATAGGTGCCAGTATTGTAGCTGTACTAGAAAAGCTTGGCTAAAGGCACAGCTAGTTCTGGAGCACAAGTCTTCAGCATGATAGCCGGGATGTTGTCGGGGCCCATAGCCTTTGCTGTATCCAGTGCTCTCAGCCATTTCTTGATATCACGTGGAGTGAATCGAATTGGTTGAAGACTGGCTTCTGTGCTGGTGGGGACCTCAGGAGGAGGCCGATATGGATCTTCCACTTGGCACTTCTAGCTGAAGATGGTTGCAAAACTTTAATACTTCTGACGCTTTCTAGAAAGAAAGTCTAATACAGTTGCAGGCTTTGGTTTCTGCTGTATTTTGACATCGGAAATTGGCTTCTTGCAAGCCAGAAGTTCTTGATGACATTGTCAGCTTTTAAAATTTCTCACTGCCACTGCATTCTTCTCTGGTGAGGAGAGTGGGGTAACATGGCTCCAGTACAACCAGTACCATGACTGTCATACTACATTTTTGTAACAGGCAGTGTGGTCACTACAGGTCACACACAGAAAGTGCCAGTCTCTCTGTTACCCTTGATACTGATGTGGCCTATTTCTGCAGGGTGCTTTACCTCACAGATGGAGTCACAACTCATAAAAAGTATTGCATGTGTCCCCTAGGGAGTTAGGCTGAGGGTTTATTTAGCGATACGGGTCCTGTCTGTCATACCGGTGCGTTCTTTTCTATATTGAGAAATGGATGTACATTCACACAAGCCGCATATAGAACAGGCCATAGGTCACTCTTCCAATTTTTGCTCAGAGGAATTAGCCCTTCCACAGTGGAATCCATGGGCATCTTAGATGTTGGGAAGGGGGAATTTATATCAGTTACTGCACACATGGCTTTAGGTACACCATTTTAAGAAAGGGAAGGCCAGTGCTATGTTGATAAGGTGAGATGAAGTAAGGTGGAAGGATGTAATAGCAAAATACTGCGGATGCTGGAAATCTGAAATAACAACAGAAAATGCTGGAAATACTCAGCAGGCCAGGCAGCATCCGTGGAGAGAGAAACAGAGTTAACATTTCAGGTCTGGGACCCTTCATCAGAACTGGAAAAAGCTGGAGATGTAACAGATATTAAGCAGGTGCAGAGACAGGGGGGGGTGGTTAGGAGGGGAGGAAAGAATAGAAAGAACACCCTGTGCTTTTGTAAGAGGCAGGAAAGATAAAATGTTGCAAATGGGAATGGCAAAAATTATACTGCATGAAAAATGGGGGCAGGGATAATTATCTGAAATTGTTAAACTCAATGTTGAGTCTGGCAGGCTGCAAAGTGCCCAATCGAAAGATGAGGTGCTGTTCCTCGAGCTTACGTTGAGCTTCATTGCAGTAATGCAATAGCCCGAGGACAGAGAGATCAGAGTGGGAGTGAAGCGGTGAATTAAAGTGACAGGCGACCGGAAGCTCGGGGTCACCCTTACGGACTGAACGGAGGTGTTCCGTAAAGCAGTCACCCAATCTGCGTTTGGTCTCCCCAATGTAGAGGAGACCGCATCGTGAGCAGCGAATACAGTATATTAATTTGCAAGAAGTACACGTAAATCGCTGTTTCACCTGGAAGGGGTGTTTGGGGCCCTGGACAGTGGGAAGGGAGGAGGTAAAAGGGCATGTGTTGCATCTCCTGCGCTTGCACGGGAAGGTGCCAGTTGAAGGAGAAGGGCTGTTGGGGGTGATAGAGGAGTGGACCAGGGTGTCGCGGAGGGAGCGGTCCCTACGGAATGCTGAAAGGGGAGGTGAGGGGAAGATGTGTTTGGTGGTGGGATCACGTTGGAGGTGGCGGAAATGGCGGAGGATGATCCGTTGAATGTGGAGGCTGGTGGGGTGAAAGGTGAGGACAAGGGGAACTCTATCGTGGTTCCGGGAGGGAGGGGCAGTGGTTGTTAAGTCTGTGTGTTCCAGTTATGGTTAATATGAATCACTGCACACAGACCACAAGAATAACTTTTAACAGGTCTTTACTAGTCGAAGGTCAGGGCTGAACTGCCCAATAAATCATTACACAGCACTTATATACTGGTGTGGTCACCACCGGTATTACAGTATACAGCAGCCAAGATAAAGTAGTGCATCTCTTAAAATAGTTCTCTTAAAGGTGGAACGGTTACATACACCACAGGGGTGAGGGCAGAAGTGCGGGAAATAGAACGGACACGGTCAAGGGCCGTGTCAACCACGGTAGAGGGGAATTCTCGGTTGAGGAAAAAGGAAGACATGTCGGAAGCACTAGTATGGAAGGTGGCATCGACAGAACAGACGCGGCGGAGACGGAGAAACTGGGAGAATGGAATAGAGTCCTTACAGGAAGCGGGGTGGGAGGAAGTGTACTCCAGGTAGTTGTGGGAGTCGGTGGGCTTGTAGTGGATGTTTGTTGAAAGCCGATCGCCAGAAATGGAGACGGAGAAGTCAAGGAAGGGAAGGGAAGAGTCGGAGATGGACCATGTGAAGGTGAGGGAAGGGTGGAAATTGGAAGTAAAGTGAATGAACTTATCTAGTTCAGGGCGAGAGCAGGAAACGGCACCGATACAGTCATCGATGTACCGGAAAAAGAGGTGAGGGAGGGGACCTGAGTAGGACTGGAACAAAGAATGTTCCACATATCCCATGAACAGACAGACATAGCTAGGGCCCATGCGGGTTCCCATAGCAACACCTTTAGTTTGGAGGAAGTGAGTGGAGTCAAAGGAGAAGTTGTTCAATGTGAGAACAAGTTCAGCCAGGCAGGGGAGGGTGGTGGTGGATGGGGACTGGTTGGGCCTCTGTTCAAGGAAGAAACGGAGCGCCCGAAGGCCGCCCTGGTACAGACCAGTTGGGCCGAATGGCCTTTATTTGTGCTGTAAATTCTGTATAATACTATGTAGAACGGTTATAAACAACTGGAACTGTATACCTTTCACAGCCAAGCTTGCTTCCAGTCTTTTAATTTTCGGATTCAGGCTTCAGATAAAGCATGCAAAACAGAGTTACATAGGATTACATAGAATATACAGCCATTCGGACCAATCAGTCCATGCCAGCATTTATGCTCCACTCGAGCCTCCTTCCGTCTTTCCTCATCTATCTCTATCAGCATAACCCTCTATTCTCTTCTCCCTCATATGCTTATCTAGCCTCTGCTTAAATGCATCTATGCTATTTGCTTCAACTACTCTATGTGGTAACGAGTTCCACATTCTCACCACTCTCTAGGTAAAGAAGTTTCTTCTGAATTCCCTATTGGATTTCTTGGTGACTATCTTATATTGATGGCCTCTAGTTTTGCTCTTCCCCATAAGTGGAAACACTCTCTGTATCCACTCTTATCAAAACCTTTCATAATTTTAAAGACCTCGATTAGGTCACCTCTCAGCCGTCTCTCTTTTCAAGAGAAAATTGACCCAGCCTGCTCATCTTTGGTTTATTCGCAAAATGCAGGACTCAAAATATAGAATAGGTCTTTATTTGTTTTTTGGAAGGTTTTTACAAATTTATACCCATGTGTCCAAAGGTAGGTGGGATGTTGGGTGATGTGCCTCACGGTCACTGTGGTCTCCTGAATTGCTTTTGATCGTCTTCAGGTGTCGAAGAGGAGTTTCCCAGAATGCTTTTTCCCTGGGTTAGCCGAGGATTGTTTTGCGCTAGTTTTTTTACCTCTCCCAGGAGATTCCATGGCTCCTGGTGGGTGGAAGGATTGGGAGGTCATGCTGCTTTAATTGCAACATAGCTGTATGGGACAGGCTCGATGGACCAGCTAGTCTTTTCCTGTCTGTCATTTTCGTATGTTCAGATGAGAATTGGTTTGGAAAAATGTACCAGCTGCTGATAGCAGTGGACTCCAGATGATCATGGGTTTCATTCAGGTTCCCCTGGTGCAGGATCCAAAAACCGCCAGTCAATACAAGTCTTCTAGAATATGTTTCAGTTCACTATTGTACTACTGGTACCATCTTTACTGACCATTGCAGAGATTGTGTGGGACTTGTGGGCCACTCTGATCTGCAGTCACCAGTATTAACAGGGCATGCATGTAAACGAGCACTGTTGACAAAGTGCTTTGTAAAATATGAAAATCAATTATTTGATCAACAATATATTTGGGCCTAGAAATTCAGTTGGCTGCGCCAGCCGTTAGCGCCTTAGGAGGAGTAGATCTCGAGTGCTAGGCGCTTAGCGCCTGGGCGCAGTGCGATCTGCGCCTCGCCCCAACTTCAGTAGACATTTAGCGCCGGTGCAAAGTCATTGCGTGCGCTCATCTGCGCGCGCAGATCGTGACGTCATTTCGTCGTGCAACGCCCTTTGTGCGCCCGGAACCGGAACTTCACTCGCGCCGCCCCATTGTGCGCCTGGCGGCCCGAACGACTGTGAAGTGGAACGGTACACAGCCGAGGCGGGCCGCGGGGAGCGCAAATTAAAGGGCACTCCTGCAGTAGAAAAGGCAGCCGTTTTGCAACACTCTTTCTGGAGGAGGAGGAGGAGGAGGAGGAGGAGGACATACCAAACTGATGGAGAGAACCCCTCCCCAAATACACTGCTCGGCGTTTCAAAAAAACAAATCCACCCTCCCCCTTTAAGAGCTCACCGGAGCCAGAGTGTCTGCCGGCAATCAGCAGCTCGCCGCACCTGCCCTGCGCCCAACTTCCGGTGCTAGCGCCCCGGGCTGCCGGCTTAGCACCTAATGATAGTTGTGCATCGCCTGTTATAGCGCAGCAGCAACCTCTTAGGGCGATGCAACTGAATATCGGCGAAGGGGGCTCGACTTTGCGCCGGGCGCAAACTTTAGCGGCCGCCCAACTTTACCGCCCCAAAAGTGGCTATACTGAATTTCTAGGCCTTGACCTTTAGCGTCGTGCTCACCAATATGCTAATACATTGGAAAACTTGATGACTTTTTTTCCAGTTTCAGCATCAAACACTTCTTGTTCAGGGGTAGTATGAAGCAGATGGAGGCTAAACTCCCTTTATTCTGCCCAAAATAACATTTCGTAAGAGCAGGCCTAGCGCACCAATGTAACATTTTGATATCCCATCAGCCATCCTTTGGTCCTCTCTTACTGCCAATTTAGTGCCAGGTACCGACAGTTCCTTGCTGTGGATCAATGCCCAAAAATGGGTTACCACTGCCCAAACTCACTTCATATCACTCACCTTATATCCAGTGAAGTCTGAGCTGCATGTAAAACCAGGTTACAAATCCTACCCCACTGCCCCAATCAGTCTCTTCTATCCCTATCCTCATCACCAAATTTTGAGAACTAGTTATTCAGATTTATTGACAGAACGTAGTTGCTTATGCTTCTGTGGTTTCAACCGATCATAGAAAGTAGTTACGAACCTAACAGAAACATTTTATTTGTGACAGCATTGGTCATTTCATTTTCTGGCTTGAGGTGTGCTCCTGATACCAGAAAAATCCAGAATTACTTATCATTAATTATCCATCTTTTGGATAAGATGTTAAACCGAAGCTCTGTCTGCCCTTTCAGACATAAAAGATCTCATGGCATTGTTTCAAAGAAGAGCAGGGGAGTTATCTGGTCATTATCACATTGCTGTTTGTGGGAGCAAATTGGCTGCTACGTTTCCTACATTACAATAGTGACTACACTTCAAAAGCACTCAATTGGATGTATAGCACTTTGGGACATTCTGAGGTTAAACGCTATATAAATGCAAGGCTTTCTGTTTGAGATTTTCAATAATTGTTGATGAAAGCATTGCTGGCAAAAACTGCAAAACACAAACACAAAGGCCAGCTACGTATCAGTGGATTGGAACAAACTTATTCCTGGAGTTTGCTGACTGAATGTGAAAGAGATGGCAATGAAATCAATCTTAATAGGATCTTGTCTAAACTATTCTTAAAGGAGACCTTAGAACAGGCATTATGTAGATGTCCAATTAAAATCATTGTTATCTACAGGTCAAATGTATTACTTGTTACGACATAATCGTTTTTCATCTCTCATTATTCCAGCTCTCCATAAAAAACTGTACATAATTTCTTTCAAAATGTCCCATATTAGCCTCTTAATCGTGAAAACAGATGTCTATGTTTAACGAAGTGTGAGTGCTTACACATCCCCACTTTCCTGGTGACAGTTGTACACTAAACAGTGCTGTAACATGTAACTCTTAATGCTGTCAGCTTACTGTGGAGTAATTCATAATCAGTGCGTGTGATGACAAAGGCACGAACCTGCCTCTAAACTCTTCTGTCAATGCAAAAACTGTAGGCTCATCTGGCATGGACTGACCAGAGTGCGCTACATGTATCACTTGGTTGAGCTCATGGATTAACATTATGTGGTGTGTATGCTAAATTTATCCGTTTAATCCGTAGCCGCTAATTCAATTCCATACTGTATTAATAGCAGCTGTTCTGAATGAGCGGCGTGCAACCTGAGACATTACAAATTCTCCTGATCGGACTTTGTGACGGATCAAACAGAGCCCACCTCTGGGTTAACGGTTTCATTCTGTGCCGCAGCAAAGCTATTTGACTTGTGGGGGTGAAGACAGCTTGGTGTTGCCGGATCAAATCACTTGGTCTATAAAGGTGGGCCGAGCTGCTTGTTGTTTCCCAGTCATGGTGTCAGGATGCAGTTGCTGCCTAAGTTGCGCCCCCATAGCCTCTATGCGCACGCCCTCAAATGATCATTGTCTGTGAACGGCAGACATGGGCTGTCTCAAGGCAGTTCATAGCTGAAGGATTCAGTTTCCATCCATGAGATGCAGTGCACATTAGACAGTTAGGAGCCCTGGCATAGGTTTGAATGAAGTGTTCTTGAGAAGGTCTCAGTGGGTCTACTGATAGCTATCTGAGAACACTTCAATCAGTTACATATATAGTAGTTCTTTGAATTTTTTTTTAACTTTATCAGTAGACCCGCAGCGGCCTTCTCAAGAACTCTTCAAATCTATGCCAGGGCTCCTAAATGTCTAACATGCATTGCCTCTCACGGATAGAAACCAGACCCTCCTACTGTGAGCTGCCTTTCCAAAAAAATACAGACATTTTGATACAATATTAACACCTCTCCATACTCGGGCTTTGCCTTTTATATGGAACTCACAGCGGTAGTTTATAGGGTACATTTTGCGAGGGGCCCTGCACCACAGGTGGGGCCTCGCATGTGGCCAGTGCATGTCACCCAGTCACAAGGTGCACTGCCCACTGTTTCCGATACCAGGGCCTACCAGTGGATCCAGGGCCCCTCGCAAAACAAAGCTCATAAAAAGACAGAGAGTAACTATGACCTTAGTGCTCCTCACCAAGTCCGTTCCTGCTGCAGGAATGCTTGAGTTGCTAAACCGGTCTATGAACAGAATTAATAAAGTGCGAGTGTTGATAGAAAAAAATTTACACCTTGTAAAAGTAAGAAAATTCAGATTGTGTTCCTTTCCATAACCATTTACTGTAGCTGAATTGGATCAGATTTTGCACCATTCCGATGTCAGGTATAATGTGAGCCATAAGACGAGCAAAGGTCCCTGTAAAGTGCTCCAACAATGTATCTTAACTCTCACTTCAAACACCTTCCACTGCACCAGCATCCGTTTTCCAAACTAACTGTCCTTATACCCTTCTGAGAAAGACTGCCAGTTTCAGGGACTGAAGTTCTTTTGAGAGAGGGGGCACGTTTGTGGCGGCACATCTTGTGTTTGTGGCACACAAGAGGGGACCTTCTCACGTGTTGCGAGGTACCTGTGTCCGACGTGGCCCCAGCACGATTTGTGTCAGGCATTGAAAGAGCTGGATTTCCTCAGTAGAAGTATAAATGGGCAGGTGTAGTTCCTTAAAGCTGCGTCTGTCCTTCCCGTTGGCTGCAAATTGTCCACTTCTGCCTCTACTGCTGTGTATTTGCTGGGATGAGCCAGGAGTTTGCCAATATCCTGAGGGAGGCAGGATAGTTCCCTCTTCTAAGAGAGATCTATGGTGATACTGAGGGAGCTGATTGCCATTTTGGAATATAAGAGGCCTCCTCCTCAGCAAGCTGCAGCCAGGGCTGCCTGGGAAGAGGTAGCCGAGCAGGGGAATACAATTCCTGCAGTCCAAACTTACGAGAAAGAAGGTTAAGGCCAACTGGTCCATCAAGCCTGTCCCATCCTAGCATGGTGTAACCTGCACACTAGCACTCCGATTCCCTTTCCCCACCCCCCGCAGTCACAGAGAAGAGACCTTAAGCCAATTTAGGAAAAAATCTCTGAGAAATCCTTCTCTCACCCCAGAAACAATTGAAATAACTGTCTTGTCCTCTCTCAGAAACTCGGCCTGATTCATTTTGAATGCTTGTGGAAAATATAAAACCACTGCAACTCCAATGGTCATGTACGTGCAGGAGCCTGCTGTGTGTCTGCAGGAGTGTACTGTGTGCCTGCAGGAGTGTGCTGTGTGCCTGCAGGAATGTGCTGTGTGCCTGCAGGAGTCTGCTGTGTGCCTGCAGGAATGTGCTGTGTGCCTGCAGGAATGTGCTGTGTGCCTGCAGGAGTGTGCTGTGTACCTGCAGGAGTGTGCTGTGTGCCTGCAGGAATGTGCTGTGTGCCTGCAGGAGTCTGCTGTGTGCCTGCAGGAGTCTGCTGTGTGCCTGCAGGAATGTGCTGTGTGCCTGCAGGAGTGTGCTGTGTGCCTGCAGGAGTGTGCTGTGTGTCTCCAGGAGTGTACTGTGTGTGATGAAATATTCCATTCATCACTGCCTGTGACTGTGGTTGGTTTCAGGTTTCTCCTCACCATTGTATTGTATATTGGAATGTATGGAATGTGTTGTGTGTAGGGCTCCGCCCATACCTGGCCTCTATGTAAGCCAGCTCAGTCTGGCCTCATATCCAGTACTGCAGAGCTCCAGATGGAAGATACCTCTCTCCACTGCGTGTTATCTTCTAAGTTAATAAAAGCCTTGTTTTGTTCCGCTAACATCGAGTCTCGGGATTATTGAGGCACATCAATTTTATTAACTTATTTTTCAACACAATGGATCAACTCCTGAAACCCGAACGTTTGGATTTGGATCAGCATGCTCCGGACGCATCAGCACGCTTCGGACACTGGTTTATGTGTATGGAATTCTTCCTGGACAATTCCGCAGCCGTCAAAGACGCTACGGACGCTGCGAGTGTGAAACTCGGAATTCTGCGGAATTGGGTAAGCCACCGGGTTTACCCCCTCATCCAAGACGCCGACACGTACCTGGCCGCCTGCGACATCTTAAAGGCGCATTACCAGCAGCCTACGAATGAGGTGTATGCTAGGCATCTGCTCGCCACTCGCGCACAGCGACCTGGGGAATCGGTGGAGGAGTTCCTAGGCACCCTGAAAATGCTTGGCAAAGACTGCAAGTGCCGAGATGTAAAACCCGCAGTGTACACCGACGAGCTTGTTCGCGATGCCTTTATCACAGGCCTCAGCTCCACTTACATCCGGCAAAGACTGCTGGAAAAAACGGGATTGGACCTGAAACAGGCTGCGGACACCGCGCGATCCCTGGATGTGGCCCAGAGAAACTCGGACGCCTACTCTTCAGCCCGCGCCGTCCACGCCGCCACGTGTGCACCAAGGGCGCCGCCATCTTGGAAGGCATCTTCCCTGCCCGGCAGCCCGACACCGTCGGGGCCCCGCTCTCCCCCCAGAAGCCCTACGACAGTCGCGACGCGTCGGGGACCCAACTGCTACTTCTGCGGGCAGCCAAAGCACACCAGAAACCTGTGCCCGGCGAAAGGCACCACCTGCTTTAAGTGCGGTAAGAAGGGGCACTTCGGGAAGGTGTGCAGAGGGAACCCCGCCGGAAAACCAAAACCCGCCACCGCCGCGTGTGCGCCGTGGGAGCGGCCACCTTGGACGCCATCTTGCCCGACCTCGTGGGGTCCGCCATCTTGTGAGCAGACAGCGTGGACGCCATCTTGTCTCGATCAGGGCCCTACAGTGGCATCGGTCACAGTGGACCAGACCAGGCCCCACCCGCTATCCAAATCAATGGTGGACATCGAGGTAAACGGGTGCCGGGTTAAATGTTTAATTGACAGCGGAAGCACGGAGAGTTTTATCCACCCTGAACTGGCACAACAACTCTCCCTAAAGGTGGTCCCTACTCGGGGTACCATCTCTATGGCTGATAAAACCCAGACATCGACCATTCTGGGTTACTGCACGGTACAATTGTCTGTTAACGGGACTGTATACGATAATTTTAAAGTATTAATCATGAAGAATCTATGCGCGAGCGTGATCTTGGGCCTGGATTTCCAGTGCAACCACCAAAGCATCACGCTCAAGTACGGTGGGTCCCAGCCGCCCCTCACAGTGTGCGGCCTGGCTACCCTGAAGGTAAAGCCGCCTTCGCTATTCGCGAACCTTACCCCTAACTGCCGGCCAATAGCGACCAAAAGCAGGAGGTACAGCTGGGAGGACAGGCGGTTTATCGCGACCGAGGTAGACAGGCTCCTGAAAGAGCACATTATTGAATGCAGCAATAGCCCGTGGCGCGCCCAAGTGGTGGTGGTAAGGGGTAGCGAGAAGAAACGGATGGTGATCGACTATAGCCAAACGATCAACAGGTACACCCAACTAGACGCCTACCCGCTACCCCGCATATCAGAAATGGTGAACCAAATCGCCCAATACCGGGTGTTCTCCACCATCGACCTCAAGTCAGCGTACCACCAGCTCCCTATCAGACCAGAGGACCACCCGTACACCGCCTTCGAGGCGAACGGACGCCTCTACCAATTCCTCAGAGTCCCCTTTGGGGTGACGAATGGGGTCTCGGTCTTCCAGAGGGAGATGGATTGCATGGTCGATGACCACCACTTGCAGGCAACCTTCCCCTACCTCAACAACGTCACCATCTGCGGTCACAACCAGCAGGATCACGACTTGAACCTCGAGAGGTTCCTGAAAACCGCACAAAAACTCAACCTCACCTACAACGAGGACAAGTGCGTTTTCAACACCACGCGCCTCTGCATACTAGGCAGCGTGGTAGAGAATGGGGAAATCGAACCAGACCCCGACCGATTGCGCCCCCTACGGGAGCTGCCCCTGCCCAACACTCCCAAAGCCCTGAAAAGGTGCCTGGGGTTATTTTCTTATTATTCCCAATGGGTCCCCAACTACTCCGACAAAGCCCGCCCCCTCTTGAAAGCATCCTCTTTTCCGCTCTCTGCTGAGGCCCACGCCGCCTTCAAAAGCATTAAGCAGGATATTGAGCGGGCCACGCTAC
Source organism: Somniosus microcephalus (assembly GCF_052327205.1). Taxonomy (NCBI): domain Eukaryota; kingdom Metazoa; phylum Chordata; class Chondrichthyes; order Squaliformes; family Somniosidae; genus Somniosus; species Somniosus microcephalus. Next base: position 264,946,279 of record NC_140989.1, read on the forward strand.
AGGCAGTGGACGAGAACACTCCATTTCAAGTGGAAAGTGATGCGTCTGACTTTGCCTTGGCGGCCACCCTCAACCAGGCGGGGCGGCCCGTAGCTTTCTTCTCGAGGACCCTCCAAGGGCCCGAGATCAGACACTCCTCCGTGGAAAAGGAGGCCCAAGCCATCGTGGAGGCAGTGCGCCACTGGCGCCACTACCTAGCCGGCAAACACTTCACCCTACTTACCGACCAGCGGTCGGTAGCGTTTATGTTCAATAATAAACAGAGGGGGAAGATCAAAAATGATAAGATTCTTAGGTGGCGGATCGAGCTCTCCACCTTCGAGTATGACATCATTTACCGGCCAGGGGCCCTTAACGAATCCCCAGATGCCCTCTCACGAGGGATGTGTGCCAGCGCCACCGGGGATTGGCTACAGACCCTCCACAACGACCTCTGCCACCCAGGGGTCACGCGGCTGTTCCACTTCATAAAGTCCCGCAACTTACCCTACTCGATTGAGGAAGTTCGGTCTCTGACCAGGAACTGCCGCACTTGCGCTGAGTGCAAGCCTCGTTTCTACCACCCTGATAGAGCCCACTTAATCAAAGCTACACGGCCCTTTGAGCGGCTCAGCTTAGATTTCAAGGGCCCCCTCCCGTCCGTCGACCGCAATGTTTACTTCCTGAACATTGTGGACGAATACTCCCGGTTCCCATTTGCCTTCCCCTGCCCAGACATGACCAGCGCCACGGTCATTAAATGCCTCAACAGCCTGTTCTGCCTGTTCGGTATGCCGAGCTACATCCACACGGATAGGGGGGCGTCCTTCATGAGTGAAGAGCTACGCCAGTACATGCTGTCCAGGGGTATCGCCACGAGCCGTACCACCAGCTACAACCCCCGGGGTAACGGTCAAGTGGAGCGAGAGAACGGGACAGTATGGAAAGCAGTCACTCTAGCTCTAAGGACCAAGGGCCTCCCTATCTCCCACTGGCAGGAAGTCCTCTCAGATGTGCTCCATTCGATACGGTCGCTATTGTGTACTGCCACTAATGCCACGCCTCATGAACGAATGTTTAGCTTTCCCCGGAAATCCACCTCAGGCGTATCCATGCCGTCATGGCTCTCCACCCCAGGTCCGGTATTCGTGCGAAGGCATGTGAGGGGCCATAAGACGGACCCTCTCGTGGAGCCAGTGCACCTACTCCACGCCAACCCCCAATACGCGTATGTCCGGCACGCCGACGGAAGAGAGGACACCGTGTCAATAAAAGACGTCGCCCCAGCCGGTAACGACAACAACCATGGCAATAGCAGCAACAACGACCACAGCAACTCTTACCCACCCACTACTCTTTCATCACCCCCGGAAGAACATCGACCAACGGCACCCCCACCAACTACCCCTTCAACAACCCTGGCGGCACCCCCGGCAGAGACCCAGGAGGCCACCGGGGACACCCAGCCGACACCCGCGACACCACAACAGCCACGTCGGTCGCAGAGGACTACCAAACCCCCGAACAGACTAAATCTATAGAAGGGGTGAATGTGATGAAATATTCCATTCATCACTGCCTGTGACTGTGGTTGGTTTCAGGTTTCCCCTCACCATTGTATTGCCTGTGACTGTGGTTGGTTTCAGGTTTCTCCTCACCATTGTATTGTATATTGGAATGTATGGAATGTGTTGTGTGTAGGGCTCCGCCCATACCTGGCCTCTATGTAAGCCAGCTCAGTCTGGCCTCATATCCAGTACTGCAGAGCTCCAGATGGAAGATACCTCTCTCCACTGCGTGTTATCTTCTAAGTTAATAAAAGCCTTGTTTTGTTCCGCTAACATCGAGTCTCGGGATTATTGAGGCACATCACTGTGAGCCTGCAGGAGTGTGCTGTGTGCCTGCAGGAGTGTGCTGTGAGCCTGCAGGAGTGTGCTGTGTGCCTGCAGGAATGTGCTGTGTGCCTGCAGGAATGTGCTGTGTGCCTGCAGGAATGTGCTGTGTGCCTGCAGGAATGTGCTGTGTGCCTGCAGGAATGTGCTGTGTGCCAGCAAGAGTATGCTGTGTGTCTGCAGGGGTGTGCTGTGTGCCTCCAGGAGTGTGCTGTGTATATGCAGGAGTGTGCGGTGTACCTGCAGGAGTCTGCTGTGTGCCTGCAGGGGTCTGATGTGTGCCTGCAGGAGTCTGATGTGTGCCTGCTGGAGTCTGCTGTGTGCCTGCAAGAGTCTGATGTGTGCCTGCAGGAGTCTGCTGTGCGCCTGCAGGAGTATGCTGTGCACCTGCAGGAGTCTGCTGTGTGCCCACAGGAGTGTGCTGTGTGCCTGCAGAAGACTGATGTGCGCCTGCAGGAGTCTGCAGTGTGTCTGCAGGAGTGTGCTGTGTGCCTGCAGGAATGTGCTGTGTGTATGCAGGAGTGTGCAGTGTACCTGCAGGAGTCTGCTGTGTGCCTGCAGGGGTCTGATGTGTGCCTGCAGGAGTCTGATGTGTGCCTGCTGGAGTCTGCTGTGTGCCTGCAAGAGTCTGATGTGTGCCTGCAGGAGTCTGCTGTGCGCCTGCAGGAGTATGCTGTGCACCTGCAGGAGTCTGCTGTGTGCCCACAGGAGTGTGCTGTGTGCCTGCAGAAGACTGATGTGCGCCTGCAGGACTCTGCAGTGTGTCTGCAGGAGTGTGCTGTGTGCCTGCAGGAATGTGCTGTGTGTCTGCAGGAGTCTGCTGTGTGCCTGCAAGAGTGTGCTGTGTACCTGCAGGAGGCCGCTGTGTGCCTGCAGGAGTGTGCTGTGTACCTGCAGGAGTCTGCTGTGTGCCAGCAGGAGTGTGCTGTGTGTCTGCAGGGGTGTGCTGTGTGCCTCCAGGAGTGTGCTGTGTGTATGCAGTAGTGTGCGGTGTACCTGCAGGAGTCTGCTGTGTGCCTGCAGGGGTCTGATGTGTGCCTGCAGGAGTCTGATGTGTGCCTGCTGGAGTCTGCTGTGTGCCTGCAAGAGTCTGATGTGTGCCTGCAGGAGTCTGCTGTGCGCCTGCAGGAGTATGCTGTGCACCTGCAGGAGTCTGCTGTGTGCCCACAGGAGTGTGCTGTGTGCCTGCAGAAGACTGATGTGCGCCTGCAGGAGTCTGCAGTGTGTCTGCAGGAGTGTGCTGTGTGCCTGCAGGAATGTGCTGTGTGTCTGCAGGAGTCTGCTGTGTACCTGCAGGAGTGTGCTGTATGCCTGCAGGAGTCTGCTGTGTGTCTGCAGGAGTCTGCTATTATGCCTGCAGGAGTGTATTGTGTGCCTGCAGGAGTGTGCTGTGTGTCTGGAGGAGTGTGTTGTGTGCCTGCAGGAGTCTGCTGTGTGCCTGCAGGAGTTTACTGTGTGCCTGTAGGAGTCAGCTGTCTGCCTGCTGGAGTGTGCTGTGTGTCTGCAGGAGTGTGCTGTGTGCCTGCCGGAGTGTGCTGCGTGCCTGCAGGAGTGTGCTTTGTGTATGCAGGAGTGTGCTGTGTGCCTGCAGGAGTCTGCTGTGTGCCTGCAGGAATGTGCTGTGTGCCTGCAGGAGTCTGCTGTGTGCCTGCAGGAATGTGCTTTGTGCCTGCAGGAGTCTGCTGTGTGTCTGCAGGATTCTGCTGTGTACCTGCAGGAATGTGCTGTGTGCCTGCAGGATTCTGCTGTGTACCTGCAGGAATGTGCTGTGTGCCTGCAGGAGTCTGCTGTGTGCCTGCAGGAGTGTGCTGTGTGGCTGCAGGAGTGTACTTTGCTCCAGGTTTTACAAGTGAATACATTGCACCAATTATACTGTGAATTGGAATTTCTGGGGCAACAGGGGCATGCCTCCAATGTGTTTGGCAAATGTATGAAATAACTGCCCCCTAATGAGCTACTCCCACTGCACAGCCAGTGGGACTTCTGGGTCAAGCACAAATTGGGTGTGAGGCCTCTCCCTTGATTTTTTTGCACCCATTGCAAGCGAAATTTCAACCCCTCCATTCCTAATTCCAATTTGATTCATGTTGCTGGGCAGTGCCCGCTGGGCTTTGGATTGGTACTTCCCAACCTCATTTCACATAACATCCTGCCTTTCACCCCATCACTCTTGGTTGGAATAAAGCCCAGGTTCCAGAGGTGGAAAGTTACTGTTCTAACCAAATCTTACTTTAGGAAAGTAACAAACAAAATAATAATGTCCTTATGGTTCATAAGAGATGGCTCCTCTTCACAGATTTATGTGGAGAGGCAGAAAATATTTTGTACACAAAGAAAAAGCACAAATTTCTGACGATTAAAAGTTGCTGCTCATAATTTGTTACTTTGCATCAAAGAAGCTGACTGAGGTGAGTGTGCAAAGTCGTGTTTTAATACCTGTAGTCTCTTATCTCTGCTGCACCTTTTTGAAAATGAAAGAATAATGAATTAGGTCATTTATAGTCTCACATATGTAAGACAGAGACATGTCATACAAAAAGCTCCTTTGTTTCGGATTTTGATAAGTCAATGGCTGATTACCTTTGTTTATAAATAACAGCGTGGGCAGCTAATCAGGGATCGTTCAGTCTTCATGCACATGATTAAAACTCTTGCATAGGGCATGTGCTTCCTGCCCATTACTATTCCCAAGGCTTCTGGCCACACCTTTCTGTCAACAGTTACAATTGTAAATTGCTATGTCAACTCTCATGATGTAGTTGCAGACTCTGGCCACTAGATGGTTCTGTGCAGCAAGTTCCTAACATCTCTTTCCCAACTCAGTTGCCATCTTATGTATTAAAACAAACTTTCATCTGCTGACTGCAGGGATGCCATGGGCAATTTATTAGTATAAAACAAAAATCACTTGAAATAAAATCCTCTAGCTCAACAACCCTCCAAGATCTCTGCACTCCTGCAATTCTGGCCTTTTGCGCATCTCTGATTTCCTTCGCTCCAACATTGGCGGCCGTGCCTTCAGCTGCCAAGGCCCTAAGTTCTGGAATTCCCTCCACAAACCTCTCGCTCCTCCTTCAAGTCACTCCTTAAAACTTATCGCTTTGACCAAGCTTTTGGTCACATGTCCTAAAACATAGACATAGAAACATAGAAGATAGGAGCAGGAGTAGGCCATTCGGCCCCTCAAGCCTGCTCCGCCATTCAATGCGATCATGGCTGATCATCCAAGTTCAGTACCCGGTACCTGCTTTCTTCCCATACCCCTTGATCCCTTTAGCCTTAAGAAATATATCCAACTCCTTCTTGAATATATTTAATGAATTGGCCTCTACTGCCTTCTGTGGTAGAGAATTCCACAGGTTCACCACTCTCTGGGTGAAGAAATTCCTCCTCATTTCTGTCCTAAAAGGCCTACCCCTTATCCTTAGACTGTGACCCCTGGTTCTGGATTCCCCGGCCATCGGGAACATCCTCCCTGCATCTAGTCTGTCCAGTCCTGCCAGAATTTTATAAGTTTCAATGAGATCCCCTCTCATTCTTCTAAACTCCAGTGAGTACAAGCCCAATTGACCCAATCGCTCCTCATACGTCATTCCTGCCATCCCAGGTATCAGCCTGGTGAAGCTTCGCTGAACTCCTTCCATGGCAAGAATATCCTTCCTCAGATAAGGCGACCAAAACTGCACACAATACTCAAGCTGTGGTCTCACCAAGGCCCTGTACAACTGTAGCAAGACATCCTTGTTCCTGCACTCAAACCCTCTCGCTATGAAGGCCAACATACCATTTGCCTTCTTAACCGCCTGCTGTACCTGCATGCTTACCTTCAGCGACTGGTGCACAAGGACACCCAGGTCTCGTTGCACTTCCCCTTTTCCCAATCTATTGCCATTCAGATAATAATCTGCCTTCCTGTTTTTGACACCAAAGTGGATAACCTCACATTTATCCATGTTATATTGCATCTGCCATGCTTCTGCCCAATCACCCAACCTGTCCAAATCATCCTGTAGTTTTTTGGCATCTTCCTCACAGCACACACGTCCACCCAGCTTTGTGTCATCTGCAAATTTGGAGATATTACATCTAGTTCCCTTGTCTAGATCATTAATAAATATTGTGAATAGCTGGGGTCGAAGGACCGATCCCTGTGGTACCCCACTAGTCACTGCCTGCCACTCAGAAAAAGACCCGTTTATTCCAACTCTTTGCTTTCTATCTGCCAACCAGTTCTCTATCCAAGTCAATACCTTGTCCCCAATCCCATGTGCCTTAAATTTACACGCTAATCTCTTATGTGGGACCTTATCGAAAGCCTTCTGAAAGTCCAAATACACCACATCCACTGGTTCTCCCTTATCTATTTTACTAGTTACATTCTCAAAAAATTCCAGTAGGTTAGTCAAGCACGATTTACCTTTTGTAAATCCATGTTGACTTTGTCCGATCCTGTCACTGTTTTCCAAGTGATCTGCTATTACATCTTTTATAATGGACTCTAGCATTTTCCCCACTACCGATGTCAGACTTACCAGTCTATAATTCCCCGTTTTCTCTCTACCACCTTTTTTGAATAGTGGGGTAACATTAGCTACCCTCCAATCCATGGGTACTGTTCCAGATTCCATCGAATTTTGGAAGACGATCAGCAATGCATCTACTATTTCTAGGGCCACTTCCTTAAGTACCCTAGGATGTAGATTATCAGGCCCTGGGGATTTACCGGCCTTCAATCCCATCAATTTCCCTAACCCCATTTCCCTACAAATTCTGATTTCATTCAGTTCCTCCCTTTCATCAGACCCTAGGCTCCCCGACATTTCTGGGAGGTTATTTGTGTCCTCCTTTGTGAAGACAGAACCAAAATATGTATTTAATTGGTCTGCCATTTCTTCGTTCCCCATTATAAATTCCCCTGATTCTGACTGCAAGGGACCTACGCTTGACTTCACCAATATTTTTCTCTTCACACATATCTATAAATGCTTTTACAGTCCTAATCTCTCTTTATGTAGCTCGGTGTCAAATTTTGCCTGATGATGCTCCTACGAAGCGGACCTGGGAGTGGAACAGCGAGTGCGGCAAATTTAAAAGGAGCAGCGAGGCGAGGCCCGACCACAGCGGACCTGGGAGTGTAGCAGCGAGTGCAGCGACTATAAAAGGAGCAGCGAGGCGAGGCCCGACCACAGCGGCTGGACCTGGGAGTGGAACAGCGAGCGTGGTGAATTTAAAAGGAGCAGCGAGGCGAGGCCCGACCACAGCGGACCTGGGAGTGGAACAGCGAGCGCGGCGAATTTAAAAGGGGCAGCAAGGCTTACCAATTCAGCAGCGGGGGAGAGTGGCAAAAAGTAATCAAAGTGTGACGTCACCAGGAAGCAGGTAAGTGATTGGTTGGTGAGTATTTCTCTTTTTTTAAATTTAACTCCGTGGTTTATAGTTGCTAAGGTCTCTCTGGTGTAGCGGAGACTGTTGGAAAACCATTTAACTGTAGTGTAATTAGTGGGATTGATTGATTTAATTTAAATTCAATTAAGTAAAGGGTAAATCATGGCAGGACAGCCCGGCCACGTGGTATGCTCCTCCTGTGATATGTGGGAACTCAGGGACACTTCCTGTGTCCCTGACAACTAAATGTGCAGGAAGTACATCCAGCTGCAGCTACTGACAGACCGCATTGTGGCACTGGAGCAGCGATTGGATGCATACTGGAGCGTTTGTGATGCTCAGGACATCGTGAATAGCACGTTTACAAAGTTGGACACACCGCAGGTACAGGCTGGACAGGAAGAAAGGGAATGGGTGACCAACAGGCAGAGTACTAGGCGCAGGCAGGTAGTGCAGGGGTCCCCTGTGGCCATCCCCCTCTCAAACAGATACACCACTTTGAGTGCTGTTGGGGGGGATGGCTTATCAGAGGAAAGCAGCAGCAGCCAATGTCCTGGCACCAAGGGTGGCTCTGCTGCACAGCACGGGAGGAAAAAGAGGGGTAGAGCTATAGTAATAGGGGATTCTATTGTGAGGGGAATAGATAGGTGTTTCTGCAGCCACAAACGAGACTCCAGGATGGTGTGTTGCCTCCCTGGTGCAAGGGTCAAGGATGTCTCAGAGCGGCTGCAGAACATCTTGGAAGGGGAGGGTGAACAGTCAGTTGTCTTGGTGCATATAGGCACCAACGATATAGGTAAAAAGCGGGATGAGGTCCTAAAAGCGGAATATAGGGAGTTAGCAGGTAAATTAAAAAATAGGACCTCAAAGGTAGTAATCTCAGAATTGCTACCAGTGCCACGTGCTAGTCAGAGTAGAAATAGAAGGATATTTCAGATGAATACATGGCTAGCGGAATGGTGCGAGGGGGAGGGATTCAAGTTCCTGGGACAATGGAACCGGTTCTGGGGGAGGTGGGACCAGTTCAAACCAGACAGTTTGCACCTGGGCAGGGCTGGAACCGATGTCCTAGGGGGAGTGTTTGCTAGTGCTCTGGGGGAGGGTTTAAACTAAAATGGCAGGGGGTTGGGAACCTGAGCAGGGAGACAGAGGAAAGGGAAACAAGGATAATAGCAAAAGATAGGAAGGAGAAAAACAATAGTGGCAGTCAGAGAAATCAACGGCTTTAAATCAAACGTGGCCACAGTAAATAATAATTCTAATAGGTCTAAGAGCATTAAAAAAACAAGCCTGAAGGCTTTGTGTCTTAATATGAGGAGCATTCGTAATAAGGTGGATGAATTGGCTGCGCAAATAGAGGTAAACGAATATGATTTGGTTGGGATTACGGAAACGTGGCTCAAGGATGACCAAGGCTGGGAACTCAACATCCAGGGGTATTCGATATTCAGGAAAGATAGGCAAAAAGGAAAGGGAGGTGGGGTAGCATTGCTGGTTAAAGAAGGGATTAACACAACTGTAATGAAGGATATTAGCTCTGATGATATGGAATCTGTATGGGTAGAATTGAGAAATACCATGGGGAAGAAAATGTTAGTGGGAGTGGTATATAGGCCTCCAAACAGTAAGGCGGAGGTTGGGGATGGTATTAAAAGGGAAATTAAAGAAGCATGCAATAAGGGCACAGCAGTCATCATGGGTGACTTTAATCTACATATACATTGGGCTAACCAAATTAGTAACAATACTGTGGAGGAGGAATTCCTGGAGTGTTTACGGGATGGTTTCCTGGACCAATATGTCGAGCAACCAACCAGAGATCAGGCCATCTTAGACTGGGTATTATGTAATGAGAAAGGATTAATTAGCAATCTTGTTATACGAGGCCCCTTGGGTCGGAGCGATGATAATATGATCAAATTCTTCATTAAGATGGAGAATGAAGGAGTTGACTCAGAGACTAGGGTCCTCAATTTAAATAAAGGAAACTACGATGGTCTGAGGAGTGAGTTGGGTAGGATTGATTGGGGAATGTCGCTCAAAGCGTTGACGGTGGATAGGCAATGGCAAACATTCAAAGACCGAATGGATGAACTACAGTTTGGCATAAAAATAAAACAAAAAAGTTGACTCAACCGTGGCTAACAAGGGAAATTAGGGATAGCATAAGATCCAAGGAGAGGACATATAAATTGGCCAGAAAAAGCAATAATCCTGAGGATTGGGAGCAGTTTAGGATTCCACAAAGGAGGACAAAGGGATTAATTAAGAAAGGGAAAATAGTATATGAGAGTAAGCTTGCAGCGAACATAAAAACTGACTGTAAAAGCTTCTATAGATATGTGAAGAGAAAAAGATTGGTGAAGTCAAGCGTAGGTCCCTTGCAGTCAGAATCAGGGGAATTTATAATGGGGAAGAAAGAAATGGCAGACCAACTAAATACATATTTTGGTTCTGTCTTCACAAAGGAGGACACAAATAACCTCCCAGAGATGCCAGGGAACATAGGGTCTGATGAAAGGGTGGAACTGAAAGAAATCAGTATTTGTAGGGAAATGGTGTTAGGAAAATTGATGGGACTGAAGGCCGATAAATCCCCAGCGCCTGATAATCTACATCCTAGGGTACTTAAGGAAGTGGCCCTAGAAATAGTAGATGCATTGCTGGTCATCTTCCAGAACTCGATAGACTCTGGAACAGTACCCATGGATTGGAGGGTAGCTAATGTTACCCCACTATTCAAAAAAGGTGGTAGGGAAAAAGCGGGGAATTATAGACCGGTAAGCCTGACATCGGTAGTGGGGAAAATGCTACAGTCCATTATAAAAGATGTAATAGCAGAGCACTTGGGAAGCAGTGACAGGATCGGACAAAGTCAACATGGATTTACAAAAGGTAAATCATGCTTGACTAATCAGGTGGAATTTTTTGAGGATGTAACTGGTAAAATAGATAAGGAAGAACCAGTGGATGTGGTGTATTTGAACTTTCAGAAGGCTTTCGATAAGGTCCCGCATAAGAGATTAGCGTGCAAAATTAAGGCACATGGGATTGGGCGCAAGGTATTGACTTGGATAGAGAACTGGTTGGCGGACAGAAAGCAAAGAGTTGGAATAAACAGGTCGTTTTTCGAGTGGCAGGCAGTGACTAGTGGGGTACCGCAAGGATCAGTCCTTGGACCCCAGCTGTTCACAATATATATTAATGATCTGGACGAGGGAATTGGATGTAATATCTCCAAATTTGCAGATGACACAAAGCTGGGTGGGAGGGTATGCTGTGAGGAGGATGTCGTGAAACTCCAGTACGATTTGGACAGGTTGGGTGATTGGGCAGAAACATGGCAAATGCACTATAATGTGGATAAATGTGAGGTTATCCACTTTGGTGGCAAAAACAGGAAGGCAGATTATTTTTTGAATGGCAAAAGATTGGGAGAAGGGGAAGTGCAAAGAGACCTGGGTGTTCTTGTGCACCAGTCGCTGAAGGTAAGCATGCAGGTGCAGCAGGAGGTTAAGCAGGCAAATGGTATGTTGGCCTTCGTAGCAAGAGGGTTCGAGTACAGGAACAAGGATGTCTTGCTGCAGTTGTACAGGGCCTTGGTGAGACCGCACCTTGAGTATTGTGTGCAGTTTTGGTCACCTTATCTGAGGAAGGACGTTCTTGCATTGGAAGGAGTGCAGCAAAGATTCACCAGGCTGATACCTGGGATGGCAGGTATGACGTATGAGGAGAGATTGTGTCGATTGGGCTTATACTCACTGGAGTTTAGAAGATTGAGAGGGAATCTCATCGAAACCTATAAAATTCTGTCAGGCCTGGACAGACTAGATGCAGGAAGGATGTTTCTGATGGCCGGGGAGTCCAGAACCAGGGGTCATAGTCTAAGGATAAGGGGTAAGCCATTTAGGGCTGAAATGAGGAGGAATTTCTTCACCCAGAGAGTGGTGAACCTGTGGAATTCTCTGCCACAGAGGGCGGTGGCGGCCAGTTCATTAAATATATTCAAGCAGGAGTTAGATATATTTCTTAAGGCTAAAGTGATCAAGGGATATGGGGAGAAGGCAGGGACAGGGTACTGAATTTGGATGATCAGCCATGATCTCATTGAATGGCGGAGCAGGCTCGAAGGGCCGAATGGCCTACTCCTGTTCCTATCTTCTATGTTTCTATCTTGGGAGGTTTTACTATGTTAAAGGCGCTGTATAAATGTAAGTTGTTGTTCATGGCTGTTCCTCCAAATTTAGTATGACAAAAACCAGTGGAAAGCATTGCAGCACAGTGAAAGTTTTACTTGTTATAATCTATCTGTTAAACTCTGCACTTTAAATTTCTAACAAAGTCTACATATGTTAACGTCAATGATTGATGTGCAGGTTAAACCTCTTGTCACGTGTTTTTCATTTCCCCTGAGTCCTTTGAAAAATATAAATATATTTGTGTACGCTGTTAAACTGAATTCTCAAATTTAGTCTGGTATTTTGGAATTTTACTGATGTAGTAAAAATTCTAAAAAGTCAAAGAAACCAAAGCAGTATGTTCTGAGCTTTAACTTGGACGTGTTAATCTCTGAGGCTGTAATTTTGTTTTAAAAATGATTCCTATACATTTTGTTATATGGAGACACACACACACACAGGCATATGATTGGACACCTTTGTAATCCAAATGGTGAATCTCGATTACAGAGAGGGGTGGTCGAAATGTTACCTTGAATTATTTTCCCAGCCTTACATGGCATGAAAACAGAGGACTCAAACCTGCTTTCTGACAGTAGGGTTACCTTCTGATACCCCAGTCAAATTTTGTACCAAACACAACACAGAATCCACATTTCCTGTTTTGGATCTGCCCTATATATCAGATATCTCCATAATATTCAGAGTTCCTTGGACCACTGCTCTCGCCACTACCTCAGATCCACACTTAACACCATGCGCTGCCACATGTGCGCTCTCGACCTCTCTTTTCAGCAGAACCGACTCACCTTATTCCAGAGCTGTCCTGGTCCTCAGTTCCATTTCATCCTTTGCCTCATCCGGCGCTTTAACAGAAAACTTTTTTTCTTCCTTTCGGGTGTCAAGGATCACAAGATGCAACGGCATTTAGATAGCAACGTCTCTCCGGATCTGTTAAGTATGTGTATTGTATTGAACAATTAACACAAAGACTTAAACGTATAACTCAAACAGGTCTTTACTGGTTGGAGGTAGGGACTATACGTAGGTCTTTACTTCATGCCCACAGGCGGGAACTGAGGGGAGATCAGTACCCACAGTACTATTTATACCCCTATGGCCAGGAGTGGTACTGCGTATCACTACGCCCAACAAGTAGTGCAGTCCTGTCCATAGGTTCAAAGTAGCACACATATTACATACACAACATTCCTCCCTTCCTAGCTTTACAGTCATCTCCCCATTTAACATAACGTAATAACATATATACATATATAACTTCAGGTTTACATAACAGAATAACATAGATACATAGATAGCTTCATGTCAAAACAGATCACAGATTCAGTCTCTGCGGAAAACAGTTCACAGATTCAATCTCTGTGGTGGAGTCGGTTCACGTTGCTGGAGTGACTCATTCAATAGTCCTTCCATGGATTTAACAGTTTGAACTTCCGAACTGAATTGGCTCTGTTCGGAGGGACCACGTGTGTGATCTGGTAGAGGTAATAATGGTTCAGATGGGTCATCTTCTGTTTCGACTTTTCCTTTTCTGCTTCTTGGAGACTCTCTGGGCTCCACTGTCAGCTGCCAGCTGCATGCGCAGTTCCTCCTTCTCTTCCTCCTTTTTCCGTAGTAGAGCCACCTTCTCCCGATGTTCCGTAGACTTTCGGTGCTCCTCCATGATTTCTGTATGGTGGGAGTCGAAGTTACAAGTTGGGCAGGACAGGACATAGTAATATTCGGTGTCGTCCTGATCTAGGCCAGCGAGAGGGTCTTCTATTTCCTCCATACCCAGCTGGGCGTTAGCCAGCTTTTGTTCCAAGTCCAGACATCTTTCCTGAAGAGACTTCTTCATGCGTACCTCTTCATCCAGCTTTTTCTGGGCTTTCAGCAAGTCGTTTACTAATGACCTCATTTGAGATTTTACTACTTCAACTTCTTTTGGAGATTGATTGATCGGACTATTCAATCCCTCTACCGGAGCAGCTGTTTCAGCGGTCTGTTGTTCTACGTTGACGTGAGTCAGCGTACTTTTGGCATCCAAGGGCTGCTCTGTTGCAGTCATCTCAGTCTGTGTTGCCACCTCAGCTCTTCCAATAACCTTTGAGAGCTCCGAACCCCTTTCGTTTGAATATTGAAGTTCGTGTTCAAATTTTTCCCATTTCAGAGTCCTGTCCTTCAGCATATGCAGGAGTTGGCTGACCGTTAACTCCTCTGACATCAGACGTTTTGTGTGCTCCTGCTCCATTTTCTCCATCAGCTGCTTCTGTTGTCTTTCCAGATTCTCCAACTCTATATCAAAGAACTCTTTCGTTGCATTCAACTCTTGCTCAAAACGGCGAAGCATTTGTTCTAATTGCTGTTGTAGTTTGAAATGGAGTTGAGTTCGAGCCCGGTGTCCCTCAGAAATGGGCACATCAGTAGACTTGCCAGACTCAGAATCCACAGTTAAACTATGTTGTTGTTGCTCAGTGGAATTCTGTGCTGAAACTTTGTCTTTTGCACCTGAGTTGGGCTTACCATCATCCGTTCCAGAGTCTGGGCCGACTATCTTCACCGAGTTCTCACTCGTTATTGTTTGTAGGAAATGCCAGTCCATATTCATTTTCCTAATCCACTCCCGTCCTAGTAGTGGAGAACCTCCTTCAGATATCACATATAAGTCCATTATTTGACTGTCTTCGCCCTTGTGGACCACTGCAACCTCTATTTTCCCGATGGGGTACACTCTTTGCCCCGTGTATGTTTTCAATATAATCCCCGTATCCTGTAGGGGAATATGTTGGAATAACTTTCCGTAATCTTTCTTATTTATGACCGTCAATGCCAATCCAGTGTCCAATTCCAGTTTTACTTGGACTCCTTCTATCTGAAGAGTGACCCAAATTGTCTGGAGGTCTGCACCCTTACCAGCGTTGAGTACTCTTAAGCTAGCCAGTTCATTACTGCTAGTGTCTGAATCGGACTCCTGTTCGGTCACCTTGTGTACCTTTGCGTATTTTCCTTGCGGTGACTTCTTGTTGCTGGTCTTCTTCCCTGACCTGCATACTCTAGCTATATGTCCAAGCCTACCACAAGTTCTACATTCTTGGTTTTTAAACCAACACTGGTTCTGATCATGCGTTGTCTTTCCACAACGATAACATTTGCCAGAACTCACACCCAATTTGTGTGCACTGAGCTCCGGTGACCGTAGCTGCATTACTGCCGTGCCTCTCGCTGCGGCTTCGTGTGCTGCTGCCATAGTGACCGCCTTCTCAAGCGTCAGCTCATTCTCCTCTAGCAGTCGCTTTTGTGTATCCTGTTTAAATAAACCACACACAAATTTGTCTCGAAGTGCCTCTGTCAGTCCCGTTCCAAACTGGCAATATTTCGCTAATTTACGCAATTCCAGCAAATAATCAGCATTGCTTTCATGCTGTAGCTGCCTTCTGTCATAAAATTTAAATCGTTCCGCTAGCATCAGCGGCGTGGGGTTTAGATGATCTTTCAGGACAGTAACAATCTCATCGAACGTCTTATCCGCCGGTTCATCTGGTGATAACAGGTGTTTCAATTGCCCATATGTCTTCGCACCCATTAAATTTAATAATGTTAGAGCTTTATCTTGGTCATGAATTTTATTTGCCTTACAATAATTTTTTACTCTTTCAACATATATGGCCCAATCTTCGAGGTCACTATCAAAGGTGCTAATATTCCCGTGTTTAGGCATTGTAGATTTGCAATTTCTCAGATTTTATTTTGTTTACTTGTTATCAAAGATGGCGGCTTCCCGCTCTTGCCGTCGTCCTCCGCCCACAAAATGGCGGTTTTCCCGCGCTTGGCGGTCTTCACCCATCCCCCGACGCCGTCTCCCTTCAGCCCCCGAGTGCGGCCCTTATCTTTGGTTCCGATCGCTGGCCCGCGCTGCGCCTCGCACTTGAAGCGGCTCCCGGCCTCTGGCTCACCCGCTCGCGCGTTTCACCGCGGTTCTTATCAGGGATTGCGATCGCCCTTATCTTCTCCAACTTCCCCAGCCCTGTCTTTGCAGCCAACACTGCACGGCTTACCCCACCACCTAGGCTGAACAAGGAAACTGCAGAAAGACTTCTGTCAGTCGCTGGAAGCTGTCAGGATGTTTGCTGCACTCCAGTGCTCAGTCGCTGATGGAGGCTTCAGAG
The DNA here is from genome assembly GCF_052327205.1 of Somniosus microcephalus. Lineage (NCBI taxonomy): Eukaryota > Metazoa > Chordata > Chondrichthyes > Squaliformes > Somniosidae > Somniosus > Somniosus microcephalus. The sequence goes on from NC_140989.1 coordinate 264,961,879, forward strand.
TCCTAAAGCCTGTCGCTTCTAGTGGGGTGGTGATGTTTGAAACCTCTCTTCAACTGCCGCAGGGTAAGAACCTGACTCGTCGCCAGTGTTAAGTATGTGTATTGTATTGAACAATTAACACAAAGACTTAAACGTATAACTCAAACAGGTCTTTACTGGTTGGAGGTAGGGACTATACATAGGTCTTTACTTCATGCCCACAGGCGGGAACTGAGGGGAGATCAGTACCCACAGTACTATTTATACCCCTATGGCCAGGAGTGGTACTGCATATCACTACGCCCAACAAGTAGTGCAGTCCTGTCCATAGGTTCAAAGTAGCACACATATTACATACACAACAGGATCCTTCTGCCCCTACACTTTCTTCTGTCCCCCATCGCTCCTTCCAATCTCACCATGTTTGCACTATGCCTTCTGACCTTCCCCTCTCTCACCCCAAATGATAATTATTTAGGAAACAAAAAGCAATTCTGTTGAAATGTCATCGGCCTGAAACGTTAACTCTGTTTCTCTCTCCACAGATGCTGCCTGACCGGCTGAGTGTTTCCAGCATTTTCTCTTTTTGTTCAAACTGTACATCGCTTTATGTAATAATGTATTCAAATCTCATTGCCATCCTGACTGGGTGATGCAGTCACAGCCAATGGGATATTGCTCTGGGACAAACGAGGTGGTTTGTGCAAAAAGCGTAAATACTGCAGATGCTGGAAATCTGAACTAAAAACAGAGAATACTGGAAACACTCAGCAGGTCAGGCAGCAGCTGTGGAGAGAGGAGAGAAACAGTTAACATTTCAGATCGATGACCTTTCATCAGAACCAGGAGCTGTTGCAGATGAACAGTTTATAAGGAGGAACAGAGATGGGGGGGTGAAAGGGGCGGGGAGAAAAAAATGGCCCCATACACAAGAAAAGGAAAAGGTTTGTTTGCAAAGTGATTAGGTGGAGTGAAGGAGAGGATTAAATGACAAAAGGGATAATAGTGTATGACAAAACAAGGCAATAATGAGAGAAATTAATTAAATAAAAGATAAATACTAGACCAAGAGGATGTGTGAATGGTTACAGCAGAATAGCAGAGGTTTGTGCAGTTATTTTCTCTTAACCACAGCAGCCCTGCCTTCAATTGTCATTTTTACAATATTAGTCATTTGAACATAATGTTTTTGTGAAGTATGCCTGTGTTACTACAATATCTGTGTCTGTCTGTATACAATCGAGACTAACAGTAATTGCTATGTATCATATTTATATGGATAACATTTAGCAAAGCATCGAATCAAAAGAAAGGGCAAAACTTACATCTCTAACTTGAGGAACAGCGACAGAGCAAAGTCTGTTGTGAGGCTAGCTTGCTCAGCAATTAGGGCTTGATTCGAATCCATGTTGAATTCATTTGAATTAGCATATCTAAAATGAAGCGAGTGCTGCCCATTTAAAGTACGGCATGTTGATTAAAATCGAGCCCCATGGGTAAAGAATTTAGACCAAGCTGCAGAACTACAAGGGCGGTTTTCACCTCCAGCAGAAATCAGGCAGGCGGTGGGCAGGTTGCGTGCTGGACGCTCTCAAGGAGTCGGCGTGAGGCGTATGTTAGCTTCATGGCTAGGCTTCATTTAAATTCATTTGGCAAGCTGCCAGTGCAGAAAGTGCTTCATATAGGCAGCTCGTCGATGTGGGGTCTGGAAATCGGGTTGGGCGGCCGATTTTATAGGGCTTGCAGCAGCATCTTAAAGAAGAGCCATGGCAGCATTGAGAGTCCACCGCCCACCTGATTTATGCTGGAGGTGAAAACTGCCCTTGTAGTTTTGCAGCTTGGTCTAAATTCTTTACCCATGGGGCCCAATTTTGAGGAGGAGGCAAATTTTTTGCAGCAACGAGCACATTAATGTGGATGTTTTTACGCTTCAAGAACCACAAAAAACTGCAACACTCATGTGGATCATAAACACCGGCATAGACCAGTTACTGTAAATTCTATGTTGTGGCAGAACCACTGAATGACTCTGGCTAACTGTATATAATTCTCTTTAACGATTTTCTAACACCAGCCTAAACCTGTACCATTGTGTTAGGCATTACTGTGTTTTGTATATAGAGTTTGCATGTACGGGGCGTGGCCCCTTTAAGAGCGCGGGAAAACGCGGGCAAACGCGATGACGTCACAAACCACATCCCTGCAGTTTTTCCCCAAAAAAACAACAACTGACACTGCGACCACCGAGGAACAGGTCTAACGGGCACCCCACGGCCGCGATGGCGGTCGGCAACGCAGGAAAATTGCTGTTCATCACCGACACTCTCTCCGGTCGTCGTTTTCTGTGCGACACCGGAGCGCAGTGCAGCATTTTACCCACGTCCACCCTCGATGTGCAGACGGGGAATCACAGCCCCACCCTTGAAGCGGCCAATGGCGGAGCAATTCGGACCTTCGGCAGATGGCAAGTGGAGGTGTGCCTCGGGGGGCAACGCTTTCACTGGGATTTTGTTACGGCCAAAGTTTCCCAGCCCCTCCTCGGCACGGATTTCCTGTGCGGCAACAGCCTCCTGGTCGACGTCAGGAACCGGCAGCTGATCAACGCAGCAACTTTTCATTCTCTTCTGTGTTACCGCAGTAACACTACGTCACGCACCGTCTCCTGTGCGTTCCCGACTCCTGATGAGTTCGCTCGCCTGCTCGGCGAATTCCCCGACCTGACAAGACCCACGTTCTCCTCCACAGCCACGAAACATGGCGTGGAACACCACATCACCACCAACGGCCCCCCGGTCTACGCGCGAACCTGGAACCTGGCAAGCTGGCGGTCGCAAAGGCGAAGTTCGCAACTATGGAATGGTTAGGGATTATTCACCAGTCGAATAGTCCCTGGTCTTCACCCCTCCATATCGTCCCAAAGCCTGGCGGCGGATGGCGGCCATGCGGCGACTATCAACACCTAAACGACGCCACCACTCCCGATTGGTAACCGATCCCCCATATCCAGGATTTCTTTGCCCATTTGTCAGGGAACACCGTGTTCTCTAAAGTCGACCTCATCTAGGGCTACCACCAGGTCCCAGTTCATCCACAAGACATCCAGAAGACCGCAGTCATCACCCCATTCGGCCTCTTCGAGTTTTTAAGAATGCCGTTTGGGTTAAAGAACGCCACCCAGGCTTTCCAACGCCTGATGGACTCCATGCTGCAGGACCTCAAGTTCCTCTTCGTCTACCTGGATGACATTCTATTTGCCAGTCCTACTAAGGAAGAACATACCTGTCACCTACGCACCCTTTTTCGACGCCTCAGCCAACACGGCCTGATTATCAACCTGGCCAAGTGTCAGTTTGGCCTACACCAAATTGACTTCCTGGGGCATCGCATCACCTCAGAGGGAGCAGTTCCTTTACCTTCGAAGGTAGAGGCGGTGATATCCTTTCCATGCCCGCAAAACATAAAGGCCCTGCAGGAATTCCTAGGCATGGTAAACTTTTACCACCGTTTCGTGCCTAAGGCGGCACTACTCATGCAGCCCCTGTACGAGGCCCTCAAGGGCAAGACTGGCAAGAACTCAGTAGACTGGACGGATGACATGGCCCGAGCGTTCGCCGACACCAAAAGCGCCTTAGCCAATGCGACTATGCTGGTGCACCCGCTGCCAGGAGCCACCATCGCCCTCACCACCGACGTGTCAGACTACGCAGTCGGTGCCGTGCAACAGCAGTGGGTGAACGGGACGTGGCAGCCGTTGGCATTCTTCAGCCGTCAACTACGGCAGAACGAGAGAGCATAAAGCACGTTCGACCGGGAGTTGCTCGCCCTTTTTCTGGCCATCCGCCATTTTCGGTTCCTTCTGGAAGGACGTCCTTTCACCGCCTTTGTGGACCATAAGCCGCTGACCTTTGCAATGTCCAAGACCGCCGAGCCGTGGTCAGCCCGACAGCAGCGTCAACTGAACTACATATCCGAATTCACCACGGATATACGGCACGTGGCCGGTAAGGACAACCTGGTGGCAGACTGCCTCTCCCACGCATTCGTCAATAGGGTTCATTTGGGCATCGACTACGCCCTCATGGCAGCGGACCAAGCCTCAGACCCGGAAGTCCAAGCTTACAGAACGGCCATCACTGGCCTCCAGTTGGCCGACGTCAAGTTCCATTCGGCAGGTACCACGCTGTTCTGTGACGTCTCCGTACAGGATACTCGCCATGTCGTGCCAGTCGTCTGGCGCCGCAAAGTGTTCGACGCCATACATGGGTTGTCACACCCTGGAATGAAGGCCTCTCAGAAACTGATGTCAGCGAAATTTGTATGGCATGGCATGCATAAAGACGTCCGCGACTGGGCCAACACCTGCGTGGTCTGCCAAAAGGCCAAGGTACAGCACCACATCAAAGCTCCGTTGGCCACCTTCACAGTTCCGGAGCGACGTTTTGACCATGTCAACGTGGACCTGGTAGGACCACTCCCACCCTCCCATGGTTTTTCACACATCCTGACCAAGGTTGACCGCACCACCAGATGGCCAGAGGCGGTCCCCCTGTCATCCACTACTTCGGCAGACGTGGCCAGGGCGCTCATTTCCTCCTGGATCGCCTGTTTCGGAGTGCCCGCAGATATTTCGTCAGACAGAGGACCGCAGTTTTTCTCCGAACTCTGGAACGCAGTGGCCCAAGGACTCGGTGTCAAATTACACCGCACCACAGCCTTCCACCCACAGGCGAATGGCCTCTGCGAACGCTTCCACCGCTCAATGAAAGCCGCCCTGAGGGCCAGCCTCCAGGACGCTGGATGGGCAGACAAGCTACCGTGGGTCCTGTTGGGCCTTCGCACGGCCCCCAAAGAAGACCTTCACTCTTCATCAGCGGAACTCGTGTATGGTCAGCCGCTGCGAGTCCCAGGGGATTTCCTACCAACATCGACGGAGCCCTGGTCCGCGTCTGCCCAGCTTGCTAGTCACCAAGAGGCGGCCAGATGTTTCGCACCGGTGCCCACTTCGCACCACGGGCTGCAGAGGTCACACGTTCCCATGGAGCTTCACAAGGCTGAATACGTTTTTATTCGCCATGACGCACATAGGGATCCACTCAAGGCCCCATATACCGGTCCTTTCCGCGTGTTGGAAGCAGGGGACAAAACCTTCACAGTAGATGTCGGTGGTAAACCGGACCACATTTCGGTCGACCGCTTAAAGCCAGCACATTTGGACCTCGACCGCCCCTTCGAAACAGCACAACCGCCGAGACGGGGTCGGCCACCCATCGTCGTTACGGCAGACCAAGTGCGACCACCTGCCAGACCGCCAGCCGCCCTGCAGCCTCCGCCTTGAGAGTACAGGAGTCATTCTGACAGGCTCGTCAGACCCCCTCACCGTTTGACTTTGTCCGTTAAAGCGAATTCTGGGGGGGGGCGTATGTGGCAGAACCACTGAATGTCTCTGGCTAACTGTATATAATTCTCTTTAACGATGTTCTAACACCAGCCTAAACCTGTACCATTGTGTTAGGCATTACTGTGTTTTGTATATAGAGTTTGCATGTACGGGGCGTGGCCCCTTTAAGAGTGCGGGAAAACGCGGGCAAACGCGATGACGTCACGTCGCAAATCACAGGACCGCCCAGGCAGTCCTCGTGGCATCTCCGTTGAGTAAAGACCTGTTTAATTGTTCTCTGGTGTCGATCTCAGTTATTCATAGGAATTCATTAATTCCTACAATGTAATGCTTATGTAAAAAGAAAAACGTCTGCCAAACCTGCTTCCAGCTTTCCCTGACAGCAACTGAGGCTCAAAATTGCCACCTCCCGATAACTCCCACCGATGTTTGGTGGGCAGGTGCAGCACCTGGAGGTGATCCAATGGCCAGAGACGAAAATGGTATCTGAGGTCGTAACGACGACATCTGACCTCGATTAACATATATTCACGAGGCTCCTGCCTGTTTCTGGGGGGAGGGAGGTTGAAAATCAGAGCGTGAGCCAGCACCTCAATGTCCTTTCCTATTGTGGTCTTGCTATTGTCTTGTTTATAGGCGCAATAGAGGCAGTAGGGACACAAAAATCACCACCTGGACTGTGGAAATTTTGGGAGTCCAGTTGATTACCAAATAGTTTTACTGTTTAAAAAAATAGCCTGTGCGAGTGTGAGTGTAAATACTAGTAATAAAATAAACACTGTTCTGAGTCCACATGACAATAAAGTAACATTTAGCAGCACATTTGTATGGTGTGATAGCAAAAACCTGCTCCAATCTCATGATGAAAACTAATCAAAAATGTTGTCGTAGAATTGAAGTGGACTTTAATTACAACTTTTATAACTGGAGTCTTCTTCAACTTAAAACGCCTTTCCTTTAAATGTGCACACTGCCTCCCATCTCCTAGTCTGTCACTATCAATTATTATACAAAACTCAAGTTGCAACTTTTTCTTGGCTATCAGATCTGATGCACTGGGTGGTCCTTCTGGACCTGGCCACTCATGAAAGTTGGCATCTGTTAACAGCTGTTGCAAATGCCAATACAGACTGGCACCAGGGCAGTTTGTTAGGACCTTCTATTATGTTTCTACCACCATGCCTTCCGTCCTCTTATTTTAGCAAAGATCTTGCAATATTTCAAGTATCTTCCAACTCACCAGCTGGCTGTGCTATGAAGCTTCCCCCAGAAACCTGATTAGGGACTTTTAACATAGAAGGGAGGTTTAAAGTTGGTGCCAACTACAACAAATGGCAGTGCACCATATGTTTTAACATTGGCAAGGTGCTAAAGCAAGAAAAGATAAAAACTGTAATTCAGCAGATTGTTGCGTTTGTACCTAAACCATTTGTGAGCAACAAAGAAACAATGAATGTTTTGTCTCCCAACAGCAACCGAACACGAAGGACTAGCCAATGATAATACAAGTGTTTTATCTTCCTATTTGTATACCAGTACCAAAATACTTGTATCTTAAAAAATATATTGGAAGTGTATTATGAATGTCTTGAGCATTCCTGCCCCCCCCCCCCGCCTCAGTTTCCTGTATGGGCAGCCATGGGGCACCCAGAGGCAGGGCTTCATATTTATCTTATTAAAATTCTGGTGTAGGGCACATGCTTCCTGTCTACAAATCTTACTTCCTATTGTCACGATATTCTGTCAACATTTACCTCCGTAAACTGCTATGCCAACATTTCCCATTCAATTTTGCTATGTCAACTGTCACTGTAGTGCAGGCTCTGAGCCACTAGGTGGCTCTGTGGAGTGGGTCTCAGAAGTCGGCCAATTTTGTAGCCATCTTGTATATTCAAAAAAGCTTATTTTCATCAACTGATTGTGCTTTTGATATTACTATATAAAGGATTTAAAGAAAACGGCTTCAATATTTGGATAGTTTGAATTCTTCTGGCTTTATGAACACATGTATCCAGAATCTCAGGTTTGATCTGTTATAAAACTAACATATTTCCCGTCAGCCCATTATACTGCCTATAGTAGTGGTTATTGAGTTCTATCTTTTATTCTTTTTCCTTTATAGATAACAAAGATTTTTCAAATGTTGCACATCTGGAACAGCTAAGAAAAAGTTATTTGAATGTGTGTCAGGAGTACACAACGAGCCAGTATCCAGAGCAGCCTTCCCATTTTCCAGATCTGATGACGTGTCTGACAGTGATCCACAGTGTTTCAGGTTAGTGTGTTACAGAAACATAACCAGTTGTAACTTGTGCTAGATTTGAAGTATCTCTATCATACACATAGCATTTCTGTTCTTGTGCTAATTAGCAACATCACCAACCGCCACCCCCCCCGCCCCACTCCAAAGAAGCACAGTTTCTTTTATCACATGCCACATGCATCACTCTTAAGAACCTTCCTACTACAGATCAAACTAGCAAAACTGGGCCATTGCATCTTGTTGCGAGTTGGACCTCTCTTGGTGGTACCAATGAAGAGATATTGGCTTCCATGCCATTAATGTGCATGTGACTATAAAAGGGGAGCGATGGGAAGAACAAAAGGTAATGGTGAGAAAGAAAGACCAGTCAAGATGACAAGACAAAGAAAGGTGAAGGTGAGGATGGAAAGGAAACAATCACACGGGGAGCTAAAAAAATTTAAACCAAACAATTAAGGAATTAAAGAAAGAAACAAACAAACATATCAAGCAGGGAAGACAAGGTAATATTGTAAAAAAAAAGACAAGAAACTAAGAAAGAGAGAAATGAAGACAGGAAGGAGAAAAGTACAAGATAAAGAGAAGAAAGAAATGAGTGAAGACTAAAGGGGATATTTTAATCCCCCACCCCCAGATTGGCAGGAACAGCAGGGGCTAAGATGGCGGGTGCAGGGTGGGGGGTTTGCGCCGTATTCCCGCGCTCCCACCACCTTCACTTACCTGAAATCAGAAACACGATGGCTGCCCGCCCCAAAGTAGCTGGGACCTTATTTAAATGGTGAAGTCACATCCCAATGGGGCCGGCCAGTATCGGACCTACCAGCAAAAGTTGGAGGCATGCTGCATCCTGGTCACAAGAGGCCCAGTTCAGTGTCTTTTTAAAACTTTTTAAAGGTTCCTTGTGAATCAGGAGGACCTCCTGCCTCCTCCGATTGCAAATTTAACCAATCACCACCCCTCACCCAGCACCCCCCCTCCCCCACAACCACCTTGCTGGCAACCATTTTTGTGGCTCATCAGCAGTGGCCTGACCCCCCACCCCCCTACCAGCCACAAATTTCCACTCTTGCCACCCAACGTGGATGATATCCATGCCGGCTTTGGGTGAGAGTCAGTGTTGGGGCATTCAAACAAAGCCCGGGAGTTAAAATCTCCCAGGACTCATGCTCCAGGGGGCCGGACAGATTACCGCCCGCTTCATCCCCTGCACCCCTGATTCTTGCCCCGTGTTTAAATTGGGGATTCTATTTTTAAAAAGGAAAAGGCATACTGGGAACGAAGACAAACAATGCAAGAAGCTGAATCAATAAAAGGAAGGACTCAAGGGATGGAAACAGAAGGTAGAAATCACTCCCATTATGAGTTTCCAAATCCCTTTGTTGCTCATACGGAGATTTTAGGTAGGCTCTTCTAAATGTATAAATTTGATACCAGCACTAAGTCTGAAATTTGTTAGCTGGTGGATGAGTGGAAAATACTACAGATACTGGACATCAGAATACTGGACATCAGAATAACAACAAGAAATGCTGGAAATGCTCATCAGCTCAGTCAACTGTAAGGAGAAAAGACAGGTTTTGAATTTTAGGGCGTGTAATCCTTCATCAAAACTCTCACAATGTAGAACGAAGATATTCCCTCAACATTATAAAACCCAACTGTACTTTGCATGATCATCAGAATATTGAGTTTGAGTTTTAGCCATAGCCCAGGGTTTACAGCTAAAAATCCAACTCAGACTTATGGTTTGCACCTGTGACAAACCTGGTGCTGAGTGCTCTGCTCTGTCCAGTTGCTGTGATAAAACTGAATTATATTTAAAGGTGAAGATCGGGGGCTGAAAACTCCAGGATTCCCACTCCGCCAGTGGAGGTTCAGTGCAGCGGAGCTCCCAGTTGCTCAAGCCCAAAGAGGTCGACCCTCGTCTCACATTGTGGGGACAGGGTCACTTTCATGGTCGGGGTGGGCCATTGGCACCTATAGGGACACTTCACCCTGACATTGGCCCCTGAACATTGGAGAAGCAGACATGCCCAGGGAGGGTGCAACGAGGGGGAAAGGTTTTTTTTAATGAAGCTACTGGTGGATTTTCTTAAAGTAATTGATCCTATCTGGAATTGAGTATCTTTGGCTGCCAAAGTTGTGGGGCCTTTCCTGGAGCCTCAATGGGAATCACGCCTGCTTGTAGCTGGACAGTCCTGTTGAGGACAGCCAAGGGTGTAGTGGTTAGAATTATCACTGTAGCCGTGGGAACTTCCACAGACTCAACCTTTTGACATGGGCGGGGTGGGGGGGGAGGTGGTGCAGGATTTAACGTCTTCTTTCCAGACACACATGAATCCCAGCCGAACCAGGTTCAGCCCCATTCCTCGGCCCTCGTCCACCTGTTCCACTGAAGACGTGCCCAGGACCCGATTGAAATTTTTGGACCCTTAATCTCAATGACATAGTGTGATTATTAAACTGATGCTATTAATAAACTTGTGGTGTGATTTTATATTATCAGATTGTATCATGCAGCAGGGCTCTCTCTAGGGGTGGGTGTACAACCTGATTATGATAGTTTCACAATTATAAATGTTTAAAATGAAAATGACCAAAAATCTATCTGGAACATCTGCTCTGTTGGTACCAGGGCTCAGAAATGTGTACACTGACTACATTTAAAGTGCCATACAAGTGGAGTTTTCTGTTTCCACTCCCTCCATAGCAGTGTGAAGCAGAATCCCAATACGGGTACTAACAATAATGCATCCAATTAAACAGCATCAAAGGCAAATATTCTCTCCTTTATGCTATTTAGCAATAGTGAAAGGAATCAAAGTCTAGCATGGGATGTTGTACAATGTTGTGTGTTGGTCATTGTGCAGACAGCTACTGATTGTAGTGATGTGTGTGGCCATTACATAAAAGGGAGCAGTTTTAGTACTTTTGATAGTTATGTCATGTGCCAGGGAAGGATCTTACTCAAATAGGAATTCTATGGTTATATTATTGTGTTGTTTTTTTGCAGATATTCATTGATTCCAATAGTTTATCATACATTACATTTACTATGTACAACATTGAAGGTAGAGCATGCGTGGTACAGTGTTGTCGTGAGTCAGCTTTACTGAATTACTTGGGTTGGGCACAATACTGAAGACTGATTCCAGGATGTGGCTGTGATGTTGAGGTATATTATCATGCCAGACTGCTGTGTAAATGCCTGGTCAATTTTAGTTGTGTCATCAGAGCTTTGGGCCACCCTTCCCGGGTGGGGTTGAGCACGGTCCAGATGGTTGGTGTGTCAGCTATGTGGAGTATGTTCCCTGCTGACCAGCTGCACCAGCGAGGCAGAAACGGCTACCAAATAACAAAAGATTTCCATTGGTTCAGACTCAGCAGAGTAGACTTTGACTTTACACGATAGTGTAAAACAAGTGGTAGCAAGTCGGCAGCCCTTGAAGTCAATGTAAATAAAAACGGGAGAGATATAAAATGGGCTGCCGATTCACTGTCACTCATTTTACACTATCGCACAAAGTCAGAATCAACCCCAGGGAGTCAATGATTTTCTTGAGCTGGACTATTTTCTATGGTGTCTCAATTCACATTGATTGCGTAGGGGCAGGGGTGTGGGATCCTTCTGTAGGATATACTGATGGGCTGTTGTTAAGGGAAACCCAAGGTCTTGCTCATGTTGGTGAGAGTAAGAGGAGCATCACTAAAGGGAGCCATAACAACAGAAAATGCTGGAAAAGCTCAGCAGACCAGGCAGCATCTGTGGAGAGAGAAACAGAGTTAACGTTTCAGGTCGAAGACCCTTCGTCAGAACTGGAAAAAAACAGGAAATAGAATAGATTTTAAAGCAAGTTAGGGGCTGGGAAAAGGGGGAGCATATGAAGGAACAAAAGGGAAGGTCAGTGATAGGATAGAAAGCAGGAAAGATTAAGAGACATTGAGAGACATTAAGAGATATTCGAGGCAAGAGGAGGTGGTAATAGGACAGATTAAGTAACAAAGGATGGCTCTAGATGGAGTGTGAATTGCGCTGGCAGAGTGAAGGACAGCTGCCAAGTGGGAGGGAAAAAAAAAAAATATATATATATATATATGTGATAGGGGCCGAGTTTATGATCTGAAATTGTTGAACTTGATGTTGAGTCCAGAGGGCTGTAGAGTGCTGTAATGTATATACCTTTAAGTGGGGAACTATCTTTTACAGCTCATGTATACTGCAGTACCGGCAGTGACCACACCTGTATATAGCCCTGAGTAGTAATCTGTACAGATCAGTTCCACTGTGAGCCACGTTGAGTAAACACCTGTTGTACCGTTCTCCGCAGTCTGTGTCTTATTATACACGGACACTACATTGGCGATGAGGCAAGTTCGAACCTACCTGCAACTCTGCATCACCTCCCGGGGATTCGTTCCTGGAGATCAGTGGATTGGAGGTCAAGGCCAGAGACTCGGGCGTTGACCACGGGCAACCGCCCAGTCATCCAGCAGAGACTCGAGAATTGCAGGGGAGGCTGTCGAGAGCCAGGCTTGGCTTTCCAGTCGAGGTGGTGCAGCGAAACGGGCTGGCAACAGGTAGTGCGCAGACCCTTCCCGGACAGCAGTGGGCTAGAGCCCGACCGAGCGGCACAGCAAAGGGCCGAGCAGCGTCGACGGGGGAGAGAGAGAGAGGGCAGTGCGCACAGGGCGCAGCTGGAGTTCAGGGGCTGAGCAGCGTCGGAGAGAGGGAGAGAGAGACGCGCAGAAACCCACAAGGCGCTGCCATTGCCACGAGGACCGCCGAGAGCGGCATTGGCAGCAGCGCAGGAGAAGCGCGCGAAACCTACAGGGTGCCGCCATTGCCACGAGAACCGCCGGGAGCGGCATTGGCAGCAGCGGGGGAGGAAGGAAAGCGCGGGAGACGCCATTTTAAGCCATTGGGCGACGCCATTTTAAACCACACCCAAAATGCCGAAGAGTGGCAGTATCACCGCATTTGACAATGAAGTCGAAGGTTGGACTACATATGTCGAACGAATAGAGGTGTACTGCAAGGCAAATGAGGTGTCAGATGACAAGAAAGCGTCAGTATTGTTAAATTTAATGGGTGCAAAGACGTATGGTTTATTACGAAATCTAGTAACCCCAACGAAGCCAATGGAAAAGAGTTTTGAAGACATAGTAACGATACTAGAGGAACATTTAAACCCCACACCGCTGCTGATAGCAGAAAGATTCAAGTTTCACAAACGGAACCAGCATAAGGATGAAAGCAATGCTGATTATTTAACAGAACTGCGCAAACTATCGAAACACTGCCAGTTTGGAGCGGGACTGGCAGATACCTTAAGGGACAAGTTTGTGTGTGGGCTTCAAAGTGAAGGAACCCAGAAACGGCTTTTATCTGAAAAGGACCTTACGCTGGAAAAGGCTTTCAGCATTGCGGTATAATATGAAGCAGCAGCACGGGGTGCTGCAGAGATACAACAGAGACCGTAAGAATATGGCACAAACGAAATGTCATATGGAACAGAGAAGTGCTATCGCTGCGGCAGAACAACACACGACCAGAATGATTGCTGGTTCAAAGACAAAGTGTGCAGACAGTGTGGAAAAGTAGGACACATAGCACGAGTCTGCAGGTCAGGAAAGAAAACCAGCAATAAGAAACCTACCAAAGAAAAGTACAAGAAGGTACATAAGATGACGGAGAATAGTTCAGACAAACAAAAGAGTGATAACGACTCCGAAAGCAGGGAACTGAGTTGTCTGAAACTACATAATGTGATCACAACGGAGGATCACTGAACCATTTGGGTCACTCTCAAGATAGCAGGAGTCCAGGTAAAGATGGAATTGGACACAGGATCAGCCCTAACAGTCATAAACCGACGGGACTACGAGCGGCTATTCTCACACATACCCTTGAGAGACACAAAAATTATTTTGAAGACGTACACGGGGCAAAAAGTCTATCCCAAAGGAAAAATAAGGGTGACCGTTATATATAGCGGTAAGGAAACACCAAAACTAGACCTGTATGTATTACAAGATGGAGGACAACCATTACTGGGACGTGAATGGATCCGGAAAATAAAACTGGATTGGCATTCCATACAGGCACTGACTGTGGCTGACAAAAAGGATGACGACGTCACACCTGGGCGACTGTCAAAGATCCTAACTGATGCGAAAGAAGTGCTCCAGCAAGGACTCGGAACACTAAAAGGCATGACAGCGACGATTAAAATTGAAGAAAACGCAAGCCCAAAATTTTTTAAGGCCAAACCGGTTAGTCAAGGCTCCAGCACCGGAAAATGTGTCACAACTGAGGTCGTTCCTCGGGCTGGTAAACTACTACCATAAGTTCTTGCCAAATTTGTCTACAATACTGCACCCACTGAACACCCTACTGCAAACTGGGGTGCCATGGAAGTGGAGTGACGAATGTAGACGAGCTTTCCAGAAGAGCAAAACACTAATCACATCGAAAGAGGTATTGGCCCATTACAACCCAGCATTACCAATTCGGTTGGCATGTGATGCGTCACCCTACGGCATTGGAGCGGTGCTGTCGCATGAATTCTCAGACGGCTCAGAGAGGCCAATAGCCTTTGCGTCACGATCACTAACCTCAGCCGAGCGTAACTACGCCCAGATTGACAGGGAGGCCCTCAGCCTAGTGTGGGGAGTGAAAAAGTTCAATCATTATCTGCACGGGCAGAAATTCACCTTGCTGACGGATCACCAGCCTCTTGTCTCCATTTTTAATCCGAAGAAAGGCGTTCTGGTGATGACTGCGCAACGACTACAAAGATGGTCACTTTTTCTCGGGGCGCACCACTATGAGATTGAATATAAGGGCACGAAACAGCATGGAAATGCTGATGGGCTATCACGCCTGCCACTGCCTACTGCGGAGGAAGCACCAGCAGTGGATCCTGTTGAAATATTCCATTCGACTATAGTTGAATACCTACCGGTAACTAACGCTTGTATCGAAAAGGAAACCCGAAATGACCCAACACTGTCTCGGGTATATGATTTGATGGTGAAGGGATGGCCAGCACATGGCAACTCACTGTTGCCAGCATTCTCGACAAGGAGAGAACAGCTGTTAGTGTGCCGGGGGACCTTGATGTGTGGATTCCGAGTGGTAATTCCACCCAAGTTAAGGGATAGAGTGCTCAATGAGCTTCATGAGGGTCATCTGGGAGAGGTAAAAATGAAAAGCCTAGCCAAGGCTTATGTGTGGTGGCCGGGAATCGATAAACAAATCGAGGATCTGACCAAGAGTTGCTCAGGATGCCAGAAAGTCCAAAATGCACCACCACAGGCCCCTCTACACCCATGGGAGTGGCCCTCATCTCCATGGCAACGGGTGCATATTGATTTTGCTGGTCCATTCATGGACTCAATGTTTTTAATAGCCATGGATGCGCACTCGAAATGGCCTGAGGTCATCAAAATGTCCTCCACCACCACGGAGAAAACTATTGCAGTCCTACGGACCATTTTTGCCAGGAATGGCTTGCAGAACAGATTTGCTCCGACAACGGACCACAGTTTGTGTCCGAAGATTTCCGGAGGTTCTTGAAAAAGAATGGGGTAAGGCATTACACATCCGCCCCGTATCATCCAGCCACAAATGGATTGGCTGAGAGGTTCGTACAAGCCTTTAAGAAGGCAATAAAGGCTATGTACAATGACAACATTCCGCTGCAGCACAAGGTGGACAATTTCCTGTTCGCCTACCGGAATGCGACACATGCAGTCACCAACCAGGCCCCAGCCATGATGTTCTTTAACCGAAGGTTAAGATCTCACCTGGATTTGCTCAGACCAAACGTACGAAGAGATGTTGAGAGTAAGCAATTCCAGCACATCCACGAGAAGCCAACAAGGAGCTTCAATGTAGGGCAACCAGTCTTGGCCCGTGACTACCGAACCGAAAAATGGCAGCCAGGAACGATATGCACACGGCAGGGCCCACTAATGTACACAGTGGATGTTGGGGAGAGCATCGTGAGACGCCATGCTGACCAGATCCTAGAGTCACAGGAACAAGTCAACCCCATGCCTCGCCCATACGTACCTGGTGATGAACCCAACGTACAAGTCGCATCTACCCCAGAAACAGTAGCATCGGAAGCTGATGAACCAACCGACGACAGGGGGCCAGAATCGCCTCAGCACCAAGAGCAAGACACTCGGGAAAGGCGCTATCCAGAAAGGATCAGGAAGCCTCCCCAAAGACTGAATATATAAATAGACTATTTTCAGCTAATGTTGCATGTTAAAAGTGTTAATTGTAATTAGTTTGATATTTAATTGTTAAATGAGTGTTATGGTACTCTTAATCTAAAAGGGGAGGAATTGTAATGTATATACCTTTAAGTGGGGAACTATCTTTTACAGCTCATGTATACTGCAGTACCGGCAGTGACCACACCTGTATATAGCCCTGTGTAGTAATCTGTACAGATCAGTTCCACGTTGAGTAAACACCTGTTGTACCGTTCTCCGCAGTCTGTGTCTTATTATACACGGACACTACAAGTGTCTAATCGAAAGATGAGGTGCTGTTCCTCGAGCTTACGCTGAGCTTCCGAGGAACAATGCAAGAGGCCAAGGACGGTGAGGTCTGAGTGGGAATGGGGCGGTGAATTAAAGTGACAGGCCACTGGGAGCTCGGGCTTACGGACTGAACGGAGGTGTTCTGCAAAGCAGTCACCTAACCTCACTAAAGGGAGGCCCATTGTACTGGATCTGGTTTGATTGTGTATTGAGTTTTCTTTTGGATGTTGTGCAGCATCTTATGCCATTAGGATCAGACCTTTGAAACCTTTCTTCTATCTAACAAAAGGCACAGAAAAAGTATTGTCGAAGTGAAATGGAATCTTTATTTCCATTTGCCCAGAAAGTACAGGCATAGCAAAAATAACTTAGGAGAGAGAAAGAGAGAACTCCTGGGGGTGACTTTCCAAGTACATGTGATGTCATAAAAACCTGGTCTGCTCCCAACACATTGCCCATGATTTTCCAATATGTGCTGGTGGTGAGGACAATAGAGCTGATTTTTCCCATTGGAATGTCCCATTAGCACCTTCCGTAGAACCACAAGCATTTACAGGGCAGAAGGCGGCCATTCAGCCCATCGTGTCTGTGCCAGCTCTTTGCTACAGCAATCCAAACTAATCCCACTGCCCCGCTCTCTCCCCATAGCACTGCATCTTTCTCTGCTTCAAATATTAATCCAATTTTCCCTTCAAAAAAAATAATGGTCTCTGCTTCAAACACTCCCTAGCGCAAAGCATTTCATTTTACTACAAACCTCTGTGCAAAGAAATGTTTCCAAAACTCACTCTTTCAATGATCATTTAAAATCCCTCATTACTGACTCCCCACCCAGTGGAAATAGTCTTTCCTTATTCACTCTATCAAAACTGTTTGGAATTTTAGAAACCTCTATTAAAACTCTGCTTAACCTTCTCCGCTCGAGTGGAAATAGTCCCAGTATCTCAAATGTCTCCTCATTATTATAGTTTCCTATCCCTGGCATCATCCTGTTGAATGTGTGCTGAACATTCACTATGGTTTTAATACCCTTTCTATCATGGGATGATCAAAGTTGCACACAGTACTTTAAGAATGACCTAGCCAATGTTTTGTATAAATTCATCATGCTCCTTTTTATAAAACCCCAAATTCTACTGGCCATTTTTTACCTACTTCTGTATACAGAGGTGACTCGACCTTGCTTTGACAGACAATTAGTGTAGGCAGAGGCTTCGACTCTTGATGTGCATTGTGACAGCATCCTGATAGAACAGATACATGCATAAGCTTGTTCTAATGCTTATAGCGAATGATTCTTTAGAAACAATCCAGTTCTCATTCACCTGGGAGTGGCCGTGTGTCTTCACAGAGTTCGGGTCAGTAGATAGCCAGAAGCAGAACTGTGCCACTTGCTCTGTTGCTAACATGCTAGGCTGGCACAGCAAGTGACAGAACTACTCGGCTGCAACCTTAGGCCTGTACATGGGGCTTGCTTTGCCTTCATTTTTGTCTATTATCTCTTAATCCCCTACTTATTAAGCCTTGGCACCAGAAGAGGAAATTAGCTCCAATTCCTCACATTTTCTGGTGGTTCCCAAAAATATCAAACTGTTACGTATTTCTATTTGCTGTTGTCAAACTGTTTTAACTCGACTCCATTAGCACCCTGCACGAGCAACAGCTGATATTTGTGAGGAGATGCCGGTGTTGGACTGGGGTGGACAAATGTAAGAAGTCACACAACACCAGGTTATAGTCCAACAGTTTTATTTGAAATCACAAGCTTTCGGGGTGCTGCTCCTTCGTCAGGTGAAGTGGAGAGATGCATAAAAACACAGCTTATATAGTCAGATAATAATGCCAGATGATTACAGGTAATCCTTCTAACTGCCATTTATCACACCTGACGTAGGGTCATCCAGACTCGAGTCATCGTTGGCTGGTTCTCTCTACACAGATGCGGCCGGACCTGCTGTGATTTCCAGCAAAAAAAATGTTTTTTTGTCTGTTTTTTGTTTTTCATACAGACCCCAGCATCTGCAACATTTGACCCCTTGTGACCCCACCTCATTGTTCTTTGATGTAATGTTTTCCTGATTGACCTGTTTGGACACCATTCACACCTTTGCTTGCTGTGATTATCTCTCTGCCGAGGTGTGATAAATGGCAGATAGAAGGATTACCTGTAATCATCTGGCATTATTCTCTGACTATATAAGCTGTGTTTTTATGCATCTCTCCACTTCACCTGATGAAGGAGCAGCGCTCCGAAAGCTTGTGATTTCAAATAAAACTGTTGGACTATAACCTGGTGTTGTGTGACTTCTGATATTTGTGAGGAAGGAGCTGGGGAAAGAGACCTCTCTGGAGTGGAGATCTGTACTGGTAGTATCTTATTATTTTTGTAAGCCTTTTGAGGTCATTGCAATATTTTCCGAAGTCCTCTGTATCTCTGTGTTTTGAAATTGTATTAAACTTCTGGACATGCCTAGCACGGTTATTTTGATGTTCACTTGCTATAAACAGTTGCATTTGCTGAGCTCATAAATTCTACTTTGCATTAATTGTTTTATTAAAGCAGTGAACCTGATGCTCCCCTGAATGTGGTTAATAGCCTTTGGAAATTCATTTTGCTTCAATTACCTCCAGCATAAAAATCATTCACTTAATAATTGAGGCTAAGAGCTCCTCTGATCTCTCATTTGATAAAGGCAATCAGTGTGGAACTGAGCCATACTGAAGGGGAAAGTCTCAGTTCAATCCCTTGTCTGTGTTGTGCTTGCTGATCTTAGCCATGGTGGTGGTGTGGGTACCCCTGGGTTCAGAAGGGGAAAACGGAGTCAGCTACCCTCTATCCAGTGACCTCTGCGAGAAAGTATACAAGTGTACGGATGAAGTGTGGGGTAGGATCAGGTTCAGACATAGTGCCCCCATGCTCATTTAGCCTGGCTTACAAATGAAGAATGGCTGGGTGTCGCTGCCAGCAAGGTAGGCATCTCTATATTGGTTTCTCTCATCAGGCCAGCTGCCTGTGGAGACACAGCCTGCACTTGCAGTTCACCCCGAGTATGTAGATTAGGCCCGAAGACCAATGGCTATCGTTTCTCAGGCCTCCATCTTGAGACGAGCACTGCATATGCAGCGCCAAGTCTGGGCTCAAATATGGGCCCAGACTCATTTCTACCACAGTTTCTTCCGGTGCACAGCGAAGGAAAAGAGTCAAGACATATCCAGAAATTGTAGACCAGTAACTAAGATCCTGAGAGATCTAGTGAACACTTAGAGAAACTTCACTAGCTTACAAACAGTGAATGTGGATTCAGGAAATTAAGGTTGTGTTTAATTAATCTGGTGGAATTTTTTGAAAATATTGCCTACTGGGGATGTACAATTAATTTTATATAGTAGGATTGTCATAAAGCTTTTAACCAGGTTTTACATTGGCATTTAATGTTTAAACTAAGTAGTCAGAATATAGGGCAGAGTGTGGCACTGGGTGGAAATTAGATATAAATGGGAACTTTTCAGACTATCAAGAAGTTGCGAGCAAGTACTCCAGGTGCAGTCTTGGGACCTTTGCCATTCTTAATGTATATTCATGATTTGGATGGTGAAAGCAAAATTTCCAGGCTTGCAGATTATTCCAAAGTAGAAAGCATGGTACATAATGACAAACCAATGCAACCAGATTAGGTAAAATTTACAACTTTTGGGGTAGTAAGTGGAAGATACAGTATGGATGAATGTAAAATAGTCAATATGGGAGTAAGGCATCAAAAGAAGTAGTATATATTCTTAAGAAGGAATATGTGTTAAGCAGAACAGTGGTGCTGCATGTTAATTGGTAAGAGGCCTAGACATTATCGTAGATAAATCTATGAAACCGTCTGTGCTAGCTTAAGTACAAAAGGAAAATAATTATTGGTGTTAATTAGCAAAGGGCTGGAAAACAAATTGAAAGATTGCACTGTTGCTCTATCAAACCGTAATCAGACTGTCGCTGCAGTTCTGCGTGTGGTTCTGGTCATCGAATCAAGGGGGTTGAGAGGCAAGTAACAAAGATTGATTCCCAGATGTCAACGTTAAGGATAGAAACTGCAGAGGTGCCTGCCACAATCTTCCAATCCTACATAGATACGGGGTGGTGCCAAAGGACTGGAGGATTGCAAATGTTACACCCTTGTTCAAAAAAGGGGAGAAGGATAAACCTGGCAATTACAGGCCAGTCAGTTTAACATTGGTGATGGGGAAGCTTTTAGAAACAATAAACGGGGAGAAACTTAAGAGCCACTTGTACAAGCATGGACTAATAAAGGAGAGCCAGCACGGATTTGTTAAGGGCAAATCGTGTTTGACTAACTTGATTGAGTTTTTTGATAGAGAGGGTGGATGAGGGCAGAGCAGTTGATGTTTATATGGACTTTCAAAAGGCGTTTGACAAAGAACCACATATTAGGCTTGCTAGCAAAATTGAAGCCCACAGGATAAAAGGGGCAGTAGCAGAATGGATACAAAATTGGCTAAGGGATAGAAAACAGGGACTTGTGGAGAATGGCTGTTTTTCCAGAGTGGAGGGAGGTATACAGTGACGTTCCCCAAGGTTCAGTACTAATGCCACTGCTGTTTTTGATAAACATTAATGACTTGGACATGGGGGTACAGGGCTAAATTTCAAAATTTAAAGATGACACGAAACTTGGAAGTGTAGTAAACAGTAAGGAAGATAGAAATAGACTTCAAGAAGACAGACAGGCTGGTGGAATGGGCGGACACATGGCAGATGAGATTCAACACAGAGATGTGAGGTGATACATTTTGGTAGGAAATATGAGGAGAGACCATGGGCTAGAAATTCAGTGGCCTGCGCCACCAGTTTGCGCCCAAAGAGGGCTTTTGCACCATTGTGCAAACCTACCGCGATATTTAGCGGGGCGCTAATGGCGGCGTTAGCCAGTAGCGCTGCGCCGCCACCGATGACGTCATCGGTGTGCGCAGCGCCCCGCTGGCCATATTTGGTTGCTGCCGCCTCCCCCGCGCCGGCCGCAAACAGCGACCGGTACACGGGGCCTACCTGTGCCGGTAGTGGGGCGAGTTAAGGTGGAGGTGCGGCCGGCCGCTTTTTCGGCGGCCGCCTGCCCGCACCTCCGTCCCCGGCCTCCTACGCCCCCCCCCCCGCGGCATTGCCGGCTGTTTCCAGAGAGCCCGGCACTTCTCCTTGGTGCCGGGCTCATTTGCCGGCACTCGCGAGCGGGGATCGCGCTGTTGCAGGCACCTCCCCCTTAAGAGTGAGAGGAAGGCCTGCAGTACCGCAGGCTGCCGTGCCGCAGCGGGTGGCGCTGCGGCACTTTGCACGCCGATATTCAGTTTCAGCGCCCCAAGCGGGGCGCCGAAACCCTTGTTTAGCGGCCGGCTTCCACTTGGGGCGCTGAAACTGAATTTCCCGCTGGCGCAAGTGGCTCCGCGCGCAGCGGTAATTCCGGCGCCCAGGCGAGCTGGGCGCCCCTAACTGAATTTCTAGGCCCATACACCTTAAATGGTACAATTTTAAAGGGGGGTGCAAGAACAGCGAGACCTGGAGGTGCTTGTACACAAATCTTTGAAGGTAGCAGGACAGGTTAACAAAACAGTTAATAAAGCATATGGGATCCTGGAGCTCATAAATAGAGGCATAGAGTACTAAAGCCAGGATGTGTTGCGAAACCTATATAAAACACTAGTTCGGCCCCAGCTGGAGTATTGTGTTCAATTCTGGGCACCACGCTTTAGGAAGGACATGAAGGCTTTGGAGAGTGTGCAGAAGAGATTTACTAGAATGGTTCCAGGGATGAGGGACTACAGAGAAGGCTAAGAGGAGATTTGAAAGTGGCATTTAAAATCATGAAGGGTTTAGATAGAGTAAATAAAGAGAAACTGTTTCCAATGGCTGAAGGGTCGATAACTAAAGGGCACAGATTTAAGGTGATTGGCAAAGGAACCAGAGGCGACATGAGGAAAAACGTTTTTATGCAACGAGTGGTTCAGATTTGAAATGCACTGCGTGATAGGGTGGTGGGCACAGATTCAATAGTAGACTTCAAAAGGGAATTGGATAAATACTTGAAGGAGAAAAAATTGCAGGGATATGGAGAAAGAGCAGGGGAGTGGGACTAACTGGATTGCTGTTTGAAAGAGCCGGCGCAGACTCGATGGGCCAAATGGCTGCCTTCTGTGCCATAATAATCTATGATTCTATGAAGAAAGGTGGTCGGGTTTCTTATCTTTAGCAAGGAAGAGACTATGAGGTGATCTAATTGAAATGATCCAAGCACCAGGGAGCACAAGATAAAGTTAGACAGTTAGCAGCAAGAAGGGTCGTCATGTGGAATAGTTAATTGATTTGTGGCTGAGGGAAGGTTGTTGGTGTGGACTTTGTCGGCCCAATTTTAGGAATGTGTGCTACAGGCAGGGTGCCTCAACTGCCAACTGCACATTACGGGAATTGCGGACACATTAGGTACAATTTTACATCCATTTTAATGAGCTGAAAAACGTTGGCCTCATGCCCAACTTTCCAATGTATGTTGCCAGCGGGCAAGGCTCTCAATGGCAGCGTGCATTTGTAAAACTGGTCTTTATAGGGTGAGTAGGTGAGGGTCAGAAGGTGAGGGTCAGTAGGTGAGGGTGAGTGGGTGAGGGTGAGTGGGTGAGGGTGAGTGCGTGAGGGTGAGTGGGTGAAGGTCAGTAGGTGAGGGTCAGTAGGTGAGGGTGAGTCAGTGAGGGTCAGTGGGTGAGGGTCAGTAGGTGAGGGTGGGGTGAGTAAGTGAGGGTGAGCAGGTTAGGATGAGTGGGTGAGGGTGAGTGATTGAGTGAGGGGGAGTGAGAGTGAGCAAGTGAGGGGGAGTGAGTGAGGGGGAGTGAGGGTGAGTGAGTGAGATTGAGTGAGTGAGTGAGTGCGAGGGTGAGTGAGGGTGAGTGAGTGAGGGTGAGTGAGAGTGAGTCAGTGAGAGTGAGTAAGTGAGGGTGAGTGAGTGTGAGTGAGAGTGAGTGAGTGTGTGAGTGAGTGAGAGTGAGTGAGGGTGAGTGAGTGAGGGTGAGTGAGGGTGAGTGAGGGTGAGTGAGGGTAAGTGAGGGTAAGTGAGGGTAAGTGAGGGTGGGTGAGAGAGAGTGAGAGTGTGCGTGAGAGTGAGTGAGGATGAGTGAGTGAGAGTGAGTGAATGAGGATGAGTGAGTGAGGGTGAATGAGGATGAGTGAGTGAGGGTGAGTGAGTGAGTGAGTGATGAGTGAGGGTGAGCAGGTTAGGTATGAGTGGGTGAGTGTGAGTGAGTGAGTGAAGGGGAGTGAGAGTGAGCAAGTGAGGGGGAGTGAGTGAGGGTGAGTGAGTGAGAGAGAGAGAGAGTGATTGAGTGGGGGTGAGTGAGAGTGAGTCAGTGAGAGTGAGTGAGTGAGGGTGAGTGAGGGTGAATGTGGGTGAGTGAGGGTGAGTGAGGGTGAGTCAGTGTGAGTGAAGGTGAGTGAGTGTGAATGAGGATGAGTGAGTGAGGGTAAATGAGGATGAGTGAGTGAGGGTGAGTGAGTGAGTGAGTGGTGAGTGAGTGAGTGAGTGAAGGTGAGTGAGTGAATGTGAGTGAGAGTGAGGGTTTGTGAGTGAGAGTGAGAGTGAGAGAGTGAGGGTGAGCGAGGGTGAGCAAGGGTGAGCGAGGGTGAGCGAGGGTGAGCGAGGGTGAGCGAGTGAGGGTGAGCGAGTGAGGGTGAGTGAGTGAGGGTGAGTGAGTGAGGGTGAGTGAGTGAGTGAGTGAGTGTGAGTGAGGGTGTGTGAGTGAGTGAGTGTGAGTGACTGAGAGTGAGTGAGTGTGAGTTTGAGTGAGTGAGAGTGAGTGAGGGAGAGTGAGGGAGAGTGAGGGAGGGTGAGGGAGGGTGAGGGAGGGTGAGGGAGTGAGTGAGGGTGAGTGAATGAGTGTGAGTGAATGAGTGTGAGTGAGTGAGCGTGAATGAGAGTGAGTGTGAGAGAGTGAATGTGAGAGTGTGAGGGTGAGTGAGTGAGGTTGAGTGAGGGTGAGTGAGGGTGAGTGAGGGTGAAGGTGAGTGAAGGTGAGTGAGTGAGGGTGAGTGAGTGAGGGTGAGAGAGTGAGGGTGAGAGAGTGAGGGTGAGAGAGTGAGGGTGAGAGAGTGAATGTGAGAGAGTGATTGTGAGTGAGTGAGGGTAAGTGAAGGTGAGTGACTGAGGGTGAGTGATTGAGGGTGTGTGATTGAGGGTGAGTGATTGAGGGTGAGTGAAGGTGAGTGAGTGAGGGTGAGTGAGTGAGAGCGAGTGAGTGAGTGAGGGTGTGTGAGGGCGAGCGAGTGAGTGTGAGTGAGTGAGAGTGAGTGAGTGTGAGTGAGGGTGTGTGAGGGCGAGCGAGTGTGAGTGAGTGAGTGTGAGTGAGGGTGAGGGAGAGAGAGTGAGGGTGAGTGAGTGAGGGTGGGTGAGGGTGAGTGAGTGAGGGTGAGTGAGTGAGGGTGAGTGAGTGAGGGTGAGTGAGAGTGAGTGAGTGAGAGTGAGGGAGAGTGAGGGAGAGTGAGGGAGGGTGAGGGAGGGTAAGGGAGGGTGAGGGAGGGTGAGAGAGAGTGAGGGAGAGTGAGTGAGTGAGTGAGTGTGCGTGAGTGAGTGAGGGTGAGTGTGAGTGAGCGTGAATGAGAGTGAGTGTGAGAGAGTGAATGTGAGAGAGTGAATGTGAGAGAGTGAGGGTGAGTGCGGGTGAGTGAGGGTGAGTGAGAGTGCGTGAGAGTGAGTGAGAGTGAGTGAGAGTGAGTGAGGTTGAGTGAGGGTGAGTGAGGGTGAATGAGTGAGGGTGAGAGAGTGAGGGTGAGAGAGTGAGGGTGAGTGAGTGTGAGAGAGTGAATGTGAGAGAGTGACTGAGTGAGTGAGGGTGAGTGAAGGTGAGTGAAGGTGAGTGAAGGTGAGTGAAGGTGAGTGAGTGAGTGTGAGTGAGTGAGTGAGTGAGTGATTGAGGGTGAGTGATTGAGGGTGAGTGATTGAGGGTGAGTGATTGAGGGTGAGTGAGGGTGAGTGAGTGAGGCTGAGTGAGTGAGGGTGAGTGAGAGTGAGTGAGTAAGTGTAAGAGTGAGTGGGAGTGAGTAAGAGTGAGTGAGTGTGTGTGAGCGTGTGTGAGGGTGTGTGATGGTGTGTGAGTGAGTGATGGTGTGTGAGGGTGTGTGAATGAGTGTGGGTGAGTGAGGGTGAGTGAGGGTGAGTGAGGGTGAGTGAGTGTGAGTGAGTGTGAGTGAGTGTGGGTGAGTGAAAGTGGGTGAGAGAGCGTGAGTGAGCGTGAGTGAGAGTGATGAGAGTGAGTGAGTGAGTGAGCGTGAGTGAGGGTGAGTGAGTGAGTGAGTGAGAGTGGGTGAGTGAGTGTGAGTGAGTGAGTGGTGCGTGAAGGTGAGTGAGTGAGGGTGCGTGAGTGAGTGAGTGAGTGTGAGGGCAAGTGAGGGCGAGTGAGGGTGAGTGAGGGCGAGTGGGGGCGAGTGAGGGCAAGTGAGGGCGAGTGAGTGAGGGTGTGTGAGGGCGAGCGACTGAGTGAGGGAGAGAGAGTGTGAGTGAGGGAGAGTGAGGGAGAGTGAGGGAGAGTGAATGTGAGAGAGTGATTGTGAGTGAGTGAGGGTGAGTGAGGGTGAGTGAAGGTGAGTGAGTGAGTGTGAGTGAGTGAGGGTGAGTGAAGGTGAGTGAGTGAGTGTGAGTGATTGAGGGTGAGTGATTGAGGGTGAGTGATTGAGGGTGAGCGAGTGAGAGTGAGTGAGAGTGAGTGAGTGAGAGTGAGTGAGGCAGTGAGGCAGAGTGAGGCAGAGTGAGTGAGAGTGAGTGAGTGAGTGAGTGAGAGTGAGTGAGTGAGTGAGTGAGTGTGAGTGAGTGAGAGTGAGGGAGAGTGAGGGAAGGTGAGGGAGAGTGAGGGAGAGTGAGGGAGGGTGAGGGAGGGTAAGGGAGGGTGAGGGAGGGTGAGGGAGGGTGAGTGAGTGAGTGAGGGTGAGTGAGTGTGAGTGTGAGTGAGTGTGAGTGTGAGTGAGCGTGAATGAGAGTGAGTGTGAGAGAGTGATTGTGAGTGAGTGAGGGTGAGTGAGGGTGAGTGAAGGTGAGTGAGTGAGTGTGAGTGAGTGAGGGTGAGTGAAGGTGAGTGAGTGAGTGTGAGTGATTGAGAGTGAGTGAGTGAGAGTGAGTGAGGCAGTGAGGCAGAGTGAGGCAGAGTGAGTGAGAGTGAGTGAGTGAGTGAGTGAGAGTGAGTGAGTGAGTGAGTGTGAGTGAGTGAGAGTGAGGGAGAGTGAGGGAAGGTGAGGGAGAGTGAGGGAGAGTGAGGGAGGGTGAGGGAGGGTAAGGGAGGGTGAGGGAGGGTGAGGGAGGGTGAGTGAGTGAGTGAGGGTGAGTGAGTGTGAGTGTGAGTGAGTGTGAGTGTGAGTGAGCGTGAATGAGAGTGAGTGTGAGAGAGTGAATGTGAGAGAGTGAGGGTGAGTGAGGGTGAGTGAGGGTGAGTGAGGGTGAGTGAGGGTGAGGGTGAGTGAGGGTGAGTGAGTGAAGGTGAGTGAGTGAGGGTGAGAGAGTGAGGGTGAGTGAATGAGTGTGAGAGAG
Organism: Somniosus microcephalus; assembly: GCF_052327205.1. NCBI lineage: Eukaryota > Metazoa > Chordata > Chondrichthyes > Squaliformes > Somniosidae > Somniosus > Somniosus microcephalus. The sequence goes on from NC_140989.1 coordinate 264,988,631, forward strand.
TGAATGTGAGAGAGTGATTGTGAGTGAGGGTGAGTGAGGGTGGGTGAGTGAAGGTGAGTGAGTGTGAGTGATTGAGGGTGAGTGATTGAGGGTGAGTGAGAGTGAGTGAGTGTGAGAGTGAGTGAGAGTGAGTAAGAGTGAGTAAGCGTGAGGGTGAGTGATTGAGGGTGAGTGAGAGTGAGTGAGAGTGAGTAAGAGTAAGAGTGAGTAAGAGTGAGTGAGGGTGTGTGAGGGTGTGTGAGGGTGTGCGAGGGTGTGTGAGTGAGTGAGGGTGAGTGAGTGAGTGAGGGAGAGTGAGGGATTGAGGCAGAGTGAGTGAGTGAGTGAGTGTGAGTGAGTGTGGGTGAATGAAAGTGGGTGAGTGAGCGTGAGTGAGTGAGTGAGAGTGAGTGAGCGTGAGTGAGAGTGAGGGTGAGTGAATGAGTGAGCGTGAGTGAGGATGAGTGAGTGAGTGAGTGAGGGTGAGTGGGTGAGGGTGAGTGAGTGAGTGAGGGTGAGTGAGTGAGTGAGTGAGGGCGAGTGAGGGCGAGTGAGGGCGAGTGAGGACGCGTGAGGGCGAGTGAGTGAGTGTGTGTGAGGTCGAGTGAGTGAGGCTGAGTGAGGGAGAGTGAGAGTAAGTGAGTGAGAGTGAGAGTGAGAGAATGAGGGTGAGTGAGTGAGGGTGAGTGAGTGAATGAGTGAGTGTGAGTGAGGGTGAGTGAGAGTGAGTGAGAGTGAGTGAGGCAGAGTGAGGCACAGTGAGGGAGAGTGAGTGAGTGAGGGACAGTGAGGGTGAGTGAGGGCAAGTGAGGGCGAGTGAGGGCGAGTGAGGGCGAGTGAGGGCGAGTGAGTGAGGGTGTGTGAGGGCAAGTGAGTGAGTGTGAGTGAGGGTGAGTGAGAGTGAGTGAGGCAGAGTGAGGCAGAGTGAGTGAGAGTGAGTGAGAGTGAGTGAGAGTGAGTGAGTGAGAGTGAGAGTGAGTGAGAGGGAGGGTGAGGGAGGGTGAGGGAGGGTGAGGGAGAGTGAGTGAGTGAGTGAGGGTAAGTGAGTGAGTGTGAGTGAGTGAGTGTGTGTGTGAGTGTGAATGAGAGTGAGTGTGAGAGAGTGAATGTGAGAGAGTGAATGTGAGAGAGTGAGGGTGAGTGATTGAGGGTGAGTGAGAGTGAGTGAGTGTGAGAGTCAGTGAGAGTGAGTAAGAGTGAGTAAGAGTGAGTAAGAGTGAGTGATGGTGTGTGAGGGTGTGTGAGTGAGTGTGGGTGAGTGAGGGTGAGTGAGGGTGAGTGAGGGTGAGTGAGTGTGAGTGAGTGTGGGTGAGTGAAAGTGGGTGAGTGAGCGTGAGTGAGCGTGAGTGAGAGTGATGAGAGTGAGTGAGTGAGTGAGCGTGAGTGAGGGTGAGTGAGTGAGTGAGTGAGAGTGGGTGAGTGAGTGTGAGTGAGTGAGTGGTGCGTGAAGGTGAGTGAGTGAGGGTGAGTGAGTGAGTGAGTGAGTGTGAGGGCAAGTGAGGGCGAGTGAGGGTGAGTGAGGGCGAGTGGGGGCGAGTGAGGGCGAGTGAGTGAGGGTGTGTGAGGGCGAGCGACTGAGTGAGGGAGAGAGAGTGTGAGTGAGGGAGAGTGAGGGAGAGTGAATGTGAGAGAGTGATTGTGAGTGAGTGAGGGTGAGTGAGGGTGAGTGAAGGTGAGTGAGTGAGTGTGAGTGAGTGAGGGTGAGTGAAGGTGAGTGAGTGAGTGTGAGTGATTGAGGGTGAGTGATTGAGGGTGAGTGATTGAGGGTGAGCGAGTGAGAGTGAGTGAGAGTGAGTGAGTGAGTGAGTGAGTGAGGCAGTGAGGCAGAGTGAGGCAGAGTGAGTGAGAGTGAGTGAGTGAGTGTGAGTGAGTGAGTGAGTGAGAGTGAGGGAGAGTGAGGGAAGGTGAGGGAGAGTGAGGGAGAGTGAGGGAGGGTGAGGGAGGGTAAGGGAGGGTGAGGGAGGGTGAGGGAGGGTGAGTGAGTGAGTGAGGGTGAGTGAGTGTGAGTGTGAGTGAGTGTGAGTGTGAGTGAGCGTGAATGAGAGTGAGTGTGAGAGAGTGAATGTGAGAGAGTGAGGGTGAGTGAGGGTGAGTGAGGGTGAGGGTGAGTGAGGGTGAGTGAGTGAAGGTGAGTGAGTGAGGGTGAGTGAGTGAGGGTGAGAGAGTGAGGGTGAGTGAATGAGTGTGAGAGAGTGAATGTGAGAGAGTGATTGTGAGTGAGGGTGAGTGAGGGTGGGTGAGTGAAGGTGAGTGAGTGTGAGTGATTGAGGGTGAGTGATTGAGGGTGAGTGAGAGTGAGTGAGTGTGAGAGTGAGTGAGAGTGAGTAAGAGTGAGTAAGCGTGAGGGTGAGTGATTGAGGGTGAGTGAGAGTGAGTGAGAGTGAGTAAGAGTAAGAGTGAGTAAGAGTGAGTAAGAGTGAGTGAGAGTGAGTGAGGGTGTGTGAGGGTGTGTGAGGGTGTGCGAGGGTGTGTGAGTGAGTGAGGGTGAGTGAGTGAGTGAGGGAGAGTGAGGGATTGAGGCAGAGTGAGTGAGTGAGTGAGTGTGAGTGAGTGTGGGTGAATGAAAGTGGGTGAGTGAGCGTGAGTGAGTGAGTGAGAGTGAGTGAGCGTGAGTGAGAGTGAGGGTGAGTGAATGAGTGAGCGTGAGTGAGGATGAGTGAGTGAGTGAGTGAGGGTGAGTGGGTGAGGGTGAGTGAGTGAGGGTGAGTGAGTGAGTGAGTGAGGGCGAGTGATGGCGAGTGAGGGCGAGTGAGGGCGAGTGAGGGCGAGTGAGGACGCGTGAGGGCGAGTGAGTGAGTGTGTGTGAGGTCGAGTGAGTGAGGCTGAGTGAGGGAGAGTGAGAGTGAGTGAGTGAGAGTGAGAGTGAGAGAATGAGGGTGAGTGAGTGAGGGTGAGTGAGTGAATGAGTGAGTGTGAGTGAGGGTGAGTGAGAGTGAGTGAGAGTGAGTGAGGCAGAGTGAGGCACAGTGAGGGAGAGTGAGTGAGTGAGGGACAGTGAGGGTGAGTGAGGGCAAGTGAGGGCGAGTGAGGGCGAGTGAGGGCGAGTGAGGGCGAGTGAGGGCGAGTGAGTGAGGGTGTGTGAGGGCAAGTGAGGGAGTGTGAGTGAGGGTGAGTGAGAGTGAGTGAGGCAGAGTGAGGCAGAGTGAGTGAGAGTGAGTGAGAGTGAGAGAGTGAGTGAGTGAGAGTGAGAGTGAGTGAGAGGGAGGGTGAGGGAGGGTGAGGGAGGGTGAGGGAGAGTGAGTGAGTGAGTGAGGGTAAGTGAGTGAGTGTGAGTGAGTGAGTGTGTGTGTGAGTGTGAATGAGAGTGAGTGTGAGAGAGTGAATGTGAGAGAGTGAATGTGAGAGAGTGAGGGTGAGTGATTGAGGGTGAGTGAGAGTGAGTGAGTGTGAGAGTCAGTGAGAGTGAGTAAGAGTGAGTAAGAGTGAGTAAGAGTGAGTGATGGTGTGTGAGGGTGTGTGAGTGAGTGTGGGTGAGTGAGGGTGAGTGAGGGTGAGTGAGGGTGAGTGAGTGTGAGTGAGTGTGGGTGAGTGAAAGTGGGTGAGTGAGCGTGAGTGAGCGTGAGTGAGAGTGATGAGAGTGAGTGAGTGAGTGAGCGTGAGTGAGGGTGAGTGAGTGAGTGAGTGAGAGTGGGTGAGTGAGTGTGAGTGAGTGAGTGGTGCGTGAAGGTGAGTGAGTGAGGGTGAGTGAGTGAGTGAGTGAGTGTGAGGGCAAGTGAGGGCGAGTGAGGGTGAGTGGGGGCGAGTGAGGGCGAGTGAGGGCGAGTGAGTGAGGGTGTGTGAGGGCGAGCGACTGAGTGAGGGAGAGAGAGTGTGAGTGAGGGAGAGTGAGGGAGAGTGAATGTGAGAGAGTGATTGTGAGTGAGTGAGGGTGAGTGAGGGTGAGTGAAGGTGAGTGAGTGAGTGTGAGTGAGTGAGGGTGAGTGAAGGTGAGTGAGTGAGTGTGAGTGATTGAGGGTGAGTGATTGAGGGTGAGTGATTGAGGGTGAGCGAGTGAGAGTGAGTGAGAGTGAGTGAGTGAGAGTGAGTGAGGCAGTGAGGCAGAGTGAGGCAGAGTGAGTGAGAGTGAGTGAGTGAGTGAGTGAGAGTGAGTGAGTGAGTGAGTGAGTGTGAGTGAGTGAGAGTGAGGGAGAGTGAGGGAAGGTGAGGGAGAGTGAGGGAGAGTGAGGGAGGGTGAGGGAGGGTAAGGGAGGGTGAGGGAGGGTGAGGGAGGGTGAGTGAGTGAGTGAGGGTGAGTGAGTGTGAGTGTGAGTGAGTGTGAGTGTGAGTGAGCGTGAATGAGAGTGAGTGTGAGAGAGTGAATGTGAGAGAGTGAGGGTGAGTGAGGGTGAGTGAGGGTGAGGGTGAGTGAGGGTGAGTGAGTGAAGGTGAGTGAGTGAGGGTGAGTGAGTGAGGGTGAGAGAGTGAGGGTGAGTGAATGAGTGTGAGAGAGTGAATGTGAGAGAGTGATTGTGAGTGAGGGTGAGTGAGGGTGAGTGAGTGTGAGTGTGAGTGAGTGTGAGTGTGAGTGAGCGTGAATGAGAGTGAGTGTGAGAGAGTGAATGTGAGAGAGTGAGGGTGAGTGAGGGTGGGTGAGTGAAGGTGAGTGAGTGTGAGTGATTGAGGGTGAGTGATTGAGGGTGAGTGAGAGTGAGTGAGTGTGAGAGTGAGTGAGAGTGAGTAAGAGTGAGTAAGCGTGAGGGTGAGTGATTGAGGGTGAGTGAGAGTGAGTGAGAGTGAGTAAGAGTAAGAGTGAGTAAGAGTGAGTAAGAGTGAGTGAGAGTGAGTGAGGGTGTGTGAGGGTGTGTGAGGGTGTGTGAGGGTGTGCGAGGGTGTGTGAGTGAGTGAGGGTGAGTGAGTGAGTGAGGGAGAGTGAGGGATTGAGGCAGAGTGAGTGAGTGAGTGAGTGTGAGTGAGTGTGGGTGAATGAAAGTGGGTGAGTGAGCGTGAGTGAGTGAGTGAGAGTGAGTGAGCGTGAGTGAGAGTGAGGGTGAGTGAATGAGTGAGCGTGAGTGAGGATGAGTGAGTGAGTGAGTGAGGGTGAGTGGGTGAGGGTGAGTGAGTGAGTGAGGGTGAGTGAGTGAGTGAGTGAGGGCGAGTGAGGGCGAGTGAGGACGCGTGAGGGCGAGTGAGTGAGTGTGTGTGAAGTCGAGTGAGTGAGGCTGAGTGAGGGAGAGTGAGAGTGAGTGAGTGAGAGTGAGAGTGAGAGAATGAGGGTGAGTGAGTGAGGGTGAGTGAGTGAATGAGTGAGTGTGAGTGAGGGTGAGTGAGAGTGAGTGAGAGTGAGTGAGGCAGAGTGAGGCACAGTGAGGGAGAGTGAGTGAGTGAGGGCGAGTGAGGGCGAGTGAGGGCAAGTGAGGGGGAGTGAGGGCGAGTGAGGGCGAGTGAGTGAGGGTGTGTGAGGGCAAGTGAGTGAGTGTGAGTGAGGGTGAGTGAGAGTGAGTGAGTGAGAGTGAGTGAGAGTGAGTGAGGCAGAGTGAGTGAGAGTGAGTGAGAGTGAGTGAGAGTGAGTGAGTGAGAGTGAGAGTGAGTGAGAGGGAGGGTGAGGGAGGGTGAGGGAGGGTGAGGGAGAGTGAGTGAGTGAGTGAGGGTAAGTGAGTGAGTGTGAGTGAGTGAGTGAGTGTGTGAGAGTGAATGAGATTGAGTGTGAGAGAGTGAATGTGAGAGAGTGAATGTGAGAGAGTGAGGGTGAGTGATTGAGGGTGAGTGAGAGTGAGTGAGTGTGAGAGTCAGTGAGAGTGAGTAAGAGTGAGTAAGAGTGAGTGAGGGTGTGTGAGGGTGTGTGAGTGAGTGAGGGTGAGTGAGAGTGAGTGAGGGTGAGTGAGGGTGAGTGAGGGTGAGTTAGGGAGAGTGAGGGAAAGTGAGGGAAAGTGAGGGAAAGTGAGGGAGAGTGAGGGAGAGTGAGGGAGTGAGGCAGAGTGAGTGAGAGTGAGTGAGTGAGTGAGTGAGGGTGAGTGAGTGTGGGTGAGTGAAAGTCGGTGAGTAGGCATTGTGGTGTATGTGCCTTTAAGAGCAATTATGGTGTATGTGCCTTTAAGAGCCCCAGGTGTGCGTAATGCCGGTAATTGCCACTTGGGCTATATAAGACTGTGTATTGTGTATATCCTTTAGAAACCCCCCCCAGACTTGCTTAGTAAATACCTATGAACCAACTCCTGTCTTCAGTGTCTTTATCTACACACGGACACTACAGGCATGAGTGAGCGTGAGTGAGGGTGAGTGAGTGAGTGTGAGTGAGTGTTAATGAGAGTGAGTGTGTGAGTGAGTGAGAGTGAGTGAGTGAGTGAGTGAGTTTGAGTGAGTGAGTGAGGGTGAGTGAGGGCGAGTGAGTGAGTGAGAGTGAGGGCGAGTGAGGGCGAGCGAGTGAGGGTGTGTGAGGGCGAGTGAGTGAGGGAGAGTGAGGGAGAGTGTGGGAGAGTGAGGGAGAGTGAGTGAGGGGGAGTGAGTGAGGGTGAGTGAGTGAGAGAGAGCGAGAGTGAGTGAGTGAGAGTGAGTGAGTGGGGGTGAGTGAGAGTGAGTCAGTGAGAGTGAGGGTGAATGTGGGTGAGTGAGGGTGAATGTGGGTGAGTGAGGGTGAGTCAGTGTGAATGAAGGTGAGTGAGGGTGAGTGAGTGAGGATGAGTGAGTGAGTGTGAATGAGGATGAGTGAGTGAGGGTAAATGAGGATGAGTGAGTGAGGGTGAGTGAGTGAGTGAGTGAAGGTGAGTGAGTGAATGTGAGTGAGGGTGAGCGAGGGTGAGCGAGGGTGAGTGAGTGTGAGTGTGAGTGTGAGTGAGGGAGAGTGAGGGAGAGTGAGGGAGGGTGAGTGACTGAGTGAGGGTGAGTGAATGAGTGTGAGTGAGTGTGAGTGAGCGTGAATGAGAGTGAGTGTGAGAGAATGAATGTGAGAGTGTGAGGTTGAGTGAGTGAGGGTGAGTGAGGGTGAGTGAGAGTGAGTGAGTGTGAGTGAGGGTGAGTGTGAGTGAGGGTGAGTGAGTGAGGGTGAGAGAGTGAGGGTGAGAGAGTGAGGGTGAGAGAGTGAGTGTGAGAGAGTGAATGTGAGAGAGTGATAGTGAGTGAGTGAGGGTGAGTGAAGGTGAATGATTGAGGGTGAGTGATTGCGGGTGAGTGATTGAGGGTGAGTGATTGAGGGTGAGTGAAGGTGAGTGAGTGAGGGTGAGTGAGTGAGGGCGAGTGAGTGAGGGTGTGTGAGGGCGAGTGAGTGAGGGTGTGTGAGGGCGAGTGAGTGAGAGTGAGTGAGGGTGAGTGAGAGTGTGAGTGAGGGTGAGTGAGGGTGAGTGAGGGTGAGTGAGTGAGGGTGAGTGAGTGAGGGTGAGTGAGTGAGTGTGAGGGAGAGTGAGGGAGAGAGAGTGAGGGTGAGGGAGGGTGAGGAAGGGTGAGGGAGAGTGAGTGAGTGAGGGTGAGTGTGAGTGAGCGTGAATGAGAGTGAGTGTGAGAGAGTGAATGTGAGAGAGTGAGGGTGAGTGAGTGAGGGTGAGTGAGGGTGAGTGAGAGTGAGTGAGAGTGAGTGAGAGTGAGTGAGGTTGAGTGAGGTTGAGTGAGGGTGAGTGAGGGTGAGAGAGTGAGGGTGAGTGAGTGAGTGTGAGAGAGTGAATGTGAGAGAGTGACTGAGTGAGTGAGGGTGAGTGAAGGTGAGTGAAGGTGAGTGAGTGATTGAGGGTGAGTGATTGAGGGTGAGTGATTGAGGGTGAGTGAGGGTGAGTGAGTGAGGCTGAGTGAGTGAGCGTGAGTGAGGGTGAGTGAGTGAGTGAGAGTGGGTGAGTGAGTGTGAGTGAGTAAGTGGTGAGTGAAGGTGAGTGAGTGAGGGTGAGTGAGTGAGTGAGGGCAAGTGAGGGTGAGTGGGGGCGAGTGAGGGTGAGTGAGGGCGAGTGAGTGAGGGTGTGTGAGGGCGAGCGACTGAGTGAGTGTGAGTGAGTGAGTGTGAGTGTGAGTGAGGGAGAGTGAGTGTGAGTCAGAGTGAGTGAGTGAGTGAGAGTGAGTGTGAGTGAGGGTGAGTGAGTGTGTGAGTGAGGGAGAGTGAGAGAGAGTGAGGGTGAGTGAGGGAGAGTGAGGGAGAGTGAGGGTGAGTGAGGGTGAGTGAGTGAGTGTGAGTGAGTGTGAGTGAGTGAGTGAGTGTGAGGCAGAGTGAGGCAGAGTGAGTGAGAGAGAGTGAGGGAAGGTGAGGGAGGGTGAGGGAGAGTGAGGGAGGGTAAGGGAGGGTGAGGGAGGGTGAGTGAGTGAGGGTGAGTGAGTGTGAGTGTGAGAGAGTGAATGTGAGAGAGTGAATGTGAGAGAGTGAATGTGAGAGAGTGAGGGTGAGTGAGGGTGAGTGAGGGTGAGGGTGAGTGAAGGTGAGTGAGTGAGGGTGAGAGAGTGAGGGTGAGTGAATGAGTGCGAGAGAGTGAATGTGAGAGAGTGATTGTGAGTGAGGGTGAGTGAGGGTGGGTGAGTGAAGGTGAGTGAGTGAGGGTGAGTGATTGAGGGTGAGTGATTGAGGGTGAGTGATTGAGGGTGAATGATTGAGAGTGAGTGAGTGTGAGAGTGAGAGTGTGTGAGTGAGAGTGAGTAAGAGTGAGTAAGCATGAGGGTGAGTGATTGAGGGTGAGTAAGAGTGAGTAAGAGTGAGTGAGGGTGTGTGAGGGTGTGTGAGGGTGTGTGAGTGAGTGAGGGTGAGAGAGTGAGGGAGAGTGAGGGAGAGTGAGGGATTGAGGCAGAGTCAGTGAGTGAGTGTGAGTGAGTGTGGGTGAATGAAAGTGGGTGAGTGAGTGTGAGTGAGCGTGAGTGAGCGTGAGTGAGCGTGAGTGAGTGAGCGTGAGTGAGAGTGAGGGTGAGTGAATGAGTGAGCGTGAGTGAGGATGAGTGAGTGAGTGAGTGAGGGTGAGTGGGTGAGTGTGAGTGAGGGTGAGTGAGTGAGTGAGGGTGAGTGAGTGAGGGTGAGTGAGGGTGAGTGAGGGCGAGTGAGGGCGAGTGAGGGCGAGTGAGGGTGAGTGAGTGTGTGTGAGGTCGAGTGAGTGAGGCTGAGTGAGGGAGAGTGAGTGTGAGTGAGAGTGAGAGAATGAGGGTGAGTGAGTGAGTGTGAGTGAGTGAGTGTGAGTGAGGGTGAGTGAGTGAGGGAGAGTGAGGGAGAGTGAGGGAGAGTGAGGGTGAGTGAGGGAGAGTGAGGGTGAGTGAGGGAGAGTGAGGGAGAGAGTGTGAGTGAGTGAGGGTGAGTGAGTGAGGGTGAGTGAGTGTGAGTGAGTGAGTGTGAGTGAGTGAGTGAGTGAGGGTGAGTGTCAGTGAGCGTGAATGAGAGTGAGTGTGAGAGAGTGAACATGAGAGAGTGAATGTGAGAGAGTGAGGGTGAGTGAGTGAGGGTGAGTGAGGCTGAGTGAGGGTGAGTGAGTGAGGGTGAGAGAGTGAGGGTGAGTGAGTGAGTGTGAGAGAGTGAATGTGAGAGAGTGAGGGTGAGTGAAGGTGAGTGAAGGTGATTGAGGGTGAGTGATTGAGGGTGAGTGAGGGTGAGTGATTGAGGGCGATTGATTGAGGCTGAGTGAGGGTGAGCGAGTGAGTGTGAGTGAGAGTGAGAGAGTGAGTGTGAGAGTGAGTGAGAGTAAGAGTGACTAAGAGTGAGTGAGGGTGGGTGAGGGTGTGTGAGGGTGTGTGAGGGCATGTGAGTGTGAGTGGGTGAGTGAGTGTGAGTGAGGGTGAGTGAGGGCAAGTGAGTGAGTGAGTGTGAGTGAGTGAGGGTGAGTGAGTGTGAGTGAGTGAGGGTGTGTGAGGGTGTGTGAGAGAGTGAGGGTGTGTGAGGGTGTATGAGTGAGTGACGGTGAGTGAGGGTGAGTGAGTGAGTGTGAGGGAGAGTGTGGGAGAGTGAGGGAGAGTGAGGGAGAGAGGCAGAGTGAGTGAGAGTGAGTGAGTGAGGGGTGAGAGAGTGAGGGTGAGTGAGTGAGTGTGAGAGAGTGAATGTGAGAGAGTGACTGAGTGAGTGAGGGTGAGTGAAGGTGAGTGAAGGTGAGTGAAGGTGAGTGAGTGATTGAGGGTGAGTGAGGGTGAGTGAGTGAGGCTGAGTGAGTGAGCGTGAGTGAGGGTGAGTGAGTGAGTGAGAGTGGGTGAGTGAGTGTGAGTGAGTAAGTGGTGAGTGAAGGTGAGTGAGTGAGGGTGAGTGAGTGAGTGAGGGCAAGTGAGGGTGAGTGAGGGCGAGTGAGAGCGAGTGGGGGCGAGTGAGGGTGAGTGAGGGCGAGTGAGTGAGGGTGTGTGAGGGCGAGCGACTGAGTGAGTGCGAGTGAGTGTGAGTGAGTGAGTGTGAGTGAGGGAGAGTGAGAGTGAGTGAGGGTGAGTCAGAGTGAGTGAGAGTGAGTGTGAGTGAGGGAGAGTGAGAGAGAGTGAGGGAGAGTGAGAGAGAGTGAGGGAGAGTGAGGGAGAGTGAGGGAGAGTGAGGGTGAGTGAGGGAGAGTGAGGGAGAGTGAGGGTGAGTGAGGGTGAGTGAGGGTCAGTGAGTGAGTGTGAGTGAGTGAGTGAGTGTGAGGCAGAGTGAGGCAGAGTGAGGCAGAGTGAGTGAGAGAGAGAGAGAGAGTGAGTGAGAGTGAGTGAGTGAGTGTGAGTGAGTGAGGAAGAGTGAGGGAGAGTGAGGGAAGGTGAGGGAGGGTGAGGGAGAGTGAGGGAGAGTGAGGGAGGGTGAGGGAGGGTAAGGGAGGGTGAGGGAGGGTGAGGGAGGGTGAGTGAGTGAGGGTGAGTGAGTGTGAGTGTGAGTGAGTGTGAGAGAGTGAATGTGAGAGAGTGAATGTGAGAGAGTGAATGTGAGAGAGTGAGGGTGACGGTGAGTGAGTGAGGGTGAGTGAGTGAGGGTGAGAGAGTAAGGGTGAGTGAATGAGTGTGAGAGAGTGAATGTGAGAGAGTGATTGTGAGTGAGGGTGAGTGAGGGTGGGTGAGTGAAGGTGAGTGAGTGAGGGTGAGTGATTGAGGGTGAGTGATTGAGGGTGAGTGATTGAGGGTGAGTGATTGAGGGTGAGTGATTGAGAGTGAGTGAGTGTGAGAGTGAGAGTGTGTGAGTGAGAGTGAGAGTGAGTAAGAGTGAGTAAGCGTGAGGGTGAGTGATTGAGGGTGAGTAAGAGTGCGTAAGAGTGAGTGAGGGTGTGTGAGGGTGTGTGAGTGAGTGAGGGTGAGAGAGTGAGGGAGAGTGAGGGAGAGTGAGGGAGAGTGAGGGAGAGTGAGGGATTGAGGCAGAGTCAGTGAGTGAGTGTGGGTGAATGAAAGTGGGTGAGTGAGTGTGAGTGAGCGTGAGTGAGCGTGAGTGAGCGTGAGTGAGTGAGCGTGAGTGAGAGTGAGGGTGAGTGAATGAGTGAGCGTGAGTGAGGATGAGTGAGTGAGTGAGGGTGAGTGGGTGAGTGTGAGTGAGGGTGAGTGAGTGTGAGTGAGTGAGTGAGGGTGAGTGAGTGAGGGTGAGTGAGGGTGAGTGAGGGTGAGTGAGGGTGAGTGAGGGCGAGTGAGGGCGAGTGAGGGCGAGTGAGTGTGTGTGAGGTCGAGTGAGTGAGGCTGAGTGAGGGAGAGTGAGAGTGAGTGAGTGTGAGTGAGAGTGAGAGAATGAGGGTGAGTGAGTGAGTGTGAGTGAGTGAGTGAGTGTGAGTGAGGGTGAGTGAGTGAGGGAGAGTGAGGGAGAGTGATGAGGGTGAGTGAGTGTGAGTGAGTGTGAATGAGAGTGAGTGAGTGAGCGTGAGTGAGGGTGAGTGAGTGAGTGAGGGTGAGTGAGTGAGTGAGAGTGGGTGAGTGAGTGTGAGTGAGTGAGTGGTGAGTGAAGGTGAGTGAGTGAGGGTGAGTGAGTGAGTGAGTGTGGGCAAGTGAGGGCGAGTGAGGGTGAGTGAGGGCGAGTGGGGGCGAGTGGGGGTGAGTGAGGGCGAGTGAGTGAGGGTGTGAGGGGGCGACTGAGTGAGTGCGAGTGAGTGAGAGTGAGTGTGAGTGAGTGAGTGAGTGAGGGAGAGTGAGAGTGAGTGAGTGTGAGTCAGAGTGAGTGAGTGAGAGAGAGAGAGCGAGGGAGAGAGAGTGAGGGTGAGGGAGGGTGAGGAAGGGTGAGGGAGGGTGAGGGAGAGTGAGTGAGTGAGGGTGAGTGTGAGTGAGCGTGAATGAGAGTGAGTGTGAGAGAGTGAATGTGAGAGAGTGAGGGTGAGTGAGGGTGAGTGAGAGTGAGTGAGAGTGAGTGAGAGTGAGTGAGGTTGAGTGAGGGTGAGTGAGGGTGAGAGAGTGAGGGTGAGTGAGTGAGTGTGAGAGAGTGAATGTGAGAGAGTGACTGAGTGAGTGAGGGTGAGTGAAGGTGAGTGAAGGTGAGTGAAGGTGAGTGAGTGATTGAGGGTGAGTGATTGAGGGTGAGTGAGGGTGAGTGAGTGAGGCTGAGTGAGTGAGCGTGAGTGAGGGTGAGTGAGTGAGTGAGAGTGGGTGAGTGAGTGTGAGTGAGTAAGTGGTGAGTGAAGGTGAGTGAGTGAGGGTGAGTGAGTGAGTGAGGGCAAGTGAGGGTGAGTGAGGGCGAGTGAGAGCGAGTGGGGGCGAGTGAGGGTGAGTGAGGGCGAGTGAGTGAGGGTGTGTGAGGGCGAGCGACTGAGTGAGTGCGAGTGAGTGTGAGTGAGTGAGTGTGAGTGAGGGAGAGTGAGAGTGAGTGAGGGTGAGTCAGAGTGAGTGAGAGTGAGTGTGAGTGAGGGAGAGTGAGAGAGAGTGAGGGAGAGTGAGAGAGAGTGAGGGAGAGTGAGGGAGAGTGAGGGAGAGTGAGGGTGAGTGAGGGAGAGTGAGGGAGAGTGAGGGTGAGTGAGGGTGAGTGAGGGTCAGTGAGTGAGTGTGAGTGAGTGAGTGAGTGTGAGGCAGAGTGAGGCAGAGTGAGGCAGAGTGAGTGAGAGAGAGAGAGAGAGTGAGTGAGAGTGAGTGAGTGAGTGTGAGTGAGTGAGGAAGAGTGAGGGAGAGTGAGGGAAGGTGAGGGAGGGTGAGGGAGAGTGAGGGAGAGTGAGGGAGGGTGAGGGAGGGTAAGGGAGGGTGAGGGAGGGTGAGGGAGGGTGAGTGAGTGAGGGTGAGTGAGTGTGAGTGTGAGTGAGTGTGAGAGAGTGAATGTGAGAGAGTGAATGTGAGAGAGTGAATGTGAGAGAGTGAGGGTGAGTGAGGGTGACGGTGAGTGAGTGAGGGTGAGTGAGTGAGGGTGAGAGAGTAAGGGTGAGTGAATGAGTGTGAGAGAGTGAATGTGAGAGAGTGATTGTGAGTGAGGGTGAGTGAGGGTGGGTGAGTGAAGGTGAGTGAGTGAGGGTGAGTGATTGAGGGTGAGTGATTGAGGGTGAGTGATTGAGGGTGAGTGATTGAGGGTGAGTGATTGAGAGTGAGTGAGTGTGAGAGTGAGAGTGTGTGAGTGAGAGTGAGAGTGAGTAAGAGTGAGTAAGCGTGAGGGTGAGTGATTGAGGGTGAGTAAGAGTGCGTAAGAGTGAGTGAGGGTGTGTGAGGGTGTGTGAGGGTGTGTGAGTGAGTGAGGGTGAGAGAGTGAGGGAGAGTGAGGGAGAGTGAGGGAGAGTGAGGGAGAGTGAGGGATTGAGGCAGAGTCAGTGAGTGAGTGTGGGTGAATGAAAGTGGGTGAGTGAGTGTGAGTGAGCGTGAGTGAGCGTGAGTGAGCGTGAGTGAGTGAGCGTGAGTGAGAGTGAGGGTGAGTGAATGAGTGAGCGTGAGTGAGGATGAGTGAGTGAGTGAGTGAGGGTGAGTGGGTGAGTGTGAGTGAGGGTGAGTGAGTGAGTGAGGGTGAGTGAGTGAGTGAGGGTGAGTGAGTGAGGGTGAGTGAGGGTGAGTGAGGGTGAGTGAGGGTGAGTGAGGGCGAGTGAGGGCGAGTGAGGGCGAGTGAGTGTGTGTGAGGTCGAGTGAGTGAGGCTGAGTGAGGGAGAGTGAGAGTGAGTGAGTGTGAGTGAGAGTGAGAGAATGAGGGTGAGTGAGTGTGAGTGAGTGAGTGTGAGTGAGGGTGAGTGAGTGAGGGAGAGTGAGGGAGAGTGAGGGAGAGTGAGGGAGAGTGAGGTTGAGTGAGGGAGAGTGAGGGTGAGTGGGAGAGAGTGTGAGTGAGTGAGTGTGAGTGAGTGAGTGTGAGTGAGTGAGTGAGGGTGAGTGTCAGTGAGCGTGAATGAGAGTGAGTGTGAGAGAGTGAACATGAGAGAGTGAATGTGAGAGAGTGAGGGTGAGTGAGTGAGGGTGAGTGAGGGTGAGTGAGGCTGAGTGAGGGTGAGTGAGTGAGGGTGAGAGAGTGAGGGTGAGTGAGTGAGTGTGAGAGAGTGAATGTGAGAGAGTGAGGGTGAGTGAGGGTGAGTGAAGGTGAGTGAAGGTGATTGAGGGTGAGTGATTGAGGGTGAGTGAGGGTGAGTGATTGAGGGTGATTGATTGAGGCTGAGTGAGGGTGAGCGAGTGAGTGTGAGTGAGAGTGAGTGAGTGTGAGAGTGAGTGAGAGTAAGAGTGACTAAGAGTGAGTGAGGGTGGGTGAGGGTGTGTGAGGGTGTGTGAGGGCATGTGAGTGTGAGTGGGTGAGTGAGTGTGAGTGAGGGTGAGTGAGGGCAAGTGAGTGAGTGAGTGTGAGTGAGTGAGGGTGAGTGAGGGTGTGTGAGGTGTGTGAGTGAGTGAGGGTGTGTGAGGGTGTATGAGTGAGTGACGGTGAGTGAGGGTGAGTGAGTGAGTGTGAGGGAGAGTGTGGGAGAGTGAGGGAGAGTGAGGGAGAGTGAGGGAGAGTGAGGGAGAGTGGCAGAGTGAGTGAGAGCGAGTGAGTGAGTGAGGGTGAGTGAGTGTGGGTGAGTGAAAGTGGGTGAGTGAGCGTGAGTGAGCGTGAGTGAGGGTGGGTGAGTGCGTGAGTGGATGAGTGAGTGTGAGTGAGTGAGGGTGAGTGAGGGCGAGTGAGGGCGAGTGAGGGCGAGTGAGGGCGAGTGAGTGAGGGTGTGTGAGGGCAAGTGAGTGAGGGTGAGTGAGTGAGAGTGAGAGAGTGAGGGTGAGTGAGTGAGGGTGAGTGTGTGAGTGAGTGTGAGTGAGTGAGTGTGAGTGAGGGTGAGTGAGTGTGAGTGAGGGTGAGTGAGAGTGAGTGAGAGTGAGTGAGGCAGAGTGAGTGAGAGTGAGTGAGTGAGTGAGGGTGAGTGATTGAGGGTGAGTGAGTGTGAGAGTCAGTGAGAGTGAGTAAGAGTGAGTGAGGGCGTGTGAGGGTGTGTGAGGGTGTGTGAGTGAGTGACGGTGAGTGAGGGTGAGTGAGTGAGAGGGAGAGTGAGGGAGAGTGAGGGAGAGTGAGGGAGAGTGAGGGAGAGTGGCAGAGTGAGTGAGAGTGAGTGAGTGAGTGAGGGTGACTGAGTGTGGGTGAGTGAAAGTGGGTGAGTGAGCGTGAGTGAGCGTGAGTGAGGGTGAGTGAGTGCGTGAGTGGATGAGTGAGTGTGAGTGAGTGAGGGTGAGTGAGGGCGAGTGAGGGCGAGTGAGGGCGAGTGAGGGCGAGTGAGTGAGGGTGTGTGAGGGCAAGTGAGTGAGGGTGAGTGAGTGAGAGTGAGAGAGTGAGGGTGAGTGAGTGAGGGTGAGTGTGTGAGTGAGTGTGAGTGAGTGAGGGTGAGTGAGTGTGAGTGAGGGTGAGTGAGAGTGAGTGAGAGTGAGTGAGGCAGAGTGAGGCAGAGTGAGTGAGAGTGAGTGAGTGAGTGAGGGTGAGTGATTGAGGGTGAGTGAGTGTAAGAGTCAGTGAGAGTGAGTAAGAGTGAGTGAGGGTGAGTTAGGGTGAGTGAGGGTGAGTGAGGGAGAGTGAGGGAGAGTGAGGGAGAGTGAGGGAGAGTGAGGGAGAGTGAGGGAGAGAGGCAGAGTGAGTGAGAGTGAGTGAGGGTGAGTGAGTGTGGGTGAGTGAAAGTGGGTGAGTGAGCGTGAGTGAGCGTGAGTGAGGGTGAGTGAGTGCGTGAGTGGATGAGTGAGTGTGAGTGAGTGAGGGTGAGTGAGTGAGTGAGGGCGAGTGAGGGCGAGTGAGGGCGAGTGAGGGCGAGTGAGTGAGGGCAAGTGAGTGAGGGTGAGTGAGTGAGAGTGAGAGAGTGAGGGTGAGTGTGTGAGGGTGAGTGTGTGTGAGTGTGAGTGAGTGAGTGTGAGTGAGGGTGAGTGAGTGTGAGTGAGGGAGAGTGAGAGTGAGTGAGAGTGAGTGAGGCAGAGTGAGGCAGAGTGAGTGAGAGTGAGTGAGTGTGAGAGTCAGTGAGAGTGAGTAAGAGTGAGTGAGGGTGTGTGAGGGTGTGTGAGGGTGTGTGAGTGAGTGAGGGTGAGTGAGGGTGAGTGAGGGTGATTGAGGGAGAGTGAGGGAGAGTGAGGGAGTGAGGCAGTGAGTGAGAGTGAGTGAGTGAGTGAGGGTGAGTGAGTGTGGGTGAGTGAAAGTCGGTGAGTAGGCATGAGTGAGCGTGAGTGAGGGTGAGTGAGTGTGAGTGAGTGTGAGTGAGTGTGAATGAGAGTGAGTGAATGAGCGTGAGTGAGGGAGAGTGTGTGAGTGTGAGTGAGTTTGAGCGAGTGAGTGAGTGAGTGTGAGTGAGGGTGAGGGAGGGTGAGTGAGTGAGTGTGAGTGAGGGTGAGTGAGGGTGAGTGAGGGCGAGTGTGGGCGAGTGAGGGCGAGCGAGTGAGGGTGTGTGAGGGCGAGTGAGTGAGGCAGAGTGAGAGTGAGTGAGGCAGAATGAGGCAGAGTGAGGCAGAGTGAGTGAGGGAGAGTGAGGGAGAGTGCGGGTGAGTGAGTGAGGGGGAGTGAGTGAGGGGGAGTGAGTGAGGGTGAGTGAGAGAGAGCGAGAGTGAGTGAGTGGGGGTGAGTGAGAGTGAGTCAGTAAGAGTGAGTGAGTGAGGGTGAGTGAGGGTGAATGTGGGTGAGTGAGGGTGAGGGAGGGTGAGTCAGTGTGAGTGAAGGTGAGTGAGGGTGAGTGAGAGTGAGTGAGTGAGTGAGGATGAGTGAGTGAGTGTGAATGAGGATGAGTGAGTGAGGGTAAATGAGGATGAGTGAGTGAGGGTGAGTGAGTGAGTGGTGAGTGAGTGAGTGAGTGTGAGTGAGTGAATGTGAGTGAAAGTGAGGGTTTGTGAGTGAGAGTGAGAGAGTGAGGGTGAGCGAGGGTGAGCGAGGGTGAGTGAGGGTGAGCGAGGGTGAGCGTGAGTGAGAGAGTGTGAGTGAGTGAGGGTGAGTGAGTGAGGGTGAGTGAGTGAGGGTGAGTGAGTGAGGGTGAGTGAGTGAGGGTGAGTGAGAGAGTGGTGAGTGAGTGAGTGAGTGAGGGAGAGTGAGGGAGTGTGAGTGAGGGTGTGTGAGTGAGTGAGTGTGAGTGAGTGTGAGTTTGAGTGATGAGAGTTAGTGAGGGAGAGTGAGGGAGAGTGAGGGAGAGTGAGGGAGGGTGAGGGAATGTGAGAGAGAGTGAGGGAGAGTGAGGGAGAGTGAGGGAGGGTGAGGGAGGGTGAGTGAGTGAGGGTGAGTGAATGAGTGAGTGAGCGTGAATGAGAGTGAGTGTGAGAGAGTGAATGTGAGAGTGTGAGGGTGAGTGAGTGAGGGTGAGTGAGGGTGAGTGAGAGTGAGTGAGAGTGAGTGAGAGTGAGTGAGGCTGAGTGAGGGTGAGTGAGGGTGAGTGTGAGTGAAGGTGAGTGAGTGAGGGTGAGTGAGTGAGGGTGAGAGAGTGAGGGTGAGAGAGTGAGTGTGAGAGAGTGAATGTGAGAGAGTGATTGTGAGTGAGTGAGGGTGAGTGATTGAGGGTGAGTGAAGGTGAGTGAGTGTGTGAGTGAGAGTGAGAGAGTGCGAGTGAGTGAGGGTGAGTGGTTGAGGGTGGGTGAGGGTGCGTGAGTGAGGGTGAGTGAGTGAGGGTGAGTGAGGCAGAGAGTGAGTGAGAGTGAGTGAGTGAGAGTGAGTGAGGGAGAGTGAGGGAGAGTGAGTGAGAGTGGGTGAGGGTGAGGGAGTGTGAGGGAGGGTGAGGGAGGGTGAGGGAGAGTGAGTGAGTGAGTGTGAGTGAGTGAGGTTGAGTGTGAGTGAACGTGAATGAGAGTGAATGTGAGAGAGTGAATGTGAGAGAGTGAGGGTGAGTGAGTGTGAGTGAGTGATGGTGAGTGAGAGTGCGTGAGAGTGAGTGAGAGTGAGTGAGGGTGAGTGAGTGAGGGTGAGAGAGTGAGGGTGAGAGAGTGAGGGTGAGTGAGTGAGGGTGAGAGAGTGAATGTGAGAAAGTGACTGAGTGAGTGAGGGTGAGTGAAGGTGAGTGAGTGAGTGTGAGTGATTGAGGGTGAGTGATTGAGGGTGAGTGAGTGAGGCTGAGTGAGTGAGGGTGAGCAAGTGAAGGTGAGTGAGAGTGAGTGAGTAAGTGTGAGAGTGAGTAAGAGTGAGTGAGTGTGTGTGAGCGTGTGTGAGGGTGTGTGATGGTGTGTGAGTGTGGGTGAGTGAAAGTGGGTGAGTGAGTGAGCGTGAGTGAGAGTGATGAGGGTGAGTGAGTGTGAGTGAGTGTGAATGAGAGTGAGTGAGTGAGCGTGAGTGAGGGTGAGTGAGTGAGTGTGAGTGAGTGAGTGAGAGTGGGTGAGTGAGTGTGAGTGAGTGAGTGGTGAGTGAAGGTGAGTGAGTGAGGGTGAGTGAGTGAGTGAGTGAGGGCGAGTGAGGGCGAGTGAGGGCGAGTGAGGGCGAGTGAGGGTGAGTGAGGGCGAGTGGGGGCGAGTGGGGGCGAGTGAGGGCGAGTGAGTGAGGGTGTGTGAGGGCGACTGAGTGAGTGCGAGTGAGTGAGAGTGAGTGTGAGTGAGTGTGAGTGAGGGAGAGTGAGAGTGAGTGAGTGTGAGTCAGAGTGAGTGAGTGAGAGAGAGAGTGAGTGTGAGTGAGGGTGAGTGAGTGAGTGAGTGTGAGTGAGGGAGAGTGAGAGGGAGTGAGGGAGATTGAGGGAGAGAGAGAGAGAGTGAGGGTGAGTGAGGGTGAGTGAGGGTGAGTGAGGGTGAGTGAGGGCGAGTGAGGGCGAGTGAGGGCAAGTGAGGGCGAGTGAGGGTGAGTGAGGGTGTGTGAGAGTGAGTGAGAGTGAGTGAGGGTGAGAGAGTGAGGGTGAGTGAGTGAGTGTGAGAGAGTGAATGTGAGAGAGTGACTGAGTGAGTGAGGGTGAGTGAAGGTGAATGAAGGTGAGTGAGTGAGGGTGCGTGATTGAGGGTGAGTGATAGAGGGTGAGTGATTGAGGGTGAGTGATTGAGGGTGAGTGAGGGTGAGTGAGTGAGGCTGAGTGAGGGTGAGCGAGTGTGGGTGAGCGAGTGAGGGTGAGAGTGAGTGGGAGTGAGTAAGAGTGAGTGAGTGTGTGTGAGCGTGTGTGATGGTGTGTGATGGTGTGTGAGTGAGTGAGGGTGAGTGAGGGTGAGTGAGGGTGAGTGAGTGAGTGAGTGTGAGGGAGAGTGAGGGAGTGAGGCAGAGTGAGTGAGAGTGAGTGAGTGAGAGTGTGAGTGAGTGTGGGTGAGTGAAAGTGGGTGAGTGAGCGTGAGTGAGCGTGAGTGAGAGTGATGAGGGTGAGTGAGTGAGTGAGTGAGCGTGAGTGAGGGTGAGTGAGTGAGTGTGAGTGGGTGAGTGGGTGAGTGAGTGTGAGTGAGTGAGTGGTGAGTGAAAGTGAGTGAGTGAGTGAGTGAGTGTGAGAGAGGGCAAGTGAGGCTGAGTGAGGGCGAGTGAGTGAGGGCGAGTGGGGGCGAGTGAGGGCGAGTGAGTGAGGGTGTGTGAGGGCGAGCGAGTGTGTGAGTGTGAGTGAGTGAGAGTGAGTGAAGGTGAGTGAGTGTGTGTGAGTGAGTGAGGGTGAGTGAAGGTGAGTGAGTGTGAGTCAGAGTGAGTGAGAGTGAGTGTGAGTGTGTGTGAGTGAGTGAGTGAGTGAGTGAGAGTGAGGCAGAGTGAGGGTGTGTGAGGGCGAGTGAGGGCGAGTGAGGGCGAGTGAGGGCGGGTGTGTGAGGGTGCGTGAGGGTGAGCGAGTGAGTGAGTGTGAGTGTGAGTGAGTGCGAGAGTGAGTGAGAGTGAGAGTGAGAGTGAGTGAGTGTGAGTGAGAGCGAGAGAGTGGGGGTGAGTGAGGGTGAGTGAGTGAGAGTGAGGGTGAGTGAGAGTGAGTGAGGCAGAGTGAGGCAGAGTGAGTGAGTGTGAGTGAGGGTGAGTGAGTGAGGGAGAGAGAGTGAGAGTGAGGGAGAGTGAGGGAGAGTGAGGGAGAGTGAGTGAGTGAGGGTGAGTGAGTGTGAGTGAGCGTGAATGAGAATGAGTGTGAGAGAGTGAATGTGAGAGAGTGATTGTGAGTGAGTGAGGGTGAGTGAGGGTGAGTGAAGGTGAGTGAAGGTGAGTGAGTGTGTGTGAGTGAGTGAGGGTGAGTGAAGGTGAGTGAGTGAGTGTGAGTCATTGAGGGTGAGTGAGGGTGAGTGCGTGAGAGTGAGTGAGAGAGAGTGAGGCAGAGCGAGGCAGAGTGAGTGAGTGAGTGAGTGTGAGTGAGTGAGGGAGAGTGAGGGAGAGTGAGGGAAGGTGAGGGAGGGTGAGGGAGAGTGAGGGAGAGTGAGGGAGGGTGAGAGAGGGTAAGGGAGGGTGAGGGAGAGTGAGGGAGGGTGAGAGAGTGAGTGTGAGTGTGGGAGAGTGAGAGTGAGAGTGAGAGTGAGTGAGTGAGGGTGAGTGAGTGAGGGTGAGTGAGTGAGGGTGAGTGAGTGAGTGACTGTGAGTGAGGGTGTGTGAGAGTGAGTCAGTGTGAGTGAGAGTGAGTGAGGGTGAGTGAAGGTGAGTGAGTGAGGGTGAGTGAGGGTGAGAGAGTGAGGGTGAGTGAGTGAGTGTGAGAGAGTGAGTGTGAGAGAGTGATTGTGAGTGATTGAGGGTGAGTGCTTGAGGGTGAGTGATTGAGGGTGAGTGAGTGAGGGTGAGTGAGTGAGTGAGTGTGAGTGAGGGTGTGTGAGAGTGAGTCAGTGTGAGTGAGAGTGAGTGAGGGTGTGGGTGAGTGAAGGTGAGTGAGTGAGGGTGAGTGAGGGTGAGAGAGTGAGGGTGAGTGAGTGAGTGTGAGAGAGTGAATGTGAGAGAGTGATTGTGAGTGATTGAGGGTGAGTGCTTGAGGGTGAGTGATTGAGGGTGAGTGAGTGAGGGTGAGTGAGTGAGTGTGAGTGAGTGAGGGTGAGTGAGTGAGGGTGAGTGAGTGCGGGCGATTGATTGAGGGTGTGTAAGGGGAGTGAGTGAGGGTGTGTGAGGGCGAGCGAGTGAGTGTGAGTCAGTGTGAGTGAGTGTGAGTGAGTGAGGGTGAGTGTGAGTGAGGGAGAGTGAGAGTGAGTGAGTGTGAGTGAGACTGAGAGAGTGAGGGTGTGTGAGTGAGAGTGAGTGAGAGTGAGTGAGGCAGTGAGGCAGAGTGAGTGAGAGTGAGTGAGAGTGAGTGAGTGTGAATGAGAGTGAGTGTGAGTGAGTGAGTGAGAGTGAGTGAGGGAGAGTGAGGGAGGGTGAGGGATGGTGAGGGAGGGTGAGGGAGGGTGAGGGAGTGAGTGAGGGTGAGTGAGTGAGGGTGGGTGAGTGAGTGCGTGAGGGTGAGTGAGTGCGTGAGGGTGAGTGAGGGTGAGTCTGGATGAGTGAGGGTGAGAGTGAGTGAGGGTGAGAGAGTGAGGGTGAGTGAGTGTGAGAGAGTGAATGTGAGAGAGTGATTGTGAGTGAGTGAGGGTGTGTGAGGGCGAGTGAGTGAGGGTGTGTGAGGGTGAGCGAGTGTGAGTCAGTGTGAGTGAGTGTGAGTGAGTGAGGGTGAGTGTGAGTGAGGGAGAGTGTGAGTGAGAGTGAGAGAGTGAGTGAGTGTGAGTGAGACTGAGAGAGTGAGGGTGAGTGAGTGAGGGTGAGTGAGAGTGAGTGAGAGTGAGTGAGGCAGAGTGAGGCAGAGTGAAGCAGAGTGCGTGAGAGTGAATGAGATTGAATGAGAGTGAGTGAGAGTGAGTGAGGGAGAGTGAGGGAGAGTGAGGGAGGGAGAGGGAGGGTGAGTGAGTGAGTGAGGGTGGGTGAGTGAGTGAGTGTGAGTGAGGGTGAGTGTGGGTGAGTGAGGGTGAGGGTGAGTGAAAGTGAGTGAGGGTGAGAGAGTGAATGAGAGAGAGTGAGGGTGAGTGAGTGAGGGTGAGTGAGGGTGAGTGAAGGTGAGTGAAGGTGAGTGAGTGAGTGTGAGTGATTGAGGGTGAGTGAGGGTGAGTGATTGAGGGTGAGTGAGAGTGAGTGATTGAGGGTGAGTGAGAGTGAGTGATTGTGAGAGTGAGTGAGAGTGAGAGAGTGAGTAAGAGTGAGTGAGGGTGAGTGAGAGTGAGTGAGTGAGTGTGAGAGTGAGTGAGAGTGAGTAAGAGTGAGTGAGGGTGTGTGAGGGTGTGTGAGTGAGTGAGGGTGATTGAGGGTGAGTGAGGGTGTGTGAGGGCGAGTGAGTGAGGGAGCGTGAGGGTGAGCAAGTGTGAGTCAGTGTGAGTGAGTGTGAGTGAGTGAGGGTGAGTGTGAGTGAGGGAGAGTGTGAGTGAGAGTGAGAGAGTGAGTGAGTGTGAGTGAGACTGAGTGAGTGAGGGTGAGTGTGAGTGAGAGTGAGTGAGGCAGAGTGAGGCAGAGTGAGGCAGAGTGCGTGAGAGTGAATGAGAGTGAATGAGAGTGAGTGAGAGTGAGTGAGTGAGAGTGAGTGAGGGAGAGTGAGGGAGAGTGAGGGAGGGTGAGTGAGGGAGGGTGAGGGAGGGAGAGGGAGGGTGAGTGAGTGAGTGAGGGTGGGTGAGTGAGTGAGTGTGAGTGAGGGTGAGTGTGGGTGAGTGAGGGTGAGTGAAAGTGAGTGAGGGTGAGAGAGTGAATGAGAGAGAGTGAGGGTGAGTGAGTGAGGGTAAGTGAGGGTGAGTGAAGGTGAGTGAAGGTGAGTGAGTGAGTGTGAGTGATTGAGGGTGAGTGAGGGTGAGTGATTGAGGGTGAGTGAGTGTGAGTGATTGAGGGTGAGTGAGAGTGAGTGATTGTGAGAGTGAGTGAGAGTGAGAGAGTGAGTAAGAGTGAGTGAGGGTGTGTGAGTGAGGGTGAGTGAGAGTGAGTGAGTGAGTGTGAGAGTGAGTGAGAGTGAGTAAGAGTGAGTGAGGGTGTGTGAGGGTGTGTGAGTGAGTGAGGGTGATTGAGGGTGCGTGAGGGTGAGTGAGGGTGAGTGAGTGAGTGAGGGTGAGGGAGAGTGAGGGAGAGTGAGGGAGTGAGGCAGAATGAGTGAGTGAGTGAATGAGAGTGAGTGAGCATGAGTGTGGGTGAGTGAAAGTGTGTGAGTGAGCATGAGTGAGGGTGAGTGAGGGTGAGTGAGTGAGTGAGTGAGTGCGAGTGAGTGAGGGTGTGTGAGGGCGAGTGAGTGAGGGTGCGTGAGGGTGAGTGAGGGCGAGTGAGGGCAAGTGAGTGAGGGTGTGTGAGGGCAAGTGAGTGATTGTGTGTGAGTGAGTGAGTGTGAGTGTGAGTGTGGGAGAGTGAGAGTGAGTGACAGAGTGAGAGTGAGAGAGATGGTGAGTGAGTGAGGGTGAGTGAGTGAGGGTGAGTGAGGGTGAGTGAGGGTGAGTGAGTGAGTGTGAGGGAGAGTGAGGGAGAGTGAGGGAGAGTGAGGGAGTGAGGCAGAGTGAGTGTGAGTGAGTGAGTGTGACTGAGTGTGGGTGAGTGAAAGTGGGTGAGTGAGCGTGAGTGAGCATGAGTGAGTGAGCGAGTGAGTGTGAGTGAGTGTGAATGAGAGTGAGTGAGCATGAGTGAGGGTGAGTGAGTGAGTGAGTGACGGTGAGTGGGGGAAAGTGAGTGTGAGTGAGTGAGTGAGGGTGAGTGAGTGAGGGCGAGTGAGGGCGAGTGAGTGAGGGTGTGTGAGGCGAGTGAGTGAGGGTGAGTGATGGCAAGTGAGGGCGAGTGAGGGAGAGTGAGTGAGGGTGTGTGAGGGCAAGCGAGTGATTGAGTGTGAGTGAGTGAGTGAGTGCGAGTGAGTGTGAGTGAGTGCGAGTGAGTGTGAGTGAGAGTGAGTGAGGGAGAGTGAGAGTGAGTGAGGGAGAGTGAGAGTGAGTGACTGTGAGTGAGAGAGTGAGGGTGAGTGAGTGAGGGTGAGTGAGTGAGGGTGAGTGAGTGAGTGGGTGAGTGAGAGTGAGTGAGTGTGAGTGAGGCAGAGTGAGGCAGAGTGAGGCAGAGTGAGGCAGAGTGAGGCAGTGAGTGAATGTGTGAGTGTGTGAGTGAGGGAGCGTGAGGGAGAGTGAGGGAGAGTGAGGGAGAGTGAGGGAAGGTGAGTGAGGGTGAGTGAGTGAGGGTGAGAGAGTGAGGGTGAGTGAGTGAGTGTGAGAGCGAATGTGAGAGAGCGAATGTGAGAGAGCGAATGTGAGAGAGTGAGGGTGAGTGAGGGTGAGTGAAGGTGAGTGAAGGTGAGTGACGGTGAGTGAGTGAATGAGGGTGAGTGAGTGAGGGCGAGTGAGTGAGGGTGTGTGAGGGTGAGTGATTGAGAGTGAGTGAGTGTGAGAGTGAGAGTGTGTGAGTGAGAGTGAGAGTGAGTAAGAGTGAGTAAGCGTGAGGGTGAGTAAGAGTGCGTAAGAGTGAGTGAGGGTGTGTGAGGGTGTGTGAGGGTGTGTGAGTGAGTGAGGGTGAGAGAGTGAGGGAGAGTGAGGGAGAGTGAGGGAGAGTGAGGGAGAGTGAGGGATTGAGGCAGAGTCAGTGAGTGAGTGTGGGTGAATGAAAGTGGGTGAGTGAGTGTGAGTGAGCGTGAGTGAGCGTGAGTGAGCGTGAGTGAGTGAGCGTGAGTGAGAGTGAGGGTGAGTGAATGAGTGAGCGTGAGTGAGGATGAGTGAGTGAGTGAGTGAGGGTGAGTGGGTGAGTGTGAGTGAGGGTGAGTGAGTGAGTGAGGGTGAGTGAGTGAGGGTGAGTGAGGGTGAGTGAGGGTGAGTGAGGGTGAGTGAGGGCGAGTGAGGGTGAGTGAGGGCGAGTGAGTGTGTGTGAGGTCGAGTGAGTGAGGCTGAGTGAGGGAGAGTGAGAGTGAGTGAGTGTGAGTGAGAGTGAGAGAATGAGGGTGAGTGAGTGAGTGTGAGTGAGTGAGTGAGTGTGAGTGAGGGTGAGTGAGTGAGGGAGAGTGAGGGAGAGTGAGGGAGAGTGAGGGAGAGTGAGGTTGAGTGAGGGAGAGTGAGGGTGAGTGGGAGAGAGTGTGAGTGAGTGAGTGTGAGTGAGTGAGTGTGAGTGAGTGAGTGAGGGTGAGTGTCAGTGAGCGTGAATGAGAGTGAGTGTGAGAGAGTGAACATGAGAGAGTGAATGTGAGAGAGTGAGGGTGAGTGAGTGAGGGTGAGTGAGGGTGAGTGAGGCTGAGTGAGGGTGAGTGAGTGAGGGTGAGAGAGTGAGGGTGAGTGAGTGAGTGTGAGAGAGTGAATGTGAGAGAGTGAGGGTGAGTGAGGGTGAGTGAAGGTGAGTGAAGGTGATTGAGGGTGAGTGATTGAGGGTGAGTGAGGGTGAGTGATTGAGGGTGATTGATTGAGGCTGAGTGAGGGTGAGCGAGTGAGTGTGAGTGAGAGTGAGTGAGTGTGAGAGTGAGTGAGAGTAAGAGTGACTAAGAGTGAGTGAGGGTGGGTGAGGGTGTGTGAGGGTGTGTGAGGGCATGTGAGTGTGAGTGGGTGAGTGAGTGTGAGTGAGGGTGAGTGAGGGCAAGTGAGTGAGTGAGTGTGAGTGAGTGAGGGTGAGTGAGTGTGAGTGAGTGAGGGTGTGTGAGGGTGTGTGAGTGAGTGAGGGTGTGTGAGGGTGTATGAGTGAGTGACGGTGAGTGAGGGTGAGTGAGTGAGTGTGAGGGAGAGTGTGGGAGAGTGAGGGAGAGTGAGGGAGAGTGAGGGAGAGTGAGGGAGAGTGGCAGAGTGAGTGAGAGCGAGTGAGTGAGTGAGGGTGAGTGAGTGTGGGTGAGTGAAAGTGGGTGAGTGAGCGTGAGTGAGCGTGAGTGAGGGTGGGTGAGTGCGTGAGTGGATGAGTGAGTGTGAGTGAGTGAGGGTGAGTGAGGGCGAGTGAGGGCGAGTGAGGGCGAGTGAGGGCGAGTGAGTGAGGGTGTGTGAGGGCAAGTGAGTGAGGGTGAGTGAGTGAGAGTGAGAGAGTGAGGGTGAGTGAGTGAGGGTGAGTGTGTGAGTGAGTGTGAGTGAGTGAGTGTGAGTGAGGGTGAGTGAGTGTGAGTGAGAGTGAGTGAGAGTGAGTGAGGCAGAGTGAGTGAGAGTGAGTGAGTGAGTGAGGGTGAGTGATTGAGGGTGAGTGAGTGTGAGAGTCAGTGAGAGTGAGTAAGAGTGAGTGAGGGCGTGTGAGGGTGTGTGAGGGTGTGTGAGTGAGTGACGGTGAGTGAGGGTGAGTGAGTGAGAGGGAGAGTGAGGGAGAGTGAGGGAGAGTGAGGGAGAGTGAGGGAGAGTGGCAGAGTGAGTGAGAGTGAGTGAGTGAGTGAGGGTGACTGAGTGTGGGTGAGTGAAAGTGGGTGAGTGAGCGTGAGTGAGCGTGAGTGAGGGTGAGTGAGTGCGTGAGTGGATGAGTGAGTGTGAGTGAGTGAGGGTGAGTGAGGGCGAGTGAGGGCGAGTGAGGGCGAGTGAGTGAGGGTGTGTGAGGGCAAGTGAGTGAGGGTGAGTGAGTGAGAGTGAGAGAGTGAGGGTGAGTGAGTGAGGGTGAGTGTGTGAGTGAGTGTGAGTGAGTGAGGGTGAGTGAGTGTGAGTGAGGGTGAGTGAGAGTGAGTGAGAGTGAGTGAGGCAGAGTGAGGCAGAGTGAGTGAGAGTGAGTGAGTGAGTGAGGGTGAGTGATTGAGGGTGAGTGAGTGTGAGAGTCAGTGAGAGTGAGTAAGAGTGAGTGAGGGTGTGTGAGGGTGTGTGAGTGAGTGAGGGTGAGTGAGGGTGAGTTAGGGTGAGTGAGGGTGAGTGAGGGAGAGTGAGGGAGAGTGAGGGAGAGTGAGGGAGAGAGGCAGAGTGAGTGAGAGTGAGTGAGGGTGAGTGAGTGTGGGTGAGTGAAAGTGGGTGAGTGAGCGTGAGTGAGCGTGAGTGAGGGTGAGTGAGTGCGTGAGTGGATGAGTGAGTGTGAGTGAGTGAGGGTGAGTGAGTGAGTGAGGGCGAGTGAGGGCGAGTGAGGGCGAGTGAGGGCGAGTGAGGGCGAGTGAGTGAGGGCAAGTGAGTGAGGGTGAGTGAGTGAGAGTGAGAGAGTGAGGGTGAGTGAGTGAGGGTGAGTGTGTGTGAGTGTGAGTGAGTGAGTGTGAGTGAGGGTGAGTGAGTGTGAGTGAGGGTGAGTGAGAGTGAGTGAGAGTGAGTGAGGCAGAGTGAGGCAGAGTGAGTGAGAGTGAGTGAGTGTGAGAGTCAGTGAGAGTGAGTAAGAGTGAGTGAGGGTGTGTGAGGGTGTGTGAGGGTGTGTGAGTGAGTGAGGGTGAGTGAGGGTGAGTGAGGGTGATTGAGGGAGAGTGAGGGAGAGTGAGGGAGTGAGGCAGTGAGTGAGAGTGAGTGAGTGAGTGAGGGTGAGTGAGTGTGGGTGAGTGAAAGTCGGTGAGTAGGCATGAGTGAGCGTGAGTGAGGGTGAGTGAGTGTGAGTGAGTGTGAGTGAGTGTGAATGAGAGTGAGTGAATGAGCGTGAGTGAGGGAGAGTGTGTGAGTGTGAGTGAGTTTGAGCGAGTGAGTGAGTGAGTGTGAGTGAGGGTGAGGGAGGGTGAGTGAGTGAGTGAGTGTGAGTGAGGGTGAGTGAGGGTGAGTGAGGGCGAGTGTGGGCGAGTGAGGGCGAGCGAGTGAGGGTGTGTGAGGGCGAGTGAGTGAGGCAGAGTGAGAGTGAGTGAGGCAGAATGAGGCAGAGTGAGGCAGAGTGAGTGAGGGAGAGTGAGGGAGAGTGCGGGTGAGTGAGTGAGGGGGAGTGAGTGAGGGGGAGTGAGTGAGGGTGAGTGAGAGAGAGCGAGAGTGAGTGAGTGGGGGTGAGTGAGAGTGAGTCAGTAAGAGTGAGTGAGTGAGGGTGAGTGAGGGTGAATGTGGGTGAGTGAGGGTGAGGGAGGGTGAGTCAGTGTGAGTGAAGGTGAGTGAGGGTGAGTGAGAGTGAGTGAGTGAGTGAGGATGAGTGAGTGAGTGTGAATGAGGATGAGTGAGTGAGGGTAAATGAGGATGAGTGAGTGAGGGTGAGTGAGTGAGTGGTGAGTGAGTGAGTGAGTGAGTGTGAGTGAGTGAATGTGAGTGAAAGTGAGGGTTTGTGAGTGAGAGTGAGAGAGTGAGGGTGAGCGAGGGTGAGCGAGCGTGAGTGAGAGAGTGTGAGTGAGTGAGGGTGAGTGAGTGAGGGTGAGTGAGTGAGGGTGAGTGAGTGAGGGTGAGTGAGTGAGGGTGAGTGAGAGAGTGGTGAGTGAGTGAGTGAGTGAGGGAGAGTGAGGGAGTGTGAGTGAGGGTGTGTGAGTGAGTGAGTGTGAGTGAGTGTGAGTTTGAGTGATGAGAGTTAGTGAGGGAGAGTGAGGGAGAGTGAGGGAGAGTGAGGGAGGGTGAGGGAATGTGAGGGAGAGTGAGGGAGAGTGAGGGAGGGTGAGGGAGGGTGAGTGAGTGAGTGAGGGTGAGTGAATGAGTGAGTGAGCGTGAATGAGAGTGAGTGTGAGAGAGTGAATGTGAGAGTGTGAGGGTGAGTGAGTGAGGGTGAGTGAGAGTGAGTGAGAGTGAGTGAGGCTGAGTGAGGGTGAGTGAGGGTGAGTGTGAGTGAAGGTGAGTGAGTGAGGGTGAGTGAGTGAGGGTGAGAGAGTGAGGGTGAGAGAGTGAGTGTGAGAGAGTGAATGTGAGAGAGTGATTGTGAGTGAGTGAGGGTGAGTGATTGAGGGTGAGTGAAGGTGAGTGAGTGTGTGAGTGAGAGTGAGAGAGTGCGAGTGAGTGAGGGTGAGTGGTTGAGGGTGGGTGAGGGTGCGTGAGTGAGGGTGAGTGAGTGAGGGTGAGTGAGGCAGAGAGTGAGTGAGAGTGAGAGTGAGTGAGGGAGAGTGAGGGAGAGTGAGTGAGAGTGGGTGAGGGTGAGGGAGTGTGAGGGAGGGTGAGGGAGGGTGAGGGAGAGTGAGTGAGTGAGTGTGAGTGAGTGAGGTTGAGTGTGAGTGAACGTGAATGAGAGTGAATGTGAGAGAGTGAATGTGAGAGAGTGAGGGTGAGTGAGTGTGAGTGAGTGATGGTGAGTGAGAGTGCGTGAGAGTGAGTGAGAGTGAGTGAGGGTGAGTGAGTGAGGGTGAGAGAGTGAGGGTGAGAGAGTGAGGGTGAGTGAGTGAGGGTGAGAGAGTGAATGTGAGAAAGTGACTGAGTGAGTGAGGGTGAGTGAAGGTGAGTGAGTGAGTGTGAGTGATTGAGGGTGAGTGATTGAGGGTGAGTGAGTGAGGCTGAGTGAGTGAGGGTGAGCAAGTGAAGGTGAGTGAGAGTGAGTGAGTAAGTGTGAGAGTGAGTAAGAGTGAGTGAGTGTGTGTGAGCGTGTGTGAGGGTGTGTGATGGTGTGTGAGTGTGGGTGAGTGAAAGTGGGTGAGTGAGTGAGCGTGAGTGAGAGTGATGAGGGTGAGTGAGTGTGAGTGAGTGTGAATGAGAGTGAGTGAGTGAGCGTGAGTGAGGGTGAGTGAGTGAGTGTGAGTGAGTGAGTGAGAGTGGGTGAGTGAGTGTGAGTGAGTGAGTGGTGAGTGAAGGTGAGTGAGTGAGGGTGAGTGAGTGAGTGAGTGAGGGCGAGTGAGGGCGAGTGAGGGCGAGTGAGGGCGAGTGAGGGTGAGTGAGGGCGAGTGGGGGCGAGTGGGGGCGAGTGAGGGCGAGTGAGTGAGGGTGTGTGAGGGCGACTGAGTGAGTGCGAGTGAGTGAGAGTGAGTGTGAGTGAGTGAGTGTGAGTGAGGGAGAGTGAGAGTGAGTGAGTGTGAGTCAGAGTGAGTGAGTGAGAGAGAGAGTGAGTGTGAGTGAGGGTGAGTGAGTGAGTGAGTGTGAGTGAGGGAGAGTGAGAGGGAGTGAGGGAGATTGAGGGAGAGAGAGAGAGAGTGAGGGTGAGTGAGGGTGAGTGAGGGTGAGTGAGGGTGAGTGAGGGCGAGTGAGGGCGAGTGAGGGCAAGTGAGGGCGAGTGAGGGTGAGTGAGGGTGTGTGAGAGTGAGTGAGAGTGAGTGAGGGTGAGAGAGTGAGGGTGAGTGAGTGAGTGTGAGAGAGTGAATGTGAGAGAGTGACTGAGTGAGTGAGGGTGAGTGAAGGTGAATGAAGGTGAGTGAGTGAGGGTGCGTGATTGAGGGTGAGTGATAGAGGGTGAGTGATTGAGGGTGAGTGATTGAGGGTGAGTGAGGGTGAGTGAGTGAGGCTGAGTGAGGGTGAGCGAGTGTGGGTGAGCGAGTGAGGGTGAGAGTGAGTGGGAGTGAGTAAGAGTGAGTGAGTGTGTGTGAGCGTGTGTGATGGTGTGTGATGGTGTGTGAGTGAGTGAGGGTGAGTGAGGGTGAGTGAGGGTGAGTGAGTGAGTGAGTGTGAGGGAGAGTGAGGGAGTGAGGCAGAGTGAGTGAGAGTGAGTGAGTGAGAGTGTGAGTGAGTGTGGGTGAGTGAAAGTGGGTGAGTGAGCGTGAGTGAGCGTGAGTGAGAGTGATGAGGGTGAGTGAGTGAGTGAGTGAGCGTGAGTGAGGGTGAGTGAGTGAGTGTGAGTGGGTGAGTGGGTGAGTGAGTGTGAGTGAGTGAGTGGTGAGTGAAAGTGAGTGAGTGAGTGAGTGAGTGTGAGAGAGGGCAAGTGAGGCTGAGTGAGGGCGAGTGAGTGAGGGCGAGTGGGGGCGAGTGAGGGCGAGTGAGTGAGGGTGTGTGAGGGCGAGCGAGTGTGTGAGTGTGAGTGAGTGAGAGTGAGTGAAGGTGAGTGAGTGTGTGTGAGTGAGTGAGGGTGAGTGAAGGTGAGTGAGTGTGAGTCAGAGTGAGTGAGAGTGAGTGTGAGTGTGTGTGAGTGAGTGAGTGAGTGAGTGAGAGTGAGGCAGAGTGAGGGTGTGTGAGGGCGAGTGAGGGCGAGTGAGGGCGAGTGAGGGCGGGTGTGTGAGGGTGCGTGAGGGTGAGCGAGTGAGTGAGTGTGAGTGTGAGTGAGTGCGAGAGTGAGTGAGAGTGAGAGTGAGAGTGAGTGAGTGTGAGTGAGAGCGAGAGAGTGGGGGTGAGTGAGGGTGAGTGAGTGAGAGTGAGGGTGAGTGAGAGTGAGTGAGGCAGAGTGAGGCAGAGTGAGTGAGTGTGAGTGAGGGTGAGTGAGTGAGGGAGAGAGAGTGAGAGTGAGGGAGAGTGAGGGAGAGTGAGGGAGAGTGAGTGAGTGAGGGTGAGTGAGTGTGAGTGAGCGTGAATGAGAATGAGTGTGAGAGAGTGAATGTGAGAGAGTGATTGTGAGTGAGTGAGGGTGAGTGAGGGTGAGTGAAGGTGAGTGAAGGTGAGTGAGTGTGTGTGAGTGAGTGAGGGTGAGTGAAGGTGAGTGAGTGAGTGTGAGTCATTGAGGGTGAGTGAGGGTGAGTGCGTGAGAGTGAGTGAGAGAGAGTGAGGCAGAGCGAGGCAGAGTGAGTGAGTGAGTGAGTGTGAGTGAGTGAGGGAGAGTGAGGGAGAGTGAGGGAAGGTGAGGGAGGGTGAGGGAGAGTGAGGGAGAGTGAGGGAGGGTGAGAGAGGGTAAGGGAGGGTGAGGGAGAGTGAGGGAGGGTGAGAGAGTGAGTGTGAGTGTGGGAGAGTGAGAGTGAGAGTGAGAGTGAGTGAGTGAGGGTGAGTGAGTGAGGGTGAGTGAGTGAGGGTGAGTGAGTGAGTGACTGTGAGTGAGGGTGTGTGAGAGTGAGTCAGTGTGAGTGAGAGTGAGTGAGGGTGAGTGAAGGTGAGTGAGTGAGGGTGAGTGAGGGTGAGAGAGTGAGGGTGAGTGAGTGAGTGTGAGAGAGTGAGTGTGAGAGAGTGATTGTGAGTGATTGAGGGTGAGTGCTTGAGGGTGAGTGATTGAGGGTGAGTGAGTGAGGGTGAGTGAGTGAGTGAGTGTGAGTGAGGGTGTGTGAGAGTGAGTCAGTGTGAGTGAGAGTGAGTGAGGGTGTGGGTGAGTGAAGGTGAGTGAGTGAGGGTGAGTGAGGGTGAGAGAGTGAGGGTGAGTGAGTGAGTGTGAGAGAGTGAATGTGAGAGAGTGATTGTGAGTGATTGAGGGTGAGTGCTTGAGGGTGAGTGATTGAGGGTGAGTGAGTGAGGGTGAGTGAGTGAGTGTGAGTGAGTGAGGGTGAGTGAGTGAGGGTGAGTGAGTGCGGGCGATTGATTGAGGGTGTGTAAGGGGAGTGAGTGAGGGTGTGTGAGGGCGAGCGAGTGAGTGTGAGTCAGTGTGAGTGAGTGTGAGTGAGTGAGGGTGAGTGTGAGTGAGGGAGAGTGAGAGTGAGTGAGTGTGAGTGAGACTGAGAGAGTGAGGGTGTGTGAGTGAGAGTGAGTGAGAGTGAGTGAGGCAGTGAGGCAGAGTGAGTGAGAGTGAGTGAGAGTGAGTGAGTGTGAATGAGAGTGAGTGTGAGTGAGTGAGTGAGAGTGAGTGAGGGAGAGTGAGGGAGGGTGAGGGATGGTGAGGGAGGGTGAGGGAGGGTGAGGGAGTGAGTGAGGGTGAGTGAGTGAGGGTGGGTGAGTGAGTGCGTGAGGGTGAGTGAGTGCGTGAGGGTGAGTGAGGGTGAGTGAGGGTGAGTCTGGATGAGTGAGGGTGAGAGTGAGTGAGGGTGAGAGAGTGAGGGTGAGTGAGTGAGTGAGTGTGAGAGAGTGAATGTGAGAGAGTGATTGTGAGTGAGTGAGGGTGTGTGAGGGCGAGTGAGTGAGGGTGTGTGAGGGTGAGCGAGTGTGAGTCAGTGTGAGTGAGTGTGAGTGAGTGAGGGTGAGTGTGAGTGAGGGAGAGTGTGAGTGAGAGTGAGAGAGTGAGTGAGTGTGAGTGAGACTGAGAGAGTGAGGGTGAGTGAGTGAGGGTGAGTGAGAGTGAGTGAGAGTGAGTGAGGCAGAGTGAGGCAGAGTGAAGCAGAGTGCGTGAGAGTGAATGAGATTGAATGAGAGTGAGTGAGAGTGAGTGAGGGAGAGTGAGGGAGAGTGAGGGAGGGAGAGGGAGGGTGAGTGAGTGAGTGAGGGTGGGTGAGTGAGTGAGTGTGAGTGAGGGTGAGTGTGGGTGAGTGAGGGTGAGGGTGAGTGAAAGTGAGTGAGGGTGAGAGAGTGAATGAGAGAGAGTGAGGGTGAGTGAGTGAGGGTGAGTGAGGGTGAGTGAAGGTGAGTGAAGGTGAGTGAGTGAGTGTGAGTGATTGAGGGTGAGTGAGGGTGAGTGATTGAGGGTGAGTGAGAGTGAGTGATTGAGGGTGAGTGAGAGTGAGTGATTGTGAGAGTGAGTGAGAGTGAGAGAGTGAGTAAGAGTGAGTGAGGGTGAGTGAGAGTGAGTGAGTGAGTGTGAGAGTGAGTGAGAGTGAGTAAGAGTGAGTGAGGGTGTGTGAGGGTGTGTGAGTGAGTGAGGGTGATTGAGGGTGAGTGAGGGTGAGTGAGGGTGTGTGAGGGCGAGTGAGTGAGGGAGCGTGAGGGTGAGCAAGTGTGAGTCAGTGTGAGTGAGTGTGAGTGAGTGAGGGTGAGTGTGAGTGAGGGAGAGTGTGAGTGAGAGTGAGAGAGTGAGTGAGTGTGAGTGAGACTGAGTGAGTGAGGGTGAGTGTGAGTGAGAGTGAGTGAGGCAGAGTGAGGCAGAGTGAGGCAGAGTGAGGCAGAGTGCGTGAGAGTGAATGAGAGTGAATGAGAGTGAGTGAGAGTGAGTGAGTGAGAGTGAGTGAGGGAGAGTGAGGGAGAGTGAGGGAGGGTGAGTGAGGGAGGGTGAGGGAGGGAGAGGGAGGGTGAGTGAGTGAGTGAGGGTGGGTGAGTGAGTGAGTGTGAGTGAGGGTGAGTGTGGGTGAGTGAGGGTGAGTGAAAGTGAGTGAGGGTGAGAGAGTGAATGAGAGAGAGTGAGGGTGAGTGAGTGAGGGTAAGTGAGGGTGAGTGAAGGTGAGTGAAGGTGAGTGAGTGAGTGTGAGTGATTGAGGGTGAGTGAGGGTGAGTGATTGAGGGTGAGTGAGTGTGAGTGATTGAGGGTGAGTGAGAGTGAGTGATTGTGAGAGTGAGTGAGAGTGAGAGAGTGAGTAAGAGTGAGTGAGGGTGTGTGAGTGAGGGTGAGTGAGAGTGAGTGAGTGAGTGTGAGAGTGAGTAAGAGTGAGTGAGGGTGTGTGAGGGTGTGTGAGTGAGTGAGGGTGATTGAGGGTGCGTGAGGGTGAGTGAGGGTGAGTGAGTGAGTGAGGGTGAGGGAGAGTGAGGGAGAGTGAGGGAGTGAGGCAGAATGAGTGAGTGAGTGAATGAGAGTGAGTGAGCATGAGTGTGGGTGAGTGAAAGTGTGTGAGTGAGCATGAGTGAGGGTGAGTGAGGGTGAGTGAGTGAGTGAGTGAGTGCGAGTGAGTGAGGGTGTGTGAGGGCGAGTGAGTGAGGGTGCGTGAGGGTGAGTGAGGGCGAGTGAGGGCAAGTGAGTGAGGGTGTGTGAGGGCAAGTGAGTGATTGTGTGTGAGTGAGTGAGTGTGAGTGTGAGTGTGGGAGAGTGAGAGTGAGTGACAGAGTGAGAGTGAGAGAGATGGTGAGTGAGTGAGGGTGAGTGAGTGAGGGTGAGTGAGGGTGAGTGAGGGTGAGTGAGTGAGTGTGAGGGAGAGTGAGGGAGAGTGAGGGAGTGAGGCAGAGTGAGTGTGAGTGAGTGAGTGTGACTGAGTGTGGGTGAGTGAAAGTGGGTGAGTGAGCGTGAGTGAGCATGAGTGAGTGAGCGAGTGAGTGTGAGTGAGTGTGAATGAGAGTGAGTGAGCATGAGTGAGGGTGAGTGAGTGAGTGAGTGACGGTGAGTGGGGGAAAGTGAGTGTGAGTGAGTGAGTGAGGGTGAGTGAGTGAGGGCGAGTGAGGGCGAGTGAGTGAGGGTGTGTGAGGCGAGTGAGTGAGGGTGAGTGATGGCAAGTGAGGGCGAGTGAGGGAGAGTGAGTGAGGGTGTGTGAGGGCAAGCGAGTGATTGAGTGTGAGTGAGTGAGTGCGAGTGAGTGTGAGTGAGTGCGAGTGAGTGTGAGTGAGAGTGAGTGAGGGAGAGTGAGAGTGAGTGAGGGAGAGTGAGAGTGAGTGACTGTGAGTGAGAGAGTGAGGGTGAGTGAGTGAGGGTGAGTGAGTGAGGGTGAGTGAGTGAGTGGGTGAGTGAGAGTGAGTGAGTGTGAGTGAGGCAGAGTGAGGCAGAGTGAGGCAGAGTGAGGCAGTGAGTGAGTGAATGTGTGAGTGTGTGAGTGAGGGAGCGTGAGGGAGAGTGAGGGAGAGTGAGGGAAGGTGAGTGAGGGTGAGTGAGTGAGGGTGAGAGAGTGAGGGTGAGTGAGTGAGTGTGAGAGCGAATGTGAGAGAGCGAATGTGAGAGAGCGAATGTGAGAGAGTGAGGGTGAGTGAGGGTGAGTGAAGGTGAGTGAAGGTGAGTGACGGTGAGTGAGTGAATGAGGGTGAGTGAGTGAGGGCGAGTGAGTGAGGGTGTGTGAGGGTGAGTGAGTGAGGGTGTGTGAGGGCGAGCGAGTGAGTGAGAGTGAGTGAGAATTGCAGACGGAGTGAATACACATGCTGAAGATGGGCTGCTGAGATTTTAGTGTTTTTAGTGTCTAAAGTGGGGAAAAAAAAGTTTCATTTCATTTCAATTTTTAAAAAGGTTTTAAAATTAAATTTAGTTCTAGTTAAGTTAGTTTAGTTTAGGTTAGTTTAAGTTTAGATTAGTCTAGACAAAGTAGAGAAGGAAAAGACCGCCAGAAAGACTACCAAAGAAAAAAAAAACCCAGAGGAAAATAGAGGAAAAAAAAAAGCCAAAGCAAAAAAAAAAGAAACAAGAGAAGAACTACACAAACCAGTGAACGGCAGCCACACGGGGCTTCAGCAGCGGTGGTTGAGTCGGCGGCATCGGGACCGAGTTCGAGGAGGCGAGGTGACTCGGGCCGCAGCCCAGCGGTCCAGCAACCGGCACAGCCGAGGGGACTCGGGCCGCATCCCAGAAATCGGAACGCAGCCCGGCAACGGGCACAGCGGAGAGGACTCGGGCCGCATCCCAGAAATCGGCACAGCCGAGGAGATCCGGAACGCAGCCCGGCAATCGGCACAGCGGAGAGGACTCGGGCCGCATCGCAGAAATCGGCACAGCCGAGGAGATTCGGAACGCAGCCCGGAAATCCAGCAATCAGCACAGCCGAGGGGACTCGGGCCACAGCCCAACAATCCAGCACGGGAAAGGCCCGAGGAGCCAGGCCAGCAGGCACAGAGACCTCTGAGGAGAAGGAGAGCAACCAGAAGGCTCGCAACCAAGACCGTGAGTACAGGGCCCAGGGAGGGAGGCCCAGGGAAAGGCCCGAGGAGCCAGGCCGAAACAGAGGCCCAGAGACCTCTGAGGGGGAGGGGAACAGCCCGAAGGCACCGGGAAACAGTGGCTCACAGACTCAGACCTGAGAAGGGTGAACCCAGGAGCCGAGGCCCAGGGACCACGGGGTCGGAGAGGGGGACCGGGAAAGTTCGCGAACAGGGAGAGGGTAACACCAAACCCGGGGCCCCAGAAAAGCTTATTCTAAGATCAACAATACTTTACCAAAAATGAGCGAATCAGAAGATCCACAACAGCCCCGCTTCCAGATTCCCCCCAACACCACAAAAAAAGCTATAAAAACGATCAAGCATGCTCAGATGAGAGAAAAACCAGAAACTCTCTTTACTGACTGTTACAACAATGGGACAAAAAGTAACCTCATATTCTACTCAGATCAGCCAGCGGCTTGGATCAGAGCAATAAAATCACACTATACCAGTGTTAAGCTAAAAAATACCGCAAATGGGTCCATAATGAAAATTAACACACCAGGAGACAGTTCAATCACGACTGTCAACGCGTACAATACCGGAACAATATTAGTGCAAGGCAACCTCAACAAATTTGCAACGGCCTTCAGGACACTGAAAAGATCAACTACGAGGGGAATGAACAGCCCCAGAGTGGCCCGCACTCCCCCCAACATTGACAACTTACCAGGAGAAAATCTGCATGGTCAAGGGATGAACGAGCCACACAGTTCAAACCAGACACTAACCCCGGGGAACCACAGCCACACGATACAACTGACAAACCCCAGCATAACTACCACGGAGGAAGCCACACATAGTTCCCCTACCATTCCCAGCCCACCAAGAGAAGAGCAGCATAGCCAGGAAGTGAGTGAGCCTTCCAGGGCCGACCAGCTTAGCCAGGAAGTGAGTGAGCCTTCCAGGGCCGACCAGACACATACCCCGGGATCACACAGCCAGATACAACCAAAAGATAAATTTAATCAATTAGAGATAGAGATGGTTAAACTTAGAGAGGAGGTCCTCAAATTGAATGACAAACAAAAGCAGGAGAGGGAGAGACACAAGAGAGAGCTGAATAGACTTGATAACCAGGTGAATCTACTTAAGAATCAGGTGAAAGAGCTGCAGGAAAAAGAAGAGAGCCATAGAGGAGAGAAAACACCATTAGACCAGCAACCAGAGACTAGAGATAAGACAAGACAGAGCCGGACAGAACGGCTGCACTCCCACACGGAACAAAAGCAACAGACACACAATACAAGGGGTGCCACACAGACCGACCAGCATGCTGACTCGCAATCTTCCCCCACCACCATGGAACCACAAGCGAGCCGCTCACAAGAGGTACGCACACACCAGACACCCCAGCCCAGCACACACACTATGAGTCCAGGCGAAAGCCACCAGACAGTAAACACAAACAAGGCTGACGTCGTAATACTCATAGACTCAAATGGGAAATTTCTATGGGAGAAAAAGCTCTTCCCTAGAAGTAAAGTAGAAAAGATTTGGTGCCCAACAACAGACAGAGCCATGGGATGGCTGACCAAAGCCAGATTAGGCTCCCCCCAACACATAATAATACACACGGGCACAAATGACCTAAAGGCCAAACAGAAAGAGGTAGCAACATCGCTCAGAGCAATGATTAGGAAGGCAAGCAGTACATTTCCAAACACTAGAATCACTGTTTCCACAATATTGCCGAGAACAGACTTCAACAACAACACAATTCATGAGATAAATGCCAGCATAGCAACAGAATGCGAATCAAACCACAACGTACACCTGGCCCAACACCCCACCCTCGATGAAGAATGTCTTTACGACCACGTCCACATCCAAAGGCAAAAAATATCGATCTTTGCTAAAGCCCTGAAGGACGTCGCTTTTAACCGGGTCCATACCCAGACTCCAAGAGGACCCCCCCCCGACCACCAGAGATCAGCGGGGTACATATCAGGAACACTACAAAGACCACCACCACACCAACCGAGACCGGAGAGGATCCCCATGCAAAACAACATTATCAGACCTGCACCACTCCTGTCCCACAGGGGAATAGGACCACTACCAGCCAGACAGAGGGAGAGATGCACAGGACGTACGCAATACCTCAGACAGAAACAATCCATTAAGAGACAATAAGCAGATGTGCAGCAGCATCTACTTCCGCCTTATGGATCAAGGACTAATTAATAGAAAGAACTGTAACCAAATTGTATTAACTTTTGTAGACAACTGGGGTGATCTTTTTTTTCCCCACACTTAGACACGACAAACACGTACCACTCTTTAACCTATCATAGAAAAAGATAAAACTTAACATGAAATCCTTATATATTTCGACCTGGAATATCCAAGGTCTACGCTCTTCACTGCGAGAAGTGAAGAGTAGGACCCCAGAGTTCATAGAGGAAACTAAAGATCTAGATATTATCATTTTACAGGAAACTTGGTATAAAGGAAAAGGACACACCGGCTGTCCCCAAGGGTACACTGAGCTAGTGGTCCCCTCCAATAAATTACCAAGTGTAACCCAAGGCAGAGACTCCGGAGGCATACTGATCTGGTTTAAAACAGAACTTAAGAATTACATCAAATTTATAAAAAAGGGCGAAAACCATATGTGGCTCAAACTTGAGAGGGAGATTATCTCAAACACCCAAGATGTTTACATTTGCGCACTTTATATCCCTCCAATCGATTCTCCGTACTACAAAGAGGACACCTTCTCCAACATGGAGGGGGAAATTATCCAATACCAGGCCCAGGGGAACGTGTTGATCTGTGGGGACCTCAATTCAAGAACGGGCGAAGAACCAGACTTCACCAATAATCAGGGAAACAATTACGTATTCGGGAATAACCACTTTGACATCCCTTCCCTTCCATACAGGCATAACTGCGACAAGCAGTCAAATACCAACGGTAAACAGCTACTACAGCTCTGTCGAAACCTGGGTCTGTACATTGTCAATGGTAGGTTCATAGGAGACCTCCTAGGAAGATCGACCTACTGCTCACCTCTTGGCTGCAGCACAGTAGACTATATGATTACAGACTTGGACCCATCCTCTTTCAGAGCATTCACAGTCAAACCACAAACAACACTGTCAGATCACAGCCAAATTACTATGTTTCTCAAAAAGACAGAAACAAACAACATAGAAACACAACCCAGTAAACTGTACAACACCAAAAAATCGTACAGATGGGCCAAAAACGACACGGAAAAATACCAGAAAACAATTAGCAATGCATCAACTCAAGCTCTCTTAGACACCTTTCTGGATAACATATACACTCACAATAAAGAAGGCATAAACCGGGCAGTTAGTAAACTAAACAATATTTTTGATAATTTGGCAACAAATGCAAACTTGAAAGCTCGCAAGAACAAACCCAAAACAAAAAACTATGAAAAATGGTTTGACCATGATTGCCATAACATGAGGAAAAAACTTAGAAAACTATCAAACCAAAAACACAGACATCCAGAAAACGAGGAATTACGCCTTACTTATTGTCAGACGCTAACACAATACAGAAACACACTCAGGACCAAAAAAGAGCAATTTATTAAGAATACACTCAGCTCCATGGAGGAATCCATTGAGTCGAATTGTTTCTGGGACAACTTGAAAACACTACACAAAAAACAACACGACGATTTGTCCATTCAAAATGGGGACACATGGGTAAACCACTTTGAAAAATTATACCAGAAAAACACACTAGGACCAGAGCAACACCAAATACGCAAAAAACTTGAAAAGCTTGAAATGGCCATAAAAGATAACCAAAACCCGCTAGACGCCATAATAACAGAAAAAGAACTTCTTGAAAAACTCAAGGACCTGCGACCAGGAAAAGCTTGCGGGACAGACGGCATACTAAACGAGATGATTAAACACGCAGACGACAAACTGAAACTGGCTATCCTAAAACTCTTCAACTTGGTTCTGAGTGTCGGTTATTTCCCTGATATCTGGAACAAAGGACTCATAACACCCATATACAAAAGTGGGGACAAAATCGACCCAAACAACTATCGAGGCATCTGTGTAAACAGTAACCTGGGGAAGGTATTCTGTAGCATCATAAACAAAAGACTTATAAACTTCCTTGAAGAGCACAATGTCTTGAGTAAAAGCCAAATTGGATTCCTGCCAAACTATAGAACATCC
This sequence comes from Somniosus microcephalus, assembly GCF_052327205.1. Classification (NCBI taxonomy): domain Eukaryota; kingdom Metazoa; phylum Chordata; class Chondrichthyes; order Squaliformes; family Somniosidae; genus Somniosus; species Somniosus microcephalus. The sequence continues at coordinate 265,028,926 of NC_140989.1, forward strand.
GATCATATCTTCACCCTACAGACCCTAATTGACAAACACGTTCACCATAACAAAAGCAAAATCTACGCATGCTTTGTAGATTTCCAGAAGGCTTTCGACTCCATCTGGCATGACGGTTTATTCCTGAAACTTATCGAAAGCGGGGTAGGAGGGAAAACATATGATGTAATTAAATCAATGTATACAAACAATAAATGTGCAGTTAAAATTGGAGACAAACAAACAAAATACTTCCCACAGGGGCGGGGGGTGACGCAGGGCTCGCCAATCTCACCGACACTCTTTAATATTTACATTAATGGATTGGCAAAACTACTTGAACAATCTACAGCACCCGGCCTCACCCTATATGAATCCAAGGTTAAATTCCTCCTCTATGCCGACGACCTGGTTCTGCTGTCACCAACTAAGGAGGGTCTACAGCAGAACCTGGACCTGCTGGAGTCGTACTGCCAGACTTGGGCCCTGACAATAAATCCCCAAAAAACCAAAGTCCTTGTGTTCCAGCAAAGATCCAAACAACATGGACCCACAATAAATTTCACAGTAGGAACAACCAAAATTGAACAAACCACTCACTACACATACTTGGGCTTAAAAATCAGTTCTACGGGAAACTTCAAACTGGCTGTGAATGAACTGAAAGAGAAAGCAAGAAGGGCTTTCTATGCCATCAAAAAATCAATCCAAATAGAAATCCCAATTAGCATTTGGCTCAAAATTTTCAAATCAGTAATTGAACCAATTGCACTCTATGGCAGTGAGGTCTGGGGACCACTAACACAACAAGATTTTGCAAAATGGGACAAACACCCAATTGAGATCCTACATGCGGAATTCTGTAAAAGTATCCTCCGGACTCAAAGGAAAACAGTAAACAACGCATGCAGGGCGGAACTAGGCCAATACCCATTAATAATCACTATCCAAAAAAGAGCCACCAAATTTTGGAATCACCTGCAAATGAGCAACCCCCAATGCTATCACTACGACGCCCTGAAATGCCAAGAGCTGACCATAAAGAAGAATACCCTCAGTCAACTAGTCCTGGGACTCAATAAAGTAACTAATAACAATACTAACAATAACCAGCCCCAGGACAGTGACAGGGTAACACAAAGAATTCGACCCAACACAATCGTCGCTAAGCAAAAGGAAAAATATCTGTCATATTGGGCAGAAACAACAAAAACCCAAAGCAAACTCAATTGCTACTTGGCCCTAAACAGACAATACAACATAGCTGATTACCTGACCATGGTAAAGGATAACAAACTGAGAAGAACCTTGACAAGGTACAGACTTAGCGAACATAGCCTAGCGATCGAAAAAGGCAGACACAGGCAGACCAGGCTGCCAAGAGAAGACAGGATATGCTCTCACTGCAGTCAGGGAGTAGTTGAGACAGAGATGCACTTCCTCACAGCCTGTGGAAAATATCAGGGCACCAGAGAGAATTTCTATCAAAAATTCTCACAAATATGCCCTGAATTCAGAAATCTGACTGACAACCAAAAACTCCCATTCCTACTGGGGGAGGAGAGAAGCTGTGTAACACTGGCGGCACACTATGTTACAGCTTGCCATGAACAGAGGGACAACCAGTAAACTAAGACAAGAGTATATATAAACAAGGCGAAAATATATTTATAAACTCAGGGATATACCTGTTTATACACTGTATGAATGGAACCGCGTTTATGTGTTCAACCATAAATGTATTTTGATGCTTTGGCAACATAAGATGTACCTTATCATGCCAATAAAGCGATTTGTATTGTATTGTATTGAGTGTGAGTGAGAGAGAGTGAGTGAGTGTGAATGAGAGTGAGAGTGAGGGTGAGTGAGTGAGTGTGAGTGAGTGAGGGTGAGTGAGGGTGTGAGGGTGAGCGAGAGTGAGTGAGAGTGAGAGTGAGTGAGAGTGAGTGAGAGAGTGTGAATGAGAGTGAGTGAGTGTGAGTGAGGGTGAGTGAGGGTGAGCGAGAGTGAGTGAGTGAGTGAGGCAGATTGAGGCAGAGTGAGTGAGAGTGAGTGAGAGTGAGTGAAAGTGAGTGAGAGTGAGTGTGCGTGAGGGTGAGTGAGTGAGTGAGGGTGAGTGTGAGGGAGAGTGAGGGAGAGTGAGGGAGAGTGAGGGAGGGTGAGTGACTGAGTGTGAGTGAGGGAGTGAGTGAGTGAGTGGTGAGTGCGACTGAGCGTGAATGAGAGTGAGTGTGAGAGAGTGAATGCGAGAGAATGAATGTGAGTGAGGGTGAGTGAGTGAGGGTGAGTGAGGGTGAGTGAGAGTGAGTGAGAGTGAGTGAGGGTGAGTGAGGGTGAGGGTGAGTGAAGGTGAATGAGTGAGAGTGAGTGAGTGAGGGTGAGAGAGTGTGTGAGAGTGAGTGAATGTGAGAAAGTGATTGTGAGTGACTGAGGGTGAGTGAGAGTGATTGAGGGTGAGTGATTGAGGGTGAGTGAGGGTGAGTGAGTGAGGGTGAGTGAGTGAGGGCGAGTGAGGGCGAGTGAGTGAGGGTGTGTGAGGGCGAGTCAGTGAGGGTGTGTGAGGGCAATTGTGTGAGGGTGAGTGAGGGCAAGTGTGTGAGGGTGAGTGAGTGAGAGTGAGTGAGAGTGAATGAGTGAGTGAGGGTGAGTGAGGGTGTGTGTGAGGGTGTGTGTGCGGGTGAGTGAGGGTGAGTGAGTGGGTGAGTGAGGGTGAGTGAGAGAGTGAGGATGAGGTTGGCTGAGGGTCAGTGAGGATGAGTGAGTGAGAATGAGTGAGTGCAAATGAGTGACTGAGTGTGAGTGAGGGTGAGTGAGGGACAGTGACGGTGAGTGACGGTGAGTAGGTGGGGTTCAGCAGGTGGAGTCAGTGAGGGTGAGTGGGTGAGGGTGAGTGAGTGAGGGGGCGTAAGTGAGGGTGAGTGAGAGAGAGTGAGGGTGTGAGTGAGTGAGGGTGAGTGAGGGTGAGGGTGAGTGAGTGAGGGTGAGTGAGTGAGGGTGAGTGAGGGAGAGTGAGAGAGTGAGGGAGAGTGCGGTAGTGAGGCAGAGTGAGTGAGTGAGGGTGAGTAAGTGCGGGTGAGTGAGTGAGGGTGAGTGAGTGAGTGAGTGAAAGTGAGAGTGAGTGAGGGTTAGTGTGAGTGAGAGTGAGTGAAAGTGGGTGAGTGAGAGTGAGTGAGGGTGAGCGAGGGTGAGCGAGGGTGAGCGAGTGAGGGTGAGTAAGTGAGGGTGAGCAAGTGAGGGTGAGCAAGTGAGGGTGAGCAAGTGAGGGTGAGTGAGGGTGAGTGAGTGAGCGAGAGTGAGTGAGGTTGAGCGAGTGAGGGTGAGTGAGAGTGAGTAAGAGTGAGTAAGAGTGAGTTACAGTGAGTGAGGGTCTGTGAGGGTGTGTGAGGGTTTGTGAGTGAGTGAGGGTGAGTGAGGGAGAGTGAGGGAGTGAGGCAGAGTGAGAGAGAGTGAGTGAGTGAGTGAGGGTGAGTGAGTGAGGGTGTGTGAGGGCGAGTGAGGGCGAGTGAGGGCGAGTGAGGACGAGTGAGGGAGGGTGTGTGAGGGTGAGCAAGTGAGTGAGTGTGAGTGAGTGAGTGAGGGTGAGTGAGAGTGAGTGAGAGTGAGTGGGAGTGAGTGGGAGTGAGTGAGGCAGAGTGAGTGAGGGAGAGTGAGTGAGTGAGGGTGAGTGAGGGAGAGTGAGGGAGAGTGAGGGAGAGTGAGGGAGAGTGAGAGAGGGTGAGTGAGTGAGTGAGGGTGAGTGAGTGAGGGTAAGTGAGTGAGTGAGTGAGTGAGGGTGCGTGAGTGAGGGTGAGTGAGGGTGAGTGAGTGAGGGTGAGTGGGGGCGAGTGAGGGCGAGTGAGGGCGAGTGAGAGTGAGTGTGAGTGAGTGAATGTGAGAGAGTGAGGGTGAGTGAGTGAGGGTGAGTGAGAGTGAGTGAGGGTGCGTGAGGGTGAGTGAAGGTGAGTGAAGGTGAGTGAGTGAGAGTGAGTGAGGGCGAGTGAGGGCGAGTGAGGGCGAGTGAGGGCGAGTGAGGGCGTGTGAGGGTGAGTGAGAGAGGGTGTGTGAGGGCGAGTGAGTGAGGGTGAGTGAGTGAGTGTGAGTGATTGTGAGTGAGGGTGAGTGAGTGAGGGTGAGTGAGTGTGGGTGAGTGAAAGTGGGTGAGTGAGCGTGAGTGAGCATGAGTGAGTGAGTGAGTGAGTGTGAGTGAGTGTGAATGAGAGTGAGTGAGCATGAGTGAGGGTGAGTGAGTGAGTGAGTGACGGTGAGTGGGGGAAAGTGAGTGTGAGTGAGTGAGTGAGGGTGAGTGAGTGAGGGCGAGTGAGGGCGAGTGAGGGCGAGTGAGTGAGGGTGTGTGAGGCGAGTGAGTGAGGGTGAGTGATGGCAAGTGAGGGCGAGTGAGGGAGAGTGAGTGAGGGTGTGTGAGGGCAAGCGAGTGATTGAGTGTGAGTGAGTGAGTGAGTGCGAGTGAGTGTGAGTGAGTGCGAGTGAGTGCGAGTGAGTGTGCGTGAGGGAGAGTGAGAGTGAGTGAGGGAGAGTGAGAGTGAGTGAGGGAGAGTGAGAGTGAGTGACTGTGAGTGAGAGAGTGAGGGTGAGTGAGAGAGGGTGAGTGAGTGAGGGTGAGTGAGTGAGTGGGTGAGTGAGAGTGAGTGAGGCAGAGTGAGGCAGAGTGAGGCAGAGTGAGGCAGTGAGTGAGTGAATGTGTGAGTGGGTGAGTGAGGGAGTGTGAGAGAGAGTGAGGGAGAGTGAGGGAGAGTGAGGGAGAGTGAGGGAAGGTGAGTGAGGGTGAGTGAGTGAGGGTGAGAGAGTGAGGGTGAGAGAGTGAGGGTGAGTGAGTGAGTGTGAGCGCGAATGTGAGAGAGCGAATATGAGAGAGTGATTGTGAGAGAGTGAGGGTGAGTGAGGGTGAGTGAAGGTGAGTGAAGATGAGTGACGGTGAGTGAGTGAGTGAGGGTGAGTGAGTGTGGGTGAGTGAGTGAGGGCGAGTGAGTGAGGGTGTGTGAGGGCGAGTGAGTGAGGGTGTGTGAGGGCGAGCGAGTGAGTGAGAGTGAGTGAGTGTGAGTGAGTGTGAGTGAGAGTGAGTGAGAGAGAGTGAGTGAGTGTGAATGAGAGTGAGAGTGAGGGTGAGTGAGTGAGTGTGAGTGAGTGAGGGTGAGTGAGGGTGAGTGAGGGTGAGTGAGGGTGAGCGAGAGTGAGTGAGAGTGAGAGTGAGAGTGAGAGTGAGTGAGAGTGAGTGAGAGTGAGTGAGAGTGAGTGAGAGAGTGTGAATGAGAGTGAGTGAGTGTGAGTGAGGGTGAGTGAGGGTGAGCGAGAGTGAGTGAGTGAATGAGGCAGATTGAGGCAGAGTGAGTGAGAGTGAGTGAAAGTGAGTGAGAGTGAGTGTGCGTGAGGGTGAGTGAGTGAGTGAGGGTGAGTGTGAGGGAGAGTGAGGGTGAGGGAGGGTGTGGGAGGGTGAGGGAGGGTGAGTGACTGAGTGTGAGTGAGGGAGTGAGTGAGTGAGTGGTGAGCGCGAGTGAGCGTGAATGAGAGTGAGTGTGAGAGAGTGAATGCGAGAGAATGAATGTGAGAGAGTGAGGGTGAGTGAGTGAGGGTGAGTGAGGGTGAGTGAGGGTGAGTGAGAGTGAGTGAGGGTGAGTAAGGGTGAGTGTGGGTGAGTGAGGGTGAGTGAAGGTGAGTGAGTGAGAGTGAGTGAGTGAGGGTGAGAGAGTGTGTGAGAGTGAGTGAATGTGAGAAAGTGATTGTGAGTGACTGAGGGTGAGTGAGGGTGAGTGAAGGAGAGTGAAGGTGAGTGAGAGTGATTGAGAGTGAGTGATTGAGGGTGAGTGAGTGAGGGTGAGTGAGTGAGGGCGAGTGAGGGTGAGTGAGTGAGGGTGTGAGGACGAGTCAGTGAGGGTGTGTGAGGGCAAGTGTGTGAGGGTGAGTGAGTGAGAGTGAGTGAGAGTGAATGAGTGAGCGAGGGTGAGTGAGGGTGTGTGTGAGGGTGAGTGAGGGTGAGTGAGTGGGTGAGTGAGGGTGAGTGAGTGAGGATGAGGTTGGCTGAGGGTCAGTGAGGATGAGTGAGTGAGAATGAGTGAGTGCAAATGAGTGACTGAGTGTGAGTGAGGGTGAGTGAGGGACAGTGATGGTGAGTGACGGTGAGTAGGTGGGGTTCAGCAGGTGGAGTCAGTGAGGGTGAGTGGGTGAGGGTGAGTGAGTGAGGGTGCGTAAGTGAGGGTGAGTGAGAGAGAGTGAGGGTGTGAGTGAGTGAGGGTGAGTGAGGGTGAGAGTGAGGGTGAGTGAGTGAGGGTGAGTGAGTGAGGGTGAGTGAGGGAGAGTGAGGGAGAGTGAGGGAGGGTGTGGGAGGGTGAGGGAGGGTGAGTGACTGAGTGTGAGTGAGGGAGTGAGTGAGTGAGTGGTGAGCGCGAGTGAGCATGAATGAGAGTGAGTGTGAGAGAGTGAATGCGAGAGAATGAATGTGAGAGAGTGAGGGTGAGTGAGTGAGGGTGAGTGAGGGTGAGTGAGGGTGAGTGAGAGTGAGTGAGGGTGAGTAAGGGTGAGTGAGGGTGAGTGAGGGTGAGGGTGAGTGAAGGTGAGTGAGTGAGAGTGAGTGAGAGTGAGTGAGTGAGGGTGAGAGAGTGTGTGAGAGTGAGTGAATGTGAGAAAGTGATTGTGAGTGACTGAGGGTGAGTGAGGGTGAGTGAAGGAGAGTGAAGGTGAGTGAGAGTGATTGAGGGTGAGTGATTGAGGGTGAGTGAGGGTGAGTGAGTGAGGGTGAGTGAGTGAGGGCGAGTGAGGGTGAGTGAGTGAGGGTGTGTGAGGGCGAGTCAGTGAGGGTGTGTGAGGGCAAGTGTGTGAGGGTGAGTGAGTGAGAGTGAGTGAGAGTGAATGAGTGAGCGAGGGTGAGTGAGGGTGTGTGTGAGGGTGAGTGAGGGTGAGTGAGTGGCTGAGTGAGGGTGAGTGAGTGAGTGAGGATGAGGTTGGCTGAGGGTCAGTGAGGATGAGTGAGTGAGAATGAGTGAGTGCAAATGAGTGACTGAGTGTGAGTGAGGGTGAGTGAGGGACAGTGATGGTGAGTGACGGTGAGTAGGTGGGGTTCAGCAGGTGGAGTCAGTGAGGGTGAGTGGGTGAGGGTGAGTGAGTGAGGGTGCGTAAGTGAGGGTGAGTGAGAGAGAGTGAGGGTGTGAGTGAGTGAGGGTGAGTGAGGGTGAGAGTGAGGGTGAGTGAGTGAGGGTGAGTGAGTGAGGGTGAGTGAGGGAGAGTGAGAGAGTGAGGGAGAGTGCGGGAGTGAGGCAGAGTGAGTGAGTGAGGGTGAGTAAGTGCGGGTGAGTGAGTGAGGGTGAGTGAGTGAGTGAGTGAAAGTGAGAGTGAGTGAGGGTTAGTGTGAGTGAGAGTGAGTGAAAGTGGGTGAGTGAGAGTGAGTGAAGGTGAGTGAGGGTGAGTGAGGGTGAGTGAGGGTGAGCGAGGGTGAGCGAGTGAGGGTGAGTAAATGAGGGTGAGCAAGTGAGGGTGAGCAAGTGAGGGTGAGTGAGGGTGAGTGAGTGAGCGAGAGTGAGTGAGAGTGAGGGAATGAGGCAGAGTGAGTGAGAGTGAGTGAGTGAGAGCGAGTGAGGCTGAGTGAGTGAGGTTGAGCGAGTGAGGGTGAGTGAGAGTGAGTAAGAGTGAGTTACAGTGAGTGAGGGTCTGTGAGGGTGTGTGAGGGTTTGTGAGTGAGTGAGGGTGAGTGAGGGAGAGTGAGGGAGTGAGGCAGAGTGAGAGAGAGTGAGTGGGTGAGGGTGGGTGAGTGAGGGTGTGTGAAGGCGAGTGAGGGCTAGTGAGGGCGAGTGAGGGCGAGTGAGGGCGAGTGAGGGAGGGTGTGTGAGGGTGAGCAAGTGAGTGAGTGTGAGTGAGTGAGAGTGAGTGAGGGTGAGTGAGTGAGGGTGAGTGAGGGTGAGTGAGAGTGAGTGAGAGTGAGTGGGAGTGAGTGGGAGTGAGTGAGGCAGAGTGAGTGAGGGAGAGTGAGCGAGTGAGGGAGAGTGAGGGAGAGTGAGGGAGGGTGAGGGAGGGTGAGTGAGTGAGTGAGGGTGAGTGAGTGAGGGTAAGTGAGTGAGTGAGTGAGGGTGCGTGAGTGAGGGTGAGTGGGGGCGAGTGAGGGTGAGTGAGGGCGAGTGAGAGTGAGTGTGAGCGAGTGAATGTGAGACAGTGAGGGTGAGTGAGTGAGGGTGAGTGAGAGTGAGTGAGGGTGAGTGAGGGTGAGTGAAGGTGAGTGAGTGAGGGCGAGTGAGGGCGAGTGAGGGCGAGTGAGGGCGTGTGAGGGTGAGTGAGTGAGGGTGTGTGAGGGCGAGTGAGTGAGGGTGAGTGAGTGAGTGTGAGAGAGTGATTGTGAGTGAGGGTGAGTGAGTAAGGGTGAGTGAGGGTGAGTGGGGGCGAGTGGGGGCGAGTGAGGGCGAGTGAGGGCGAGTAAGTGAGGGTGTGTGAGGGTGAGTGAGTGAGGGTGTGTGAATGAGGGTGTGTGAGGGCGAGTGAGTGAGGGTGTGTGAGGGTGAGCGAGTGTGAGTCAGTGTGAGTGAGTGTGAGTGAGTGAGGGTGAGTGTGAGTGAGAGTGAGTGAGAGTGAGTGAGGCAGAGTGAGGCAGAGTGAGGCAGAATGCGTGAGAGTGAATGAGAGTGAGTGAGAGTGAGTGAGGGAGAGTGAGTGAGGGAGAGTGAGGGAGAGTGAGGGAGGGTGAGGGAGGGAGAGTGAGGGTGAGTGAGTGAGTGAGGGTGGGTGAGTGAGTGAGTGTGAGTGAGGGTGAGTGTGGGTGAGTGAGGGTGAGGGTGAGTGAAAGTGAGTGAGGGTGAGAGAGTGAATGAGAGAGAGTGAGGGTGAGTGAGTGAGGGTGAGTGAGGGTGAGTGAAGGTGAGTGAAGGTGAGTGAGTGAGTGTGAGTGATTGAGGGTGAGTGAGGGTGAGTGATTGAGGGTGAGTGAGTGTGAGTGATTGAGGGTGAGTGAGAGTGAGTGATTGTGAGAGTGAGTGAGAGTGAGAGAGTGAGTAAGAGTGAGTGAGGGTGTGTGAGTGAGGGTGAGTGAGAGTGAGTGAGTGAGTGTGAGAGTGAGTGAGAGTGAGTAAGAGTGAGTGAGGGTGTGTGAGGGTGTGTGAGTGAGTGAGGGTGAGTGAGGGTGTGTGAGTGAGGGTGAGTGAGAGTGAGTGAGTGAGTGTGAGAGTGAGTGAGAGTGAGTAAGAGTGAGTGAGGGTGTGTGAGGGTGTGTGAGTGAGTGAGGGTGAGTGAGGGTGAGTGAGGGTGAGTGAGTGAGTGAGGGAGAGTGAGGAAGTGAGGCAGAATGAGTGAGTGAGTGAATGAGAGTGAGTGAGCATGAGTGTGGGTGAGTGAAAGTGTGTGAGTGAGCATGAGTGAGGGTGAGTGAGGGTGAGTGAGTGAGTGAGTGAGTGAGGGCGAGTGAGTGAGGGTGTGTGAGGGCGAGTGAGTGAGGGTGCGTGAGGGCGAGTGAGTGAGGGTGTGTGAGGGTGAGCGAGTGTGAGTCAGTGTGAGTGAGTGTCAATGAGTGAGGGTGAGTGTGAGTGAGGGAGAGTGTGAGTGAGAGTGAGAGAGTGAGTGAGTGTGAGTGAGACTGAGAGAGTGAGGGTGTGTGAGTGAGGGTGAGTGAGAGTGAGTGAGAGTGAGTGAGGCAGAGTGAGGCAGAGTGAGGCAGAGTGAGGCAGAGTGAGGCAGAATGCGTGAGAGTGAATGAGAGTGAATGAGAGTGAGTGAGAGTGAGTGAGGGAGAGTGAGTGAGGGAGAGTGAGGGAGAGTGAGGGAGGGTGAGGGAGGGAGAGGGAGGGTGAGTGAGTGAGTGAGGGTGGGTGAGTGAGTGAGTGTGAGTGAGTGTGAGTGTGGGTGAGTGAGGGTGAGGGTGAGTGAAAGTGAGTGAGGGTGAGAGAGTGAATGAGAGAGAGTGAGGGTGAGTGAGTGAGGGTGAGTGAGGGTGAGTGAAGGTGAGTGAAGGTGAGTGAGTGTGAGTGATTGAGGGTGAGTGAGGGTGAGTGATTGAGGGTGAGTGAGTGTGAGTGATTGAGGGTGAGTGAGAGTGAGTGATTGTGAGAGTGAGTGAGAGTGAGAGAGTGAGTAAGAGTGAGTGAGGGTGTGTGAGTGAGGGTGAGTGAGAGTGAGTGAGTGAGTGTGAGAGTGAGTGAGAGTGAGTAAGAGTGAGTGAGGGTGTGTGAGGGTGTGTGAGTGAGTGAGGGTGAGTGAGGGTGAGTGAGGGTGAGTGAGTGAGTGAGGGTGAGGGAGAGTGAGGGAGAGTGAGGGAGTGAGGCAGAATGAGTGAGTGAGTGAATGAGAGCGAGTGAGCATGAGTGTGGGTGAGTGAAAGTGTGTGAGTGAGCATGAGTGAGGGTGAGTGAGGGTGAGTGAGTGAGTGAGTGAGGGCGAGTGAGTGAGGGTGTGTGAGGGCGAGTGAGTGAGGGTGCGTGAGGGCGAGTGAGGGCGAGTGAGGGCAAGTGAGTGAGGGTGTGTGAGGGCAAGTGAGTGATTGTGTGTGAGTGAGTGTGAGTGAGTGTGAGTGTGAGTGTGAGTGTGGGAGAGTGAGAGTGAGTGACTGAGTGAGAGTGAGAGAGTGATGGTGAGTGAGTGAGGGTGAGTGAGGGTGAGTGAGGGTGAGTGAGTGAGTGTGAGGGAGAGTGAGGGAGAGTGAGGGAGAGTGAGGGAGAGTGAGGGAGTGAGGCAGAGTGAGTGTGAGTGAGTGAGTGTGACTGAGTGTGGGTGAGTGAAAGTGGGTGAGTGAGCGTGAGTGAGTGAGTGAGTGTGAGTGAGTGTGAATGAGAGTGAGTGAGCATGAGTGAGGGTGAGTGAGTGAGTGACGGTGAGTGGGGGAAAGTGAGTGTGAGTGAGTGAGTGAGGGCGAGTGAGGGTGAGTGAGGGCAAGTGAGGGCGAGTGAGGGTGAGTGAGGGCGAGTGAGGGTGAGTGAGTGCGAGTGAGGGCGAGTGAGTGAGGGTGTGTAAGGCGAGTGAGTGAGGGTGAGTGATGGCAAGTGAGGGCGAGTGAGGGAGAGTGAGTGAGGGTGTGTGAGGGCAAGTGAGTGATTGAGTGTGAGTGAGTGAGTGAGTGCGAGTGAGTGTGAGTGAGTGTGAGTGAGTGTGAGTGAGGGACAGTGAGAGTGAGTGAGTGAGAGTGAGTGAGGGAGAGTGAGAGTGAGTGACTGAGTGAGAGAGTGAGGGTGAGTGAGTGAGGGTGAGTGAGTGAGGGTGAGTGAGTGAGTGGGTGAGTGAGAGTGAGTGAGTGTGAGTGAGGTAGAGTGAGGCAGAGTGAGGTAGAGTGAGGCAGAGTGAGGCAGAGTGAGGCAGTGAGTGAGTGAATGTGTGAGTGTGTGAGTGAGGGAGCGTGAGAGAGAGTGAGGGAGAGTGAGGGAGAGTGAGGGAAGGTGAGTGAGGGTGAGTGAGTGAGGGTGAGAGAGTGAGGGTGAGTGAGTGTGAGAGCGAATGTGAGAGAGCGAATGTGAGAGAGCGAATGTGAGAGAGTGATTGTGAGAGAGTGAGGGTGAGTGAGGGTGAGTGAAGGTGAGTGAAGGTGAGTGACAGTGAGTGAGTGAGTGAGGGCGAGTGAGTGAGGGTGTGTGAGGGCGAGTGAGTGAGGGTGTGTGAGGGCGAGCGAGTGAGTGAGAGTGAGTGAGTGTGAGTGAGAGTGAGTGAGTGAGAGAGAGTGAGTGACTGTGAATGAGAGTGAGAGTGAGGGTGAGTGAGTGTGAGTGAGTGAGGGTGAGTGAGGGTGAGTGAGTGAGAGTGAGAGTGAGAGTGAGAGTGAGAGTGAGTGAGAGTGAGTGAGAGAGTGTGAATGAGAGTGGGTGAGTGTGAGCGAGGGTGAGTGAGGGTGAGAGAGAGTGAGTGAGTGAGTGAGGCAGATTGAGGCAGAGTGAGTGAGAGTGAGTGGGAGTGAGTGAAAGTGAGTGAGAGTGAGCGTGCGTGAGGGTGAGTGAGTGAGGGTGAGTGTGAGGGAGAGTGAGGGAGAGTGAGGGAGAGGGAGGGTGAGGGAGGGTGAGGGAGGGTGAGTGACTGAGTGTGAGTGAGGGAGTGAGTGAGTGAGTGAGTGGTGAGTGCGAGTGAGCGTGAATGAGAGTGAGTGTGAGAGAGTGAATGCGAGAGAATGAATGTGAGAGAGTGAGGGTGAGTGAGTGAGGGTGAGTGAGGGTGAGTGAGCGTGAGTGAGGGTGAGTGAGGGTGAGTGAGGGTGAGTGAGGGTGAGGGTGAGTGAAGGTGAGTGAGTGAGAGTGAGTGAGTGAGGGTGAGAGAGTGTGTGAGAGTGAGTGAATGTGAGAAAGTGATTGTGAGTGACTGAGGGTGAGTGAGGGTGAGTGAAGGTGAGTGAAGGAGAGTGAGAGTGATTGAGGGTGAGTGAGTGAGGGTGAGTGAGTGAGGGCGAGTGAGGGCGAGTGAGTGAGGGTGTGTGAGGGCGAGTCAGTGAGGGTGTGTGAGGGCAAGTGTGTGAGGGTGAGTGAGGGCAAGTGTGTGAGGGTGAGTGAGTGAGAGTGAGTGAGAGTGAGTGAGTGAGCGAGGGTGAGTGAGGGTGTGTGTGAGGGTGTGTGTGAGGGTGAGTGAGTGGGTGAGTGAGGGTGAGTGAGTGAGTGAGGATGAGGTTGGCTGAGGGTCAGTGAGGATGAGTGAGTGAGAATGAGTGAGTGCAAATGAGTGACTGAGTGTGAGTGAGGGTGAGTGAGGGACAGTGATGGTGAGTGACGGTGAGTGACGGTGAGTAGGTGGGGTTCAGCAGGTGGAGTCAGTGAGGGTGAGTGGGTGAGGGTGAGTGAGTGAGGGTGCGTAAGTGAGGGTGAGTGAGAGAGAGTGAGGGTGTGAGTGAGTGAGGGTGAGTGAGGGTGAGAGTGAGGGTGAGTGAGTGAGGGTGAGTGAGTGAGGGTGAGTGAGTGAGGGTGAGTGAGTGAGTGAGTGAAAGTGAGAGTGAGTGAGGGTTAGTGTGAGTGAGAGTGAGTGAAAGTGGGTGAGTGAGAGTGAGAGTGAGTGAGGGTGAGTGAGGGTGAGCGAGGGTGAGCGAGGGTGAGCGAGGGTGAGCGAGTGAGGGTGAGTAATTGAGGGTGAGCAAGTGAGGGTGAGCAAGTGAGGGTGAGCAAGTGAGGGTGAGTGAGGGTGAGTGAGTGAGCGAGAGTGAGTGAGAGTGAGGGAATGAGGCAGAGTGAGTGAGAGTGAGTGAGTGAGAGTGAGTGAGGCTGAGTGAGTGAGGTTGAGCGAGTGAGGGTGAGTGAGAGTGAGTAAGAGTGAGTAAGAGTGAGTTACAGTGAGTGAGGGTCTGTGAGGGTGTGTGAGGGTTTGTGAGTGAGTGAGGGTGAGTGAGGGAGAGTGAGGGAGTGAGGCAGAGTGAGAGAGAGTGAGTGAGTGAATGAGGGTGAGTGAGTGAGGGTGTGTGAGGGTGTGTGAGGGTGAGTGAGGGCGAGTGAGGGCGAGTGAGGGCGAGTGAGGGAGGGTGTGTGAGGGTGAGCAAGTGAGTGAGTGTGAGTGAGTGAGTGAGGGTGAGTGAGGGTGAGTGAGAGTGAGTGAGAGTGAGTGAGGCAGAGTGAGTGAGGGAGAGTGAGTGAGGGTGAGTGAGGGAGAGTGAGGGAGAGTGAGGGAGGGTGAGTGAATGAGTGAGGGTGAGTGAGTGAGGGTAAGTGAGTGAGTGAGTGAGGGTGAGTGAGGGTGAGTGAGTGAGGGTGAGTGGGGGTGAGTGAGGGCGAGTGAGGGCGAGTGAGAGTGAGTGTGAGCGAGTGAATGTGAAAGAGTGAGGGTGAGTGAGTGAGGGTGAGTGAGTGAGGGTGCGTGAGTGAGGGTGAGTGAGGGTGAGTGAGTGAGGGTGAGTGGGGGCGAGTGAGGGCGAGTGAGAGTGAGTGTGAGCGAGTGAATGTGAGAGAGTGAGGGTGAGTGAGTGAGGGTGAGTGAGAGTGAGTGAGGGTGAGTGAGGGTGTGTGAAGGTGAGTGAAGGTGAGTGAGTGAGAGTGAGTGAGGGCGAGTGAGGGCGAGTGAGGGTGAGTGAGTGAGGGTGTGTGAGGGCGAGTGAGTGAGGGTGAGTGAGTGAGTGTGAGAGAGTGATTGTGAGTGAGGGTGAGTGAGTGAGGGTGAGTGAGTAAGGGTGAGTGAGGGCGAGTGGGGGCGAGTGGGGGCGAGTGAGGGTGAGTGAGGGTGAGTGAGGGCGAGTAAGTGAGGGTGTGTGAGGGTGAGTGAGTGAGGGTGTGTGAATGAGGGTCAGTGAGAGAGAGTGAGGGTGTGAGTGAGTGAGGGTGAGTGGGGGTGAGAGTGAGGGTGAGTGAGTGAGGGTGAGTGAGTGAGGGTGAGTGAGGGAGAGTGAGAGAGTGAGGGAGAGTGCGGGAGTGAGGCAGAGTGAGTGAGTGAGGGTGAGTAAGTGCGGGTGAGTGAGTGAGGGTGAGTGAGTGAGTGAGTGAAAGTGAGAGTGAGTGAGGGTTAGTGTGAGTGAGAGTGAGTGAAAGTGGGTGAGTGAGAGTGAGTGAGGGTGAGTGAGGGTGAGTGAGGGTGAGCGAGGATGAGCGAGGGTGAGCGATGGTGAGCGAGGGTGAGCGAGTGAGGGTGAGCAAGTGAGGGTGAGCAAGTGAGGGTGAGCAAGTGAGGGTGAGCAAGTGAGGGTGAGTGAGGGTGAGTGAGTGAGCGAGAGTGAGTGAGAGTGAGGGAATGAGGCAGAGTGAGTGAGAGTGAGTGAGTGAGAGTGAGTGAGGCTGAGTGAGTGAGGTTGAGCGAGTGAGGGTGAGTGAGAGTGAGTAAGAGTGAGTAAGAGTGAGTTACAGTGAGTGAGGGTCTGTGAGGGTGTGTGAGGGTTTGTGAGTGAGTGAGGGTGAGTGAGGGAGAGTGAGGGAGTGAGGCAGAGTGAGAGAGAGTGAGTGAGTGAGTGAGGGTGAGTGAGTGAGGGTGTGTGAGGGCGAGTGAGGGCAAGTGAGGGCGAGTGAGGGCGAGTGAGGGCGAGTGAGGGCGAGTGAGGGAGGGTGTGTGAGGGTGAGCAAGTGAGTGAGGGTGAGTGAGTGAGGGTGAGTGAGAGTGAGTGGGAGTGAGTGGGAGTGAGTGAGGCAGAGTGAGTGAGGGAGAGTGAGTGAGTGAGGGTGAGTGAGGGAGAGTGAGGGAGGGTGAGGGAGGGTGAGTGAGTGAGTGAGTGTGAGTGGGTGAGGGTAAGTGAGTGAGTGAGTGAGGGTGCGTGAGTGAGGGTGAGTGAGTGAGGGTGAGTGGGGGCGAGTGAGGGCGAGTGAGAGTGAGTGTGAGCGAGTGAATGTGAGAGAGTGAGGGTGAGTGAGTGAGGGTGAGTGAGTGAGTGAGTGAGTGAGGGTGCGTGAGTGAGGGTGAGTGAGGGTGAGTGAGTGAGGGTGAGTGGGGGCGAGTGAGGGCGAGTGAGGGCGAGTGAGAGTGAGTGTGAGCGAGTGAATGTGAGAGAGTGAGGGTGAGTGAGTGAGGGTGAGTGAGAGTGAGTGAGGGTGAGTGAGGGTGAGTGAAGGTGAGTGAAGGTGAGTGAGTGAGAGTGAGTGAGGGAGAGTGAGGGCAAGTGAGGGCGAGTGAGGGCGAGTGAGGGTGAGTGAGTGAGGGTGTGTGAGGGCGAGTGAGTGAGGGTGAGTGAGTGAGTGTGAGAGAGTGATTGTGAGTGAGGGTGAGTGAGTGAGGGTGAGTGAGTAAGGGTGAGTGGGGGCGAGTGGGGGCGAGTGGGGGCGAGTGAGGGTGAGTGAGGGCGAGTGAGGGCGAGTAAGTGAGGGTGTGTGAGGGTGAGTGAGTGAGGGTGTGTGAATGAGGGTGTGTGAGGGCGAGTGAGTGAGGATGTGTGAGGGTGAGCGAGTGTGAGTCAGTGTGAGTGAGTGTGAGTGAGTGAGGGTGAGTGTGAGTGAGGGAGAGTGTGAGTGAGAGTGAGAGAGTGAGTGAGTGTGAGTGAGACTGAGAGAGTGAGGGTGAGTGAGTGAGGGTGAGTGTGAGTGAGAGTGACTGAGAGTGAGTGAGGCAGAGTGAGGCAGAGTGCGTGAGAGTGAATGAGAGTGAATGAGAGTGAGTGAGAGTGAGTGAGTGAGAGTGAGTGAGTGAGGGAGAGTGAGGGAGTGTGAGGGAGGGAGAGGGAGGGTGAGTGAGGGTGGGTGAGTGAGTGAGGGTGGGTGAGTGAGTGAGTGTGAGTGAGGGTGAGAGTGGGTGAGTGAGGGTGAGTGAAAGTGAGTGAGGGTGAGGGTGAGTGAAAGTGAGTGAGGGTGAGAGAGTGAATGAGAGAGAGTGAGGGTGAGTGAGTGAGGGTGAGTGAGGGTGAGTGAAGGTGAGCGAAGGTGAGTGAGTGAGCGTGAGTGATTGAGGGTGAGTGAGGGTGAGTGATTGAGGGTGAGTGAGTGGGAGTGATTGAGGGTGAGTGAGAGTGAGTGATTGTGAGAGTGAGTGAGAGTGAGAGAGTGAGTAAGAGTGAGTGAGGGTGTGTGGGTGAGGGTGAGTGAGAGTGAGTGAGTGAGTGTGAGAGTGAGTGAGAGTGAGTGAGGGTGTGTGAGGGTGTGTGAGTGAGTGAGGGTGAGTGAGGGTGAGTGAGGGTGAGTGAGTGAGTGAGGGTGAGGGAGAGTGAGGGAGAGTGAGGGAGTGAGGCAGAATGAGTGAGTGAGTGAATGAGGGTGAGTGAGCATGAGTGTGGGTGAGTGAAAGTGTGTGAGTGAGCATGAGTGAGGGTGAGTGAGGGTGAGTGAGTGAGTGAGTGAGTGAGGGCGAGTGAGTGAGGGTGTGTGAGGGCGAGTGAGTGAGGGTGCGTGAGGGCGAGTGAGGGCGAGTGAGGGCAAGTGAGTGAGGGTGTGTGAGGGCAAGTGAGTGATTGTGTGTGAGTGAGTGTGAGTGTGAGTGTGAGTGTGAGTGTGAGTGTGGGAGAGTGAGAGTGAGTGACTGAGTGAGAGTGAGAGAGTGATGGTGAGTGAGTGAGGGTGAGTGAGTGAGGGTGAGTGAGGGTGAGTGAGTGAGTGTGAGGGAGAGTGAGGGAGAGTGAGGGAGAGTGAGGGAGAGTGAGGGAGTGAGGCAGAGTGAGTGTGAGTGAGTGAGTGACTGAGTGTGGGTGAGTGTGAGTGAGTGTGAATGAGAGTGAGTGAGCATGAGTGAGGGTGAGTGAGTGAGTGACAGTGAGTGGGGGAAAGTGAGTGTGAGTGAGTGAGTGAGGGCGAGTGAGGGCGAGTGAGGGCGAGTGAGGGCGAGTGAGTGAGGGTGTGTGAGGCGAGTGAGTGAGGGTGAGTGATGGCAAGTGAGGGCGAGTGAGGGAGAGTGAGTGAGGGTGTGTGAGGGCAAGCGAGTGATTGAGTGTGAGTGAGTGAGTGAGTGCGAGAGAGTGTGAGTGAGTGCGAGTGAGTGTGATTGAGGGAGAGTGAGAGTGAGTGAGGGAGAGTGAGAGTGAGAGTGAGTGACTGTGAGTGAGAGAGTGAGGGTGAGTGAGTGAGGGTGAGTGAGTGAGGGTGAGTGAGTGAGTGGGTGAGTGAGAGTGAGTGAGTGAGTGAGGCAGAGTGAGGCAGTGAGTGAGTGAATGTGTGAGTGTGTGAGTGAGGGAGCGTGAGAGAGTGAGGGAGAGTGAGGGAGAGTGAGGGAGAGTGAGGGAAGGTGAGTGAGGGTGAGTGAGTGAGGGTGAGAGAGTGAGGGTGAGTGAGTGAGTGTGAGAGCGAATGTGAGAGAGTGAATGTGAGAGAGCGAATGTGAGAGAGTGATTGTGAGAGAGTGAGGGTGAGTGAGGGTGAGTGAAGGTGAGTGACGGTGAGTGAGTGAGTGAGGGTGAGTGAGTGAGGGTGAGTGAGTGAGGGCGAGTGAGTGAGGGTGTGTGAGGGTGAGTGAGTGAGGGAGTGTGAGGGCGAGCGAGTGAGTGAGAGTGAGTGAGTGTGAGTGAGAGTGAGTGAGAGAGAGTGAGTGAGTGTGAATGAGAGTGAGAGTGAGGGTGAGTGAGTGAGTGTGAGTGAGTGAGGGTGAGTGAGGGTGAGTGAGGGTGAGTGAGGGTGAGCGAGAGTGAGTGAGAGTGAGAGTGAGAGTGGGAGTGAGTGAGAGTGAGTGAGAGTGAGTGAGAGAGTGTGAATGAGAGTGAGTGATTGTGAGTGAGGGTGAGTGAGGGTGAGCGAGAGTGAGTGAGTGAGGCAGATTGAGGCAGAGTGAGTGAGAGTGAGTGAGAGTGAGTGAAAGTGAGTGAGAGTGAGTGAGAGTGAGTGTGCGTGAGGGTGAGTGAGTGAGTGAGGGTGAGTGTGTGGGAGAGTGAGGGAGAGTGAGGGAGAGTGAGGGAGAGTGAGGGAGGGTGAGGGAGGGTGAGTGACTGAGTGTGAGTGAGGGAGTGAGTGAGTGAGTGGTGAGTGCGAGTGAGCGTGAATGAGAGTGAGTGTGAGAGAGTGAATGCGAGAGAATGAATGTGAGAGAGTGAGGGTGAGTGAGTGAGGGTGAGTGAGGGTGAGTGAGGGTGAGTGAGAGTGAGTGAGGGTGAGTGAGGGTGAGTGAGGGTGAGTGAGGGTGAGGGAGAGTGAAGGTGAGTGAGTGAGAGTGAGTGAGTGAGGGTGAGAGAGTGTGTGAGAGTGAGTGAATGTGAGAAAGTGATTGTGAGTGACTGAGGGTGAGTGAGGGTGAGTGAAGGTGAGTGAAAGTGATTGAGGGTGAGTGATTGAGGGTGAGTGAGGGTGAGTGAGTGAGGGTGAGTGAGTGAGGGTGAGTGAGGGCAAGTGAGTGAGGGTGTGTGAGGGCGAGTCAGTGAGGGTGTGTGAGGGCAAGTGTGTGAGGGTGAATGAGGGCAAGTGTGTGAGGGTGAGTGAGTGAGAGTGAGTGAGAGTGAATGAGTGAGCGAGGGTGAGTGAGGGTGTGTGTGAGGGTGTGTGTGAGGGTGAGTGAGGGTGAGTGAGTGGGTGAGTGAGGGTGAGTGAGTGAGTGAGGATGAGGTTGGCTGAAGGTCAGTGAGGATGAGTGAGTGAGAATGAGTGAGTGCAAATGAGTGACTGAGTGTGAGTGAGGGTGAGTGAGGGACTGTGACGGTGAGTGACGGTGAGTGACGGTGAGTAGGTGGGGTTCAGCAGGTGGAGTCAGTGAGGGTGAGTGGGTGAGGGTGAGTGAGTGAGGGTGCGTAAGTGAGGGTGAGTGAGAGAGAGTGAGGATGTGAGTGAGTGAGGGTGAGTGGGGGTGAGAGTGAGGGTGAGTGAGTGAGGCTGAGTGAGTGAGTGGTGAGTGAGGGAGAGTGAGAGAGTGAGGGAGAGTGCGGGAGTGAGGCAGAGTGAGTGAGTGAGGGTGAGTAAGTGCGGGTGAGTGAGTGAGGGTGAGTGAGTGAGTGAGTGAAAGTGAGAGTGAGTGAGGGTTAGTGTGAGTGAGAGTGAGTGAAAGTGGGTGAGTGAGAGTGAGTGAAGGTGAGTGAGGGTGAGTGAGGGTGAGTGAGGGTGAGCGAGGGTGAGCGAGGGTGAGCGAGGGTGAGCGAGTGAGGGTGAGTGAGGGTGAGTGAGTGAGGGTGAGCAAGTGAGGGTGAGCAAGTGAGGGTGAGCAAGTGAGGGTGAGTGAGGGTGAGTGAGTGAGCGAGAGTGAGTGAGAGTGAGGGAATGAGGCAGAGTGAGTGAGTGAGAGTGAGTGAGGCTGAGTGAGTGAGGTTGAGCGAGTGAGGGTGAGTGAGAGTGAGTAAGAGTGAGTAAGAGTGAGTTACAGTGAGTGAGGGTCTGTGAGGGTGTGTGAGGATTTGTGAGTGAGTGAGGGTGAGTGAGGGAGAGTGAGGGAGTGAGGCAGAGTGAGAGAGAGTGAGTGAGTGAGTGAGGGTGAGTGAGTGAGGGTGTGTGAGGGCGAGTGAGGGCGAGTGAGGGTGAGTGAGGGCAAGTGAGGGAGGGTGTGTGAGGGTGAGCAAGTGAGTGAGTGTGAGTGAGTGAGAGTGAGCGAGGGTGAGTGAGTGAGGGTGAGTGAGGGTGAGTGAGAGTGAGTGAGAGTGAGTGGGAGTGATTGAGGCAGAGTGAGTGAGGGAGAGTGAGTGAGTGAGGGTGAGTGAGGGAGAGTGAGGGGGAGTGAGGGCGAGTGAGGGCGAGTAAGTGAGGGTGTGTGAGGGTGAGTGAGTGAGGGTGTGTGAGGGCGAGTGTGTGAAGGTGAGTGAGTGAGAGTGAGTGAGTGAGCAAGGGTGAGTGAGGGTGTGTGTGAGGTTGAGTGAGGGTGAGTGAGTGGGTAAGTGAGGGTGAGTGAGAATGAGTGAGCGAGGGTGAGTGAGTGAGGATGAGGTTGGCTGAGGGTGAGTGAGTGAGAATGAGTGAGTGCAAATGAGTGAGTGAGTGTGAGTGAGTGTGAGTGAGTGTGAGTGAGGGTGAGTGAGGGTGAGTAGGTGGGTTCAGCAGGTGGAGTCACTGATGGTGAGTGGGTGAGGGTGAGTGAGTGAGTGAGGATGAGGTTGGCTGAGGGTGAGTGAGGATGAATGAGTGAGAATGAGTGAGTGCAAGTGAGTGAGTGAGTGAGAGTGAGGGTGAGTGAGGGTGAGTGGATGAGTAGGTGGGGGTCAGTAGGTGGGGGGTCAGCAGGTGATGTCAGTGAGGGTGAGTGGGTGAGGGTGAGTGGGTGAGGGTGAGGTGGTGAGGGTCAGTGGGTGAGGGTGAGTCAGTGAGGGTGAGGGTCAATAGGTGAGGGTGAGTGGGTGAGGATGAGTGGGTGAGGGTGAGTGGGTGAGGGTGAGTGAGTGAGGGAGTGTGAGTGAGGGAGAGTGAGTGAGTGAGTGAGAGTGTGTGAGGGAGAGTGAGTGAGGGTGAGTGAGTGAGGGAGAGTGAGTAGGGGAGGGTGAGGGAGGGAGAGTGAGTGAGGGAGAGTGAGTGAGAGTGAGTGAGAGTGAGTGAGAGTGAGTGAGTGAGGGAGAGTGAGTGAGGTAGAGTGAGTGAGAGTGAGGTTGAGTGAGTGTGAGTGAGGGTGCGTGAGAGTAAGTGAGTGAAGGTGAGTGAGAGTGAGTGAGGGTAAGTGACAGTGAGAGTGAGTGAGAGTTAGTCAGTGTGAGTGAGTGAGGGTGAGTGAGTGAAGGTGAGTGAGAGAGAGTGAGTGATGGTGAGTGACAGTGAGAGTGAGTGAGTGAGTGTGCATGAGGGTGCGTGAGGGTGCGTGAGGGTGAGTGAGTGAGGGTGAGAGTGACGGTGAGTGAGAGTGAGTGAGTGTGAGTGAGTCAGTGAGGGCGAGAGTGATGGTGAGTGAGTGAGTGTGACTGAGTGAGGGTGAGTAAGTGAGTGAGGGTGAGTGAGTGAGGGAGAGTGTGTGAGGGAGTGTGTGTGAGGGAGAGTGAGTGAGGGAGAGTGAGTGAGGGAGAGTGAGTGACGGTGAGTGACAGTGAGAGTGAGTGAGAGTGAGTGAGGGTGCGTGAGGGTGCGTGAGGGTGAGTGAGGGTGAGTGAGGGTGAGTGAGGGTGAGTGAGTGAGGGTGAGTGAGTGATGGTGAGTGAGAGTGAGAGTGAGTGAAGGAGAGTGAGTGTGAGTGTGAGTGAGTGAGGCAGACTGAGGCAGAGTGAGGCAGACTGAGGCAGAGTGAGGCAGGGTGAGGCAGGGTGAGGCAGGGTGAGGCAGGGTGAGGCAGGGTGAGTGAGTGGGTGAGTGAGTGAGGCAGAGTGAGGCAGACTGAGTGAGGGTGAGTGAGGGTGAGTGAGGCAGTGAGTGAGGGTGAGTGAGTGAGTAAGAGTGAGGGAGAGTGAGGGAGAATGAGGGAGAGTGAGTGAGTGTGAGTGATGGAGGTGAGAGTGAGTGAGGGTGAGTGAGGGTGAGTGAGTGACTGGTGAGTGAGAGTGAGTGATTGAGAGTGAGGGTGAGTAAGTGAGTGAGTGAGGATGTGAGTGAGGGTGAGTGAGTGTGAGTGAGTGAGTGTGTGAGTGAGAGTGAGTGAGAGTGAGTGAGTGTGAGTGAGTGTGAGTGAGGGTGAGTGAGGGTGAGTGAGGGTGAGTGAGGGTGAGTGAGTGTGTCAGGGTGTGTGAGTGAGTGAGGGTGTGTGAGTGAGCGAGCGTGAGGGTGAGTGAGGGTGAGTGAGAGTGAGTGAGGGTGAGTGAGGGTGAGTGAGGGTGAGTGAGGGTGAGTGAGTGAAAGTGAGTGAGGGAGAGTGAGTGAGTGAGTCAGTGAGGGTGAGTGAGTGAGTGAGGGTGAGCGAGGGCGCGTGAGTGTGCGTGAGGGTGAGTGAGAGTGAGTGTGAGTGAGTGTGAGTGATTGAGGGTGAGTGAGGGTGAGTGAGTGAGTGAGTGAGTGAGTGTGAGTGAGGGTGAGTGAGTGAGTGAGTCAGGGTGTGTGTGAGTGAGGGTGTGTGAGTGAAGGTGAGTGAAGGTGAGTGAAGGTGAGTGAGAGTGAGTGAGGGTGAGTGAGGGTGAGTGAGGGTGAGTGAGGGAGGGTGAGGGAGGGTGAGGGAGGGGGAGGGAGGATGAGTGAGTGAGAGTGAGTGAGGGTGAGTGAGAGTGAGTGAGGGTGAGTGAGGGTGAGTGAGGGTGAGAGCGAGTGAGAGTGAGTGAGAGTGAGTGAGTGTGAGAGAGGGTGTGTGAGGATAAGTGTGTGAGAGTGAGTGAGGGTGAATGAGAGTGAGTGAGGGTGAGTGAGGGTGAGTGAAGGTGAGTGAGGGTGAGTGAGGGTGAGTGAGGGTGAGTGAGTGAGTGGTGAGTGAGAGTGAGTGAGGGAGAGTGAATGAGGGTGAGTGAATGAGGGAGAGTGAGGGAGAGTGAGTGAGGGAGAGTGAGTGAGGGAGAGTGAGTGAGTGAGTGAGTGTGAGTGAGTCAGGGTGTGTGAGTGAGTGTGACTGAGAGTGAGGGTGAGTGAGTGAGGCAGAGCGAGTGAGTGAGTGAGTGAGTGAGTGTAAGTGAGTGACTGTGAGTGAGGATGAGTGACTGAGAGTGACTGAGAGTGACTGAGAGTGAGTGAGGGTGAATGAGGGTGAATGAGGGTGAAAGGGAGTGAGTGAGGGTGAGTGAGGGTGAGTGAGTGAGTGGTGAGTGAGGGAGAGTGAGAGAGTGAGGGAGAGTGCGGGAGTGAGGCAGAGTGAGTGAGTGAGGGTGAGTAAGTGCGGGTGAGTGAGTGAGGGTGAGTGAGTGAGTGAGTGAAAGTGAGAGTGAGTGAGGGTTAGTGTGAGTGAGAGTGAGTGAAAGTGGGTGAGTGAGAGTGAGTGAAGGTGAGTGAGGGTGAGTGAGGGTGAGTGAGGGTGAGTGAGGGTGAGCGAGGGTGAGCGAGGGTGAGCGAGGGTGAGCGAGTGAGGGTGAGTGAGGGTGAGTGAGTGAGGGTGAGCAAGTGAGGGTGAGCAAGTGAGGGTGAGTGAGGGTGAGTGAGTGAGCGAGAGTGAGTGAGAGTGAGGGAATGAGGCAGAGTGAGTGAGTGAGAGTGAGTGAGGCTGAGTGAGTGAGGTTGAGCGAGTGAGGGTGAGTGAGAGTGAGTAAGAGTGAGTAAGAGTGAGTTACAGTGAGTGAGGGTCTGTGAGGGTGTGTGAGGATTTGTGAGTGAGTGAGGGTGAGTGAGGGAGAGTGAGGGAGTGAGGCAGAGTGAGAGAGAGTGAGTGAGTGAGTGAGGGTGAGTGAGTGAGGGTGTGTGAGGGCGAGTGAGGGCGAGTGAGGGCGAGTGAGGGTGAGTGAGGGCAAGTGAGGGAGGGTGTGTGAGGGTGAGCAAGTGAGTGAGTGTGAGTGAGTGAGAGTGAGCGAGGGTGAGTGAGTGAGGGTGAGTGAGGGTGAGTGAGAGTGAGTGAGAGTGAGTGGGAGTGATTGAGGCAGAGTGAGTGAGGGAGAGTGAGTGAGTGAGGGTGAGTGAGGGAGAGTGAGGGGGAGTGAGGGCGAGTGAGGGCGAGTAAGTGAGGGTGTGTGAGGGTGAGTGAGTGAGGGTGTGTGAGGGCGAGTGTGTGAAGGTGAGTGAGTGAGAGTGAGTGAGTGAGCAAGGGTGAGTGAGGGTGTGTGTGAGGTTGAGTGAGGGTGAGTGAGTGGGTAAGTGAGGGTGAGTGAGAATGAGTGAGCGAGGGTGAGTGAGTGAGGATGAGGTTGGCTGAGGGTGAGTGAGTGAGAATGAGTGAGTGCAAATGAGTGAGTGAGTGTGAGTGAGTGTGAGTGAGTGTGAGTGAGGGTGAGTGAGGGTGAGTAGGTGGGTTCAGCAGGTGGAGTCACTGATGGTGAGTGGGTGAGGGTGAGTGAGTGAGTGAGGATGAGGTTGGCTGAGGGTGAGTGAGGATGAATGAGTGAGAATGAGTGAGTGCAAGTGAGTGAGTGAGTGAGAGTGAGGGTGAGTGAGGGTGAGTGGATGAGTAGGTGGGGGTCAGTAGGTGGGGGGTCAGCAGGTGATGTCAGTGAGGGTGAGTGGGTGAGGGTGAGTGGGTGAGGGTGAGGTGGTGAGGGTCAGTGGGTGAGGGTGAGTCAGTGAGGGTGAGGGTCAATAGGTGAGGGTGAGTGGGTGAGGATGAGTGGGTGAGGGTGAGTGGGTGAGGGTGAGTGAGTGAGGGAGTGTGAGTGAGGGAGAGTGAGTGAGTGAGTGAGAGTGTGTGAGGGAGAGTGAGTGAGGGTGAGTGAGTGAGGGAGAGTGAGTAGGGGAGGGTGAGGGAGGGAGAGTGAGTGAGGGAGAGTGAGTGAGAGTGAGTGAGAGTGAGTGAGAGTGAGTGAGAGTGAGTGAGTGAGGGAGAGTGAGTGAGGTAGAGTGAGTGAGAGTGAGGTTGAGTGAGTGTGAGTGAGGGTGCGTGAGAGTAAGTGAGTGAAGGTGAGTGAGAGTGAGTGAGGGTAAGTGACAGTGAGAGTGAGTGAGAGTTAGTCAGTGTGAGTGAGTGAGGGTGAGTGAGTGAAGGTGAGTGAGAGAGAGTGAGTGATGGTGAGTGACAGTGAGAGTGAGTGAGAGTGAGTGAGTGTGCATGAGGGTGCGTGAGGGTGCGTGAGGGTGAGTGAGTGAGGGTGAGAGTGACGGTGAGTGAGAGTGAGTGAGTGTGAGTGAGTCAGTGAGGGCGAGAGTGATGGTGAGTGAGAGTGAGTGTGACTGAGTGAGGGTGAGTAAGTGAGTGAGGGTGAGTGAGTGAGGGAGAGTGTGTGAGGGAGTGTGTGTGAGGGAGAGTGAGTGAGGGAGAGTGAGTGAGGGAGAGTGAGTGACGGTGAGTGACAGTGAGAGTGAGTGAGAGTGAGTGAGGGTGCGTGAGGGTGCGTGAGGGTGAGTGAGGGTGAGTGAGGGTGAGTGAGGGTGAGTGAGTGAGGGTGAGTGAGTGATGGTGAGTGAGTGTGAGTGAGTGAGTGAGAGGGTGAGTGAGTGATGGTGAGTGAGAGTGAGAGTGAGTGAAGGAGAGTGAGTGTGAGTGTGAGTGAGTGAGGCAGACTGAGGCAGAGTGAGGCAGACTGAGGCAGAGTGAGGCAGGGTGAGGCAGGGTGAGGCAGGGTGAGGCAGGGTGAGGCAGGGTGAGTGAGTGGGTGAGTGAGTGAGGCAGAGTGAGGCAGAGTGAGGCAGAGTGAGGCAGACTGAGTGAGGGTGAGTGAGGCAGTGAGTGAGGGTGAGTGAGTGAGTAAGAGTGAGGGAGAGTGAGGGAGAATGAGGGAGAGTGAGTGAGTGTGAGTGATGGAGGTGAGAGTGAGTGAGGGTGAGTGAGGGTGAGTGAGTGACTGGTGAGTGAGAGTGAGTGATTGAGAGTGAGGGTGAGTAAGTGAGTGAGTGAGGATGTGAGTGAGGGTGAGTGAGTGTGAGTGAGTGAGTGTGTGAGTGAGAGTGAGTGAGAGTGAGTGAGTGTGAGTGAGTGTGAGTGAGGGTGAGTGAGGGTGAGTGAGGGTGAGTGAGTGTGTCAGGGTGTGTGAGTGAGTGAGGGTGTGTGAGTGAGCGAGCGTGAGGGTGAGTGAGGGTGAGTGAGAGTGAGTGAGGGTGAGTGAGGGTGAGTGAGGGTGAGTGAGGGTGAGTGAGTGAAAGTGAGTGAGGGAGAGTGAGTGAGTGAGTCAGTGAGGGTGAGTGAGTGAGTGAGGGTGAGCGAGGGCGCGTGAGTGTGCGTGAGGGTGAGTGAGAGTGAGTGTGAGTGAGTGTGAGTGATTGAGGGTGAGTGAGGGTGAGTGAGTGAGTGAGTGAGTGTGAGTGAGGGTGAGTGAGTGAGTGAGTCAGGGTGTGTGTGAGTGAGGGTGTGTGAGTGAAGGTGAGTGAAGGTGAGTGAAGGTGAGTGAGAGTGAGTGAGGGTGAGTGAGGGTGAGTGAGGGTGAGTGAGGGAGGGTGAGGGAGGGTGAGGGAGGGGGAGGGAGGATGAGTGAGTGAGAGTGAGTGAGGGTGAGTGAGAGTGAGTGAGGGTGAGTGAGGGTGAGTGAGGGTGAGAGCGAGTGAGAGTGAGTGAGAGTGAGTGAGTGTGAGAGAGGGTGTGTGAGGATAAGTGTGTGAGAGTGAGTGAGGGTGAATGAGAGTGAGTGAGGGTGAGTGAGGGTGAGTGAAGGTGAGTGAGGGTGAGTGAGGGTGAGTGAGGGTGAGTGAGGGTGAGTGAGTGAGTGGTGAGTGAGAGTGAGTGAGGGAGAGTGAATGAGGGTGAGTGAATGAGGGAGAGTGAGGGAGAGTGAGTGAGGGAGAGTGAGTGAGGGAGAGTGAGTGAGTGAGTGAGTGTGAGTGAGTCAGGGTGTGTGAGTGAGTGTGACTGAGAGTGAGGGTGAGTGAGTGAGGCAGAGCGAGTGAGTGAGTGAGTGAGTGAGTGTAAGTGAGTGACTGTGAGTGAGGATGAGTGACTGAGAGTGACTGAGAGTGACTGAGAGTGAGTGAGGGTGAATGAGGGTGAATGAGGGTGAAAGGGAGTGAGTGAGGGTGAGTGAGGGTGAGTGAGGGTGAGAGAGGGTGAGAGGGTGAGAGAGGGTGAGAGAGGGTGAGAGAGGGTGAATGAGGATGAGTGAGTGAGAGTGAGTGAGTGAGTGAGAGTGAGTGAGTGTGAGTGAGGGTGAATGAGGGTGAATGAGAGTGAATGAGAGTGAGTGAGGGTGAGTGAGGGTGAGTGAGGGTGAGTGAGGGTGAGTGAGTGAAAGTGAGTGAGTGAGAGTGAGAGGGTGCGTGAGGGTGAGTGAGTGAAAGTGAGGGTGAGTGAGTGAGTATGTGTGAGTGAGTGAGGGTGTGTGAGTGAGTGAGGGTGAGTGAGGGTGAGTGAGGGTGAGAGAGTGTGAGAGAGGGTGAGTGACGATGAGTGAGTGAGAGTGAGTGAGGGTGAATGAGGGTGAGTGAGGGTGATGGAGGGTGATGGAGGGTGAGTGAGAGAGAGTTGAAGTGAGGGTGAGTGGGTGAGGGTGAGTGGGTGAGGGTGAGTGGGTGAGGGTGAGTGGGTGAGGGTGAGTGGGTGAGGGTGAGTGGGTGAGGGTGAGTGGGTGAGGGGGAGTGGGTGAGGGGGAGTGGGTGAGGGGGAGTGGGGGAGGGGGAGTGGGGGAGGGTGAATGGGTGAGGGGGAGTGGCTGAGGATGACTGGGTGAGGATGAGTGGGTGAGGATGAGTGGGTGAGGATGAGTGGGTGAAGGTCAGTGGGTGAAGGTCAGTGGGCGAGGGTGAGTGGGTGAGGGTGAGGGTGAGTGGGTGAGCTGAGTAAGTGAGTGTGAGCAGGTTAGGATGAGTGGGTGAGGGTGAGTGAGTGAGTGAGGGGGAGTGAGAGTGAGTGAGTGAGGGTGAGCGAGTGAGGGTGAGCGAGTGAGGGTGAGTGAGTGAGGGTAAGTGAGGGTGAGTGAGGGTGAGTGAGGGTGAGTGGGGGTGAGTGAGTGGGTGAGTGAGGGTGAGTGAGGGTGAGTCAGTGAGAGTGAGTGAGAGTGAGTGTCAGTGGGTGAGGGTCAGTGGGTGAGGGTGAGTGAGAGTGAGTGAGGCTGAGTGAGGCAGGGTGAGTGAGAGTGAGAGAGCGTGAGTGAGTGAGTGATGATTGAGTGAGAGTGAGTGAGGGTGTATGAGGGTGAATGAGGGTGAATGAGTTTGAGTGCGTGAGTGAGTGAGGGTGAGTGAGTGTGAGTTAGTGAGGGTGTGTGAGGGTGAGTGAGTTAGGGTGAGTGAGTGAGTGAGTGAGGGTGAGTGAGTGAGGGTGAGTGAGTGAGGATGAGAGTGTGAGGGGGAGAGAGTGAGGGTGAGAGAGTGAGGGTGAGGGTGAGTGGGTGAGGATGAGTGGGTGTGGGTGAGTGGCTGAGGATGAGTGAGTGAGAATGAGTGAGTGAGGGTCAGTAGGTGAGGATGAGTGGGTGAGGATGAGTGGGTGAGGATGAGTGGGTGAGGATGAGTGGGTGAAGGTCAGTGGGTGAAGGTCAGTGGGTGAGGGTGAGGATGAGTCGGTGAGGGTGAGTGTCAGCAGGTGAGTGTCAGTAGGTGAGGGTGAGTGGGTGAGGTGAGTAAGTGAGTGTGAGCTGGTTAGCATGAGTGGGTGAGGGTGAGTGAGTGAGTGAGGGGGAGTGAGAGTGAGTGAGTGAGAGTGAGTGAGTGAGGGTGAGTGAGTGAGGGTGAGTGAGTGAGTGAGTGAGTGAGTGTGGGTGAGTGAGGGTGAGTGAGTGGGTGCATGAGGGTGAGTGAGGGTGAGTCAGTGAGAGTGAGTGAGAGTGAGTGAGGCTGAGTGAGGCAGGGTGAGAGTGAGTGATGATTGAGTGAGAGTGAGTGAGGGTGAGGGAGGGTGAATGAGGGTGAATGAGTTTGAGTGTGTGAGTGAGTGAGAGTGAGTGAGTGGGAGTGAGGGTGAGTGAGGGTGAGTGAGGGTGCGTGAGTGAGTGTGTTAGTGAGGGTGTGTGAGGGTGAGTGAGTTAGGGTGAGTGAGTGAGTGAGAGAGAGTGAGGGTGAGTGAGGGTGAGTGAGTGAGGGTGAGTGAGTGAGGATGAGAGTGTGAGGGTGAGAGAGTGAGGGTGAGAGAGAGTGAGTGAGGATGAGGTTGGCTGAGGGTGAGTGAGGATGAGTGAGTGAGAATGAGTGAATGCAAGTGAGTGAGTGAGTGAGAGTGAGTGAGTGAGTAGGTGGGGGTCAGTGGGTGGGGATCAGCAGGTGGAGTCAGTGAGGGTGTGTGGGTGAGTGTGAGACGGTGAGGGTCAGTGGGTGAGGGTGAGTCAGTGAGGGTGAGGGTCAATAGGTGAGCGTGAGATGGTGAGCGTGTTTGGGTGAGGATGAGTAGGTGAGGATGACTGGGTGAGGATCAGTGAGTGAGGGTGATTGGCTCAGGATGAGTGGCTGAGGATGAGTGGGTGAAGGTCAGTGGGTGAGGGTCAGTAGGTGAGGGTGAGCGGGTGAGGATGAGTGGGTGAGGATGAGTGGGTGAGGATGAGTGGGTGAGGATGAGCGGGTGAGGGTCAGTAGGTGAGAGTGAGTGGGTGAGGGTGGGGTGTGTAAGTGAGGGTGAGCAGGTTAGGATGAGTGGGTGAGGGTGAGTGAGTGAGTGAGTGAGGGGGAGTGAGAGTGAGCAAGTGAGGGGGAGTGAGTGAGGGTGATTGAGGGTGAGTGAGGGTGAGTGAGAGTGAGTGAGGGTGAGTGAGGGAGGGTGGGTGAGAGTGGGTGAGTGAGGATGAATGAGTGAGCGTGAGTGAGGTGAGGGTGGCTGAGGGTGAGTGAGGATGAGTGAGTGAGAATGAGTGAGTGCAAGTGGGTGAGTGAGTGAGAGTGTGGGTGAGTGAGGGTGAGTGGGTGAATAGGTGGGGGTCAGTAGGTGGGGGGTGAGCAGGTGGAGTCAGTGAGGTGAGTGGGTGAGTCAGTGAGGGTGAGGGAGTGTGGGTGAGGGTGAGTGGGTGAGGGTGAGTGTGTGTGGGTGAGGGGGTGAGGGTGAGTGGGTGACGGTGAGTGGGTGAGTGTCAGTAGGTGAGGGTGAGTGGGTGAGGGTGGGGTGAGTAAGTGCGGGTGAGCAGGTTAGGATGAGTGGGTGAGGGTGAGTGAGAGAGTGAGCAAGTGAGGGGGAGTGAGGGGGAGCGAGTGAGGGTGAGAGTGTGAGGGTGAGAGAGTGAAGGTGAGTGAGGGTGAGAGAGAGTGAGTGAGTATGAGGTTGGCTGAGGGTGAGTGAGGATGAGTGAGTGAGAAAGAGTGAGTGCAAGTGAGTGAGTGAGAGTGAGTGAGTGAGTAGGTGGGGGTCAGTAGGTGGGGATCTGCAGGTGGAGTCAGTGAGGGTGAGTGGGTGAGTGTGAGTCGGTGAGGGTCAGTGGGTGAGGGTGAATCAGTGAGGGTGAGGGTCAATAGGTGAGGATGAGTTGGTGAGGGTGTGTGGGTGAGGATGAGTAGGTGAGGATGAATGGGTGAGGATCAGTGAGTGAGGGTGATTGGCTCAGGATGAGTGGCTGAGGATGAGTGGGTGAAGGTCAGTGGGTGAGGGTCAGTAGGTGAGGGTGAGTGGGTGAGGATGAGTGGGTGAGGATGAGTGGGTGAGGATGAGTGGGTGAGGGTGAGTGGGTGAGGATGAGCCGGTGATTGTCAGGTGGTGAGGGTCAGTAGGTGAGGGTGAGTGGGTGATGGTGAGTGGGTGAGGATGAGTGGGTGAGGATGAGTGGGTGAGGATGAGCCGGTGATTGTCAGGTGGTGAGGGTCAGTAGGTGAGGGTGAGTGGGTGAGGGCGGGGTGAGTAAGTGAGGGTGAGCAGGTTAGGATGAGTGGGTGAGGGTGAGTGAATGAGTGAGTGAGTGGGAGTGAGAGTGAGCAAGTGAGGGGGAGTGAGTGAGGGTGACTGAGGGTGATTGGGGGTGAGTGAAGGTGAGTGAGGGTGAGTGAGAGTGAGTGAGGGTGAGTGAGGAGCGAGGGTGAGTGAGGGCGAGTGGGTGAGTAGGGGGGAGTCAGGAGGTGGGGGGTGAGCAGGTGGAGTCAGTGAGGGTGAGTGGGTGAGGGTGAGTGAGGGTGAGTGAGTGAGTGAGTGAGGGTGAGTGAGTGAGTGAGTGTGAGTGAGGGTGAGTGAGTGAGTCAGGATGTGTGAGTGAGAGAGAGGGTGAGTGAGTGAGGGAGAGTGAGTGAGGGAGTGAGTGAGTGAGTGTGAGTGAGTGAGTCAGCGTGTGTGAGTGTGAGTGAGAGTCAGTGAGGGTGAGTGAGGGTGCGTGAGTGAGTGAGAGTGAGTGATGTTGAGTGAGAGTGTGTGAGGGTGAATGAGAGTGAGTGAGGGTGAGTGAGGGTGAGTGAGGGCGAGTGAGAGTGAGTGAATGTGAGAGAGGGTGAGTGAGGATAAGTGAGTGAGAGTGAGTGAGGGTGAATGACAGTGAGTGAGGGTGAGTGAGGGTGAGTGAGGGTGAGTGAGGGTGAGAGAGGGTGAGAGAGGGTGAGTGAGGGTGAGTGAGGGTGAGTGAGTGAAAGTGAGTGAGGGAGAGTGAGTGAGTGAGTCAGTGAGGGTGAGTGAGTGAGTGAGGGTGAGCGAGGGCGCGTGAGTGTGCGTGAGGGTGAGTGAGAGTGAGTGTGAGTGAGTGTGAGTGATTGAGGGTGAGTGAGGGTGAGTGAGTGAGTGAGTGTGAGTGAGGGTGAGTGAGTGAGTGAGTCAGGGTGTGTGTGAGTGAGGGTGTGTGAGTGAAGGTGAGTGAAGGTGAGTGAAGGTGAGTGAGAGTGAGTGAGAGTGAGTGAGGGTGAGTGAGGGTGAGTGAGGGTGAGTGAGGGTGAGTGAGGGTGAGTGAGGGAGGGTGAGGGAGGGGGAGGGAGGATGAGTGAGTGAGAGTGAGTGAGGGTGAATGAGAGTGAGTGAGGGTGAGTGAGGGTGAGTGAGGGTGAGGGTGAGTGAGGGTGAGAGCAAGTGAGAGCGAGTGAGAGTGAGTGAGTGTGAGAGAGGGTGTGTGAGGATAAGTGTGTGAGAGTGAGTGAGGGTGAATGAGAGTGAGTGAGGGTGAGTGAGGGTGAGTGAGGGTGAGTGAGGGAGGGTGAGGGAGGGGGAGGGAGGATGAGTGAGTGAGAGTGAGTGAGGGTGAATGAGAGTGAGTGAGGGTGAGTGAGGGTGAGTGAGGGTGAGAGCGAGTGAGAGCGAGTGAGGGTGAGTGAGTGTGAGAGAGGGTGTGTGAGGATAAGTGTGTGAGAGTGAGTGAGGGTGAATGAGAGTGAGTGAGGGTGAGTGAGGGTGAGTGAAGGTGAGTGAGGTTGAGTGAGGGTGAGTGAGGGTGAGTGAGGGTGAGTGAGTGAGTGGTGAGTGAGAGTGAGTGAGGGAGAGTGAATGAGGGTGAGTGAATGAGGGAGAGTGAGGGAGAGTGAGTGAGGGAGAGTGAGTGAGGGAGAGTGAGTGAGTGAGTGAGTGTGAGTGAGTCAGGGTGTGTGAGTGAGTGTGAGTGAGAGTGAGGGTGAGTGAGTGAGGCAGAGCGAGTGAGTGAGTGAGTGAGTGAGTGTAAGTGAGTGACTGTGAGTGAGGATGAGTGACTGAGAGTGACTGAGAGTGACTGAGAGTGAGTGAGGGTGAATGAGGGTGAATGAGGGTGAAAGGGAGTGAGTGAGGGTGAGTGAGGGTGAGTGAGGGTGAGAGAGGGTGAGAGAGGGTGAGAGGGTGAGAGAGGGTGAGAGAGGGTGAGAGAGGGTGAATGAGGATGAGTGAGTGAGAGTGAGTGAGTGAGTGAGAGTGAGTGAGTGTGAGTGAGTGTGAGTGAGGGTGAATGAGGGTGAATGAGAGTGAATGAGAGTGAGTGAGGGTGAGTGAGGGTGAGTGAGGGTGAGTGAGTGAAAGTGAGTGAGTGAGAGTGAGAGGGTGCGTGAGGGTGAGTGAGTGAAAGTGAGGGTGAGTGAGTGAGAGTGAGTGAGGGTGAATGAGGGTGAATGCGAGTGAGTGAGGGTGAGTGAGGGTGAGTGAGTGAAAGTGAGTGAGGGTGAGTGAGTGAGTGAGTGAGTCAGGATGTGTGAGTGAGTGAGGGTGTGAGGGTGAGTGAGGGTGAGTGAGGGTGAGTGAGGGTGAGAGAGGATGAGTGAGTGAGGATGAGTGAGGGTGAGTGAGGGTGAGTGAGGGTGAGTGAAAGTGAGTGAGGGTGAGTGAGTGAGTGTGAGTGAGTCAGGATGTGTGAGTGAGTGAGGGAGTGTGAGTGAGTGAGGGTGAGTGAGGGTGAGTGAGGGTGAGTGAGGGTGAGAGAGGGTGAGAGAGGGTGAGAGAGGGTGAGAGAGGATGAGTGAGTGAGGGTGAATGAGGGTGAATGAGAGTGAGTGAGGGTGAGTGAGTGAGAGTGAGAGGGTGAGTGAGGGTGAGTGAGTGAAAGTGAGTGAGTGTGAGTGAGTCAGGATGTGTGAGTGAGTGAGGGTGAGTGAGGGTGATGGAGGGTGATGGAGGGTGATGGAGGGTTGAAGTGAGGGTGAGTGGGTGAGGGTGAGTGGGTGAGGGTGAGTGGGTGAGGGTTAGTGGGTGAGGGTGAGTGGGTGAGGGCGAGTGGGTGTGGGTGAGTGGCTGAGGATGAGTGGGTGAGGATGAGTGGGTGAAGGTCAGTGGGTGAAGGTCAGTGGGTGAAGGTCAGTGGGCGAGGGTGAGTGGGTGAGGGTGAGTCGGTGAGGGTGAGTGTCAGCAGGTGAGTGTCAGTAGGTGAGGGTGAGTGGGTGAGGTGAGTAAGTGAGTGTGAGCTGGTTCGCATGAGTGGGTGAGGGTGAGTGAATGAGTGAGGGGGAGTGAGAGTGAGTGAGTAAGGGTGAGTGAGGGTGAGTCAGTGAGAGTGAGTGAGAGGGAGTGAGAGTGAGTGTCAGTGGGAGAGGGTCAGTGGGTGTGGGTGAGTGAGAGTGAGTGAGGCTGAGTGAGGCAGGGTGAGAGTGAGTGATGATTGAGTGAGAGTGAGTGAGGGTGAATGAGGGTGAATGAGTTTGAGTGCGTGAGTGAGTGAGAGTGAGTGAGTGTGAGTGAGGGTGAGTGAGGGTGAGTGAGGGTGAGTGAGTGTGGGTGAGGGTGAGTGAGGGTGAGTGAGGGTGAGTGAGTGAGTGTGTTAGTGAGGGTGTGTGAGGGTGAGTGAGTTAGGGTGAGTGAGTGAGTGAGAGAGAGTGAGGGTGAGTGAGTGAGGGTGAGTGAGTGAGGGTGAGTGAGTGAGGATGAGAGTGTGAGGGTGAGAGAGTGAGGGTGAGAGAGAGTGAGTGAGGATGAGGTTGGCTGAGGGTGAGTGAGGATGAGTTAGTGAGAATGAGTGAGTGCAAGAGAGTGAGTGAGTGAGTAGGTGGGGTCAGTTGGTGGGGATCAGCAGGTGGATTCAGTGAGGGTGAGTGGGTGAGTATGAGTCGGTGAGGGTCAGTGGGTGAGGGTGAGTCAGTGAGGGTGAGGGTCAATAGGTGAGCGTGAGATGGTGAGGGTGTGTGGGTGAGGATGAGTAGGTGAGGATGACTGGGAGAGGATCAGTGAGTGAGGGTGATTGGCTCAGGATGAGTGGCTGAGGATGAGTGGGTGAAGGTCAGTGGGTGAGGGTCAGTAGGTGAGGGTGAGTGGGTGAGGATGAGTGGGTGAGGATGAGTGGGTGAGGATGAGTGGGTGAGGATGAGTGGGTGAGGATGAGTGGGTGAGGATGAGCCGGTGATTGTCAGGTGGTGAGGGTCAGTAGGTGAGGGTGAGTGGGTGAGGGTGGGGTGCGTAAGTGAGGGTGAGCAGGTTAGGATGAGTGGGTGAGGGTGAGTGAGTGAGGGGGAGTGAGAGTGAGCAAGTGAGGGGGAGTGAGTGAGGGTGATTGAGGGTGAGTGAGGGTGAGTGAGAGTGACTGAGGGTGAGTGAGGGAGGGTGGGTGAGAGTGGGTGAGTGAGGATGAATGAGTGAGGGTGAGGGTGGCTGAGGGTGAGTGAGGGTGAGTGAGTGAGAATGAGTGAGTGCAAGTGAGTGAGTGAGTGAGAGTGAGGGTGAGTGAGGGTGAGTGGGTGAATAGGTGGGGGTCAGTAGGTGGGGGGTGAGCAGGTGGAGTCAGTGAGGGTGAGTGGGTGAGGGTGAGTCAGTGAGGGTGAGGGAGTGTGGGTGAGGGTGAGTGGGTGAGGGTGTGTGTGTGTGGGTGAGGGGGTGAGGGTGAGTGGGTGAGGGTGAGTGGGTGACGGTGAGTGGGTGAGTGTCAGCAGGTGAGGGTGAGTGGGTGAGGGTGGGGTAAGTAAGTGAGGGTGAGCAGGTTAGGATGAGTGGGTGAGGGTGAGTGAGAGAGTGAGCAAGTGAGGGGGAGTGAGGGGGAGTGAGGGAGGGTGAGAGTGTGAGTCTGTGAGAGTGGGTGAGTGAGTGAGGAAGAGAGTGTGAGGGTGAGAGAGTGAAGGTGAGTGAGGGTGAGAGAGAGTGAGTGAGTATGAGGTTGGCTGGGGGCGAGTGAGGATGAGTGAGTGAGAAAGAGTGAGTGCAAGAGAGTGAGTGAGTGAGTAGGTGGGGGTCAGTAGGTGGGGATCTGCAGGTGGAGTCAGTGAGGGTGAGTGGGTGAGGGTGAGTCGGTGAGGGTCAGTGGGTGAGGGTGAATCAGTGAGGGTGAGGGTCAATAGGTGAGGGTGAGTTGGTGAGGGTGTGTGGGTGAGGATGAGTAGGTGAGGGTGAATGGGTGAGGATCAGTGAGTGAGGGTGATTGGCTCAGGATGAGTGGCTGAGGATGAGTGGGTGAAGGTCAGTGGGTGAGGGTCAGTAGGTGAGGGTGAGTGGGTGAGAATGAGTGGGTGAGGATGAGTGGGTGAGGATGAGTGGGTGAGGATGAGTGGGTGAGGATGAATGGGTGAGGATGAATGGGTGAGGGTGAGTGGGTGAGGATGAGCCGGTGATTGTCAGGTGGTGAGGGTCAGTAGGTGAGGGAGAGTGAGAGTGAGTGAGGCTGAGTGAGGCAGGGTGAGAGTGAGTGATGATTGAGTGAGAGTGAGTGAGGGTGAATGAGGGTGAATGAGTTTGAGTGAGTGAGTGTGAGTGAGGGTGAGTGAGGGTGAGTGAGGGTGAGTGAGGGTGAGTGAGTGTGGGTGAGGGTGAGTGAGGGTGAGTGAGGGTGAGTGAGTGAGTGTGTTAGTGAGGGTGTGTGAGGGTGAGTGAGTTAGGGTGAGTGAGTGAGTGAGAGAGAGTGAGGGTGAGTGAGTGAGGGTGAGTGAGTGAGGGTGAGTGAGTGAGGATGAGAGTGTGAGGGTGAGAGAGTGAGGGTGAGAGAGAGTGAGTGAGGATGAGGTTGGCTGAGGGTGAGTGAGGATGAGTTAGTGAGAATGAGTGAGTGCAAGAGAGTGAGTGAGTGAGTAGGTGGGGGTCAGTTGGTGGGGATCAGCAGGTGGAGTCAGTGAGGGTGAGTGGGTGAGTATGAGTCGGTGAGGGTCAGTGGGTGAGGGTGAGTCAGTGAGGGTGAGGGTCAATAGGTGAGCGTGAGATGGTGAGGGTGTGTGGGTGAGGATGACTGGGTGAGGATGACTGGGAGAGGATCAGTGAGTGAGGGTGATTGGCTCAGGATGAGTGGCTGAGGATGAGTGGGTGAAGGTCAGTGGGTGAGGGTCAGTAGGTGAGGGTGAGTGGGTGAGGATGAGTGGGTGAGGATGAGTGGGTGAGGATGAGTGGGTGAGGATGAGGATGAGTGGGTGAGGATGAGTGGGTGAGGATGAGCCGGTGATTGTCAGGTGGTGAGGGTCAGTAGGTGAGGGTGAGTGGGTGAGGGTGGGGTGCGTCAGTGAGGGTGAGCAGGTTAGGATGAGTGGGTGAGGGTGAGTGAGTGAGTGAGTGAGGGGGAGTGAGAGTGAGCAAGTGAGGGGGAGTGAGTGAGGGTGAGTGAGGGTGAGTGAGAGTGAGTGAGGGTGAGTGAGGGAGGGTGGGTGAGAGTGGGTGAGTGAGGATGAATGAGTGAGGGTGAGGGTGGCTGAGGGTGAGTGAGGATGAGTGAGTGAGAATGAGTGAGTGCAAGTGAGTGAGTGAGTGAGAGTGAGGGTGAGTGAGGGTGAGTGGGTGAATAGGTGGGGGTCAGTAGGTGGGGGGTGAGCAGGTGGAGTCAGTGAGGGTGAGTGGGTGAGGGTGAGTCAGTGAGGGTGAGGGAGTGTGGGTGAGGGTGAGTGGGTGAGGGTGTGTGTGTGTGGGTGAGGGGGTGAGGGTGAGTGGGTGAGGGTGAGTGGGTGACGGTGAGTGGGTGAGTGTCAGCAGGTGAGGGTGAGTGGGTGAGGGTGGGGTGAGTAAGTGAGGGTGAGCAGGTTAGGATGAGTGGGTGAGGGTGAGTGAGAGAGTGAGCAAGTGAGGGGGAGTGAGGGGGAGTGAGGGAGGGTGAGAGTGTGAGTCAGTGAGAGTGGGTGAGTGAGTGAGGAAGAGAGTGTGAGGGTGAGAGAGTGAAGGTGAGTGAGGGTGAGAGAGAGTGAGTGAGTATGAAGTTGGCTGGGGGCGAGTGAGGATGAGTGAGTGAGAAAGAGTGAGTGCAAGTGAGTGAGTGAGAGTGAGTGAGTGAGTAGGTGGGGGTCAGTAGGTGGGGATCTGCAGGTGGAGTCAGTGAGGGTGAGTGGGTGAGGGTGAGTCGGTGAGGGTCAGTGGGTGAGGGTGAATCAGTGAGGGTGAGGGTCAATAGGTGAGGGTGAGTTGGTGAGGGTGTGTGGGTGAGGATGAGTAGGTGAGGATGAATGGGTGAGGATCAGTGAGTGAGGGTGATTGGCTCAGGATGAGTGGCTGAGGATGAGTGGGTGAAGGTCAGTGGGTGAGGGTCAGTAGGTGAGGGTGAGTGGGTGAGGATGAGTGGGTGAGGATGAGTGGGTGAGGATGAGTGGGTGAGGATGAATGGGTGAGGATGAATGGGTGAGGGTGAGTGGGTGAGGATGAGCCGGTGATTGTCAGGTGGTGAGGGTCAGTAGGTGAGGGAGAGTGGGTGATGGTGGGGTGAGTAAGTGAGGGTGAGCAGGTTAGGATGAGTGGGTGAGGGTGAGTGAGTGAGTGAGTGAGTGGGAGTGAGAGTGAGCAAGTGAGGGGGAGTGAGTGAGGGTGATTGAGGGTGATTGGGGGTGAGTGAAGGTGAGTGAGGGTGAGTGAGAGTGAGTGATGGTGAGTGAGGAGCGAGGGTGAGTGAGGGCGAGTGGGTGAGTAAGTGGGGATCAGTAGGTGGGGGGTGAGCAGGTGGAGTCAGTGAGGGTGAGTGGGTGAGGGTGAGTGGGTGAGTAAGTGGGGATCAGTAGGTGGGGGGTGAGCAGGTGGAGTCAGTGAGGGTGAGTGGGTGAGGGTGAGTGGGTGAGGGTGTGTGTGTGTTTGTGGGTGAGGGGTGAGTGGGTGAGGGTGAGTGGGTTAGGGTGAGTGGGTGAGGGTGAGTGGGTGAGGGTGAGTGGGTGAGGGTGAGTGGGTGAGGGTGAGTGGGTGAGGGTGGGGTGAGTAAGTGAGGGTGAGCAGGTTAGGATGAGTGGGTGAGGGTGAGTGAGAGAGTGAGCAGGTGAGGGGGAGTGAGGGGGAGTGAGTGAGGGTGAGTGAGGGTGAGAGAGTGAGTCAGTGAGAGTGGGTGATTGAGGGTGAGTGTGAGTGAGGGTGAGTGAGTGAGTGAGAATGAGTGAGTGAGGGTGAGTCAGTGTGAGTGAGTGAGTGAGTGAGGGTGAGTGAGAGTGCGAGGGAGAGTGAGTGAGTGAGTGAGCATGAGTGAGCATGAGTGAGGGTGAGTGAGCGTAAGTGAGGGTGAGTGAGTGAGGGTGAGTGAAAGTGACTGAGGGAGAGTGAGTGAGTGAGGCAGAGTGAGTGGGGCTAAGTGAGTGTGAGTGAGAGTGAGGGAGAGTGAGGGAGAGGGAGGGAGAGGGAGGGAGAGTGAGTGAGTGTGAATGAGGGAGAGTGAGTGAGTGAGAGTGAGGGTGAATGAGGATGAGTGAGTGAGGGAGAGTGAGGGAGAGTGAGGGAGAGTGAGGGAGAGTGAGGGAGAGTGAGGGGAGTGAGTGAGGGAGAGTGAGTGAGTGAGGCAGAGTAAATGAGGGTGAGTGAGGGTGAGTGTGTGAGTCAGGGTTAGTGGGTGAGTGAGGGTGAGTGAGTGAGAGTGAGGGTGAGTGAGGATGAGTGAGTGAGGGAGAGTGAGGGAGAGTGAGGGAGAGTGAGGGAGAGTGAGGGAGTGAGGCAGAGTGAGTGAGGGTGAGTGAGGGTGAGTGAGTGAGGGTGAGTGTGTGAGTCAGGGTTAGTGGGTGAGTGAGGGTGAGTGAGGGTGAGAGAGTGCGAGTGAGCGTGAGTGAGGGTGAGTGAGGATGAGTGAGTGAGTGAGTGAGGGTGAGTGAGGGTGAGTGAGGGTGAGTGAGAGAGGGTGAGTGAGGATGAGTGAGTGAGTGTGAATGAGAGTGAATGAGAGTGAGTGAGGGTGAATGAGGGTGAATGAGTGTGAGTGCATGAGTGAGTGAGAGTGAGTGAGGATGAGTGAGGGTGAGTGAGGGTGAGTGAGTGCGAGTTAGTGAGGGTGTGTGAGGGTGAGTGAGTTGGGGTGAGTGAGTGAGTGAGAGAGTGAGGGTGTGTGAGTCAGGGTGAGTGAGTGAGGGTGAGTGAGTGAGGTTGAGTGAGTGAGGATGAGAGTGTGAGGGTGAGAGAGTGAGGGTGTGTGAGTGAGTAGGTGGGGGTCAGTAGGTGGGGGGTGAGCAGGTGGAGTCAGTGAGGGTGAGTGGGTGAGGGTGAGTCAGTGAGTGTGAGGGAGTGTGGGTGAGGGTGAGTGGGTGAGGGTGAGTGTGTGTGGGTGAGGGTGAGGGGGTGAGGGTGAGTGGGTGAGGGTGAGTGCGTGAGTGTCAGTAGGTGAGGGTGAGTGGGTGAGGGTGGGGTGAATAATTGAGGGTGAGCAGGTTAGGATGAGTGGGTGAGGGTGAGTGAGAGAGTGAGCAAGTGAGGGGGAGTGAAGGGGAGTGAGTGAGGGTGAGTGAGGGCGAGAGAGTGAGTCAGTGAGAGTGGGTGAGTGAGTGAGGATGAGAGTGTGAGGGTGAGAGAGTGAGGGTGAGTGAGGGTGAGAGTGAGTGAGTGAGGATGAGGTTGGCTGAGGGTGAGTGAGAATGAGTGAGTGCAAGTGAGTGAGTGAGAGTGAGTAGGTGGGGGTCAGTAGGTGGGGATCTGCAGGTGGAGTCAGTGAGTGTGAGTCGGTGAGGGTCAGTGGGTGAGGGTGAGTCAGTGAGGGTGAGGGTCAATAGGTGAGGGTGAGTTGGTGAGGGTGTGTGGGTGAGGATGAGTAGGTGAGGATGAATGGGTGAGGATCAGTGATTGGCTCAGGATGAGTGGCTGAGGATGAGTGGGTGAAGGTCAGTGGGTGAAGGTCAGTGGGTGAGGGTGAGTGGGTGAGGATGAGTGGGTGAGGATGAGTGGGTGAGGATGAGTGGGTGAGGGTGAGTGGGTGAGGATGAGCCAGTGATTGTCAGGTGGTGAGGGTCTGTAGGTGAGGGTGAGTGGGCGAGGGTGGGGTGAGTAAGTGAGGGTGAGCAGGTTAGGATGAGTGGGTGAGGGTGAGTGAGTGAGTGAGGGGGAGTGAGAGTGAGCAAGTGAGGGGGAGTGAGTGAGGGTGATTGAGGGTGAGTGGGGGTGAGTGGGGGTGAGTGAGGGTGAGTGAGGGTGAGTGAGGGTGAGTGAGGAGTGAGGGTAAGTGAGGGTGAGTGAGGGTGAGTGGGTGAGTAGGTGGGAGTCAGTAGGTGGGGTGTGAGCAGGTGGAATCAGTGAGGGTGAGTGGGTGATGGTGAGTCAGTGAGGGCGAGGGTGAGTGGGTGAGGGTGAGTGGGTGAGTGTCAGTAGGTGAGGGTGAGTGGGTGAGGGTGGGGTGAGTAAGTGAGGGTGAGCAGGTTAGGATGAGTGGGTGAGGGTGAGTGAGAGAGTGAGCAAGTGAGGGGGAGTGAGGGGGAGTGAGTGAGGGTGAGTGAGGGTGAGAGAGTGAGTCAGTGAGAGTGGGTGAGTGAGGGTGAGTGTGAGTGAGGGTGAGTGAGTGAGGGAGAATGAGGGTGAGTGAGTGTGAGTGAGTGAGTGAGGGTGAGAGAGTGAGAGGGAGAGTGAGTGAGAGTGAGTCAGCATGAGTGAGGGAGAGTGAGTGAGTGAGGCAGAGTGAGTGGGGGTGAGTGAGTGAGTGAGTGTGAGTGAGAGTGAGGGAGAGTGAGTGAGTGTGAGGGAGAGAGAGAGTAAGTGAGAGTGAGTGAGGGTGAGTGAGGGTGAGTGAGGGAGAGTGAGGGAGAGTGAGGGAGTGAGGCAGTGTGAGTGAGGGTGAGTGTGAGTGTCAGGGTTAGTGGGTGAGTGAGGGTCAGTGAGGGTGTGAGAGTGAGTGAGCGTGAGTGAGGGTGAGTGAGGATGAGTGAGTGAGTGAGAGTGAGTGAGGGTGAGTGAGAGTGAGTGAGGGTGAGTGAGGGTGAGTGAGGGTGAGTGAGGGTGAGTGAGAGTGAGAGAGGGTGAGTGAGGATGAGTGAGTGAGTGTGAATGAGAGTGAATGAGAGTGAGTGAGGGTGAGTGAGGGTGAGTGAGGGTGAGTGAGGATGAGTGAGAGTGAGTGAGTGAGTGTGAGTGACTGAGTGAGGGAAGGAAGGAGGGTGAGTGAGGGAGAGTGAGGGTGAGTGAGGGTGAGTGAAAGTGAGTGAGTGTGAATGAAAGTGAATGAGAGTGAGTGAGGGTGAGTGAGGGTGAGTGAGGGTGAGTGAGGGTGAGTGAGGCAGAGTGAGTGAGGGTGGGTGAGGGTGAGTGAGGGTGAGTGAGTGAGGGTGAGTGAGGGCGAGTGAGTGCGGGAGAGTGAGGGTGAGTGAGGGTGAGTGAGTGAGTGTGAGTGAGTGTGAGTGAGGGTGAGTGAGTGAGGGTGAGTGAGTGAGAGTGAGAGTGAGTGTGTGAGTGAGAGTGAGCGCGTGTGAGTGTGAGTTAGTGAGGGGGAGTGAGGGGGAGTGAGGGGGAGTGAGTGAGGGTGGGTGGTTGAGATTGGGTGTGTTAGGATGAATGAGTGAGAGTGAGTGACGGTGAGGGTGGCTGAGGGTGAGTGAGGATGAGTGAGTGAGAATGAGTGAGTGAGGGTGGGTGAGGGTGAGTGAGGGTGAGTGAGGGTGAGTGAGGGAGAGTGAGGGAGAGTGAGGGAGAGAGGCAGTGAGTGAGGGTGAGTGAGAGTGAGTGAGGGTGAGTGAGTGAGGGTGAGTGAGTGAGTCAGGGTTAGTGGGTGAGTGAGGGCGAGTCAGGGTGAGAGAGTGTGAGTGAGCATGAGTGAGCGTGAGTGAGGATGAGTGAGTGGTGAGTGAGGGTGAGTGAGCGTGAGTGAGTGAGGGTGAGGGTGAGTGAGTGAGTGAGAGTGTGAGGGAAGGAAGGAGGGTGAGTGAGGCTGGGTGAGGCTGGGTGAGGCAGGGTGAGGCAGGGTGAGGCAGGGTGAGGCAGGGTGAGTCAGGGTGAGGCAGGGTGAGACAGGGTGAGGCAGGGTGAGTGAGTGAAGGTGAGTGAGGGTGAGTGAAGGTGAGTGAGGGTGAGTGAAAGTGAGTGAGGGTGAGTGAGGGTGAGTGAGGGTGAGTGAGGGTGAGTGAGGGTGGGTGAGTGAGTGAGAGAGAGTGAGTGAGTGTGAGTGAGTGTGAGTGAGGGTGAATGAGGGTGAATGAGAGTGAATGAGAGTGAGTGAGGGTGAGTGAGGGTGAGTGAGGGTGAGTGAGTGAAAGTGAGTGAGTGAGAGTGAGAGGGTGCGTGAGGGTGAGTGAGTGAAAGTGAGGGTGAGTGAGTGAGAGTGAGTGAGGGTGAATGAGGGTGAATGCGAGTGAGTGAGGGTGAGTGAGGGTGAGTGAGTGAAAGTGAGTGAGGGTGAGTGAGTGAGTGAGTGAGTCAGGATGTGTGAGTGAGTGAGGGTGTGAGGGTGAGTGAGGGTGAGTGAGGGTGAGTGAGGGTGAGAGAGGATGAGTGAGTGAGGATGAGTGAGGGTGAGTGAGGGTGAGTGAGGGTGAGTGAGTGAGTGAGTGAGAGTGAGTGAGTGTGAGTGAGTGTGAGTGAGGGTGAATGAGGGTGAATGAGAGTGAATGAGAGTGAGTGAGGGTGAGTGAGGGTGAGTGAGGGTGAGTGAGTGAAAGTGAGTGAGTGAGAGTGAGAGGGTGCGTGAGGGTGAGTGAGTGAAAGTGAGGGTGAGTGAGTGAGAGTGAGTGAGGGTGAATGAGGGTGAATGCGAGTGAGTGAGGGTGAGTGAGGGTGAGTGAGTGAAAGTGAGTGAGGGTGAGTGAGTGAGTGAGTGAGTCAGGATGTGTGAGTGAGTGAGGGTGTGAGGGTGAGTGAGGGTGAGTGAGGGTGAGTGAGGGTGAGAGAGGATGAGTGAGTGAGGATGAGTGAGGGTGAGTGAGGGTGAGTGAGGGTGAGTGAAAGTGAGTGAGGGTGAGTGAGTGAGTGTGAGTGAGTCAGGATGTGTGAGTGAGTGAGGGAGTGTGAGTGAGTGAGGGTGAGTGAGGGTGAGTGAGGGTGAGTGAGGGTGAGAGAGGGTGAGAGAGGGTGAGAGAGGGTGAGAGAGGATGAGTGAGTGAGGGTGAATGAGGGTGAATGAGAGTGAGTGAGGGTGAGTGAGTGAGAGTGAGAGGGTGAGTGAGTGAAAGTGAGTGAGTGTGAGTGAGTCAGGATGTGTGAGTGAGTGAGGGTGAGTGAGGGTGATGGAGGGTGATGGAGGGTGATGGAGGGTTGAAGTGAGGGTGAGTGGGTGAGGGTGAGTGGGTGAGGGTGAGTGGGTGAGGGTGAGTGGGTGAGGGTGAGTGGGTGAGGGCGAGTGGGTGTGGGTGAGTGGCTGAGGATGAGTGGGTGAGGATGAGTGGGTGAAGGTCAGTGGGTGAAGGTCAGTGGGTGAAGGTCAGTGGGCGAGGGTGAGTGGGTGAGGGTGAGTCGGTGAGGGTGAGTGTCAGCAGGTGAGTGTCAGTAGGTGAGGGTGAGTGGGTGAGGTGAGTAAGTGAGTGTGAGCTGGTTCGCATGAGTGGGTGAGGGTGAGTGAATGAGTGAGGGGGAGTGAGAGTGAGTGAGTAAGGGTGAGTGAGGGTGAGTCAGTGAGAGTGAGTGAGAGGGAGTGAGAGTGAGTGTCAGTGGGAGAGGGTCAGTGGGTGTGGGTGAGTGAGAGTGAGTGAGGCTGAGTGAGGCAGGGTGAGAGTGAGTGATGATTGAGTGAGAGTGAGTGAGGGTGAATGAGGGTGAATGAGTTTGAGTGCGTGAGTGAGTGAGAGTGAGTGAGTGTGAGTGAGGGTGAGTGAGGGTGAGTGAGGGTGAGTGAGTGTGGGTGAGGGTGAGTGAGGGTGAGTGAGGGTGAGTGAGTGAGTGTGTTAGTGAGGGTGTGTGAGGGTGAGTGAGTTAGGGTGAGTGAGTGAGTGAGAGAGAGTGAGGGTGAGTGAGTGAGGGTGAGTGAGTGAGGGTGAGTGAGTGAGGATGAGAGTGTGAGGGTGAGAGAGTGAGGGTGAGAGAGAGTGAGTGAGGATGAGGTTGGCTGAGGGTGAGTGAGGATGAGTTAGTGAGAATGAGTGAGTGCAAGAGAGTGAGTGAGTGAGTAGGTGGGGTCAGTTGGTGGGGATCAGCAGGTGGATTCAGTGAGGGTGAGTGGGTGAGTATGAGTCGGTGAGGGTCAGTGGGTGAGGGTGAGTCAGTGAGGGTGAGGGTCAATAGGTGAGCGTGAGATGGTGAGGGTGTGTGGGTGAGGATGAGTAGGTGAGGATGACTGGGAGAGGATCAGTGAGTGAGGGTGATTGGCTCAGGATGAGTGGCTGAG
The DNA here is from genome assembly GCF_052327205.1 of Somniosus microcephalus. NCBI lineage: Eukaryota > Metazoa > Chordata > Chondrichthyes > Squaliformes > Somniosidae > Somniosus > Somniosus microcephalus. The sequence goes on from NC_140989.1 coordinate 265,073,087, forward strand.
GATGAGTGGGTGAAGGTCAGTGGGTGAGGGTCAGTAGGTGAGGGTGAGTGGGTGAGGATGAGTGGGTGAGGATGAGTGGGTGAGGATGAGTGGGTGAGGATGAGTGGGTGAGGATGAGTGGGTGAGGATGAGCCGGTGATTGTCAGGTGGTGAGGGTCAGTAGGTGAGGGTGAGTGGGTGAGGGTGGGGTGCGTAAGTGAGGGTGAGCAGGTTAGGATGAGTGGGTGAGGGTGAGTGAGTGAGGGGGAGTGAGAGTGAGCAAGTGAGGGGGAGTGAGTGAGGGTGATTGAGGGTGAGTGAGGGTGAGTGAGAGTGACTGAGGGTGAGTGAGGGAGGGTGGGTGAGAGTGGGTGAGTGAGGATGAATGAGTGAGGGTGAGGGTGGCTGAGGGTGAGTGAGGGTGAGTGAGTGAGAATGAGTGAGTGCAAGTGAGTGAGTGAGTGAGAGTGAGGGTGAGTGAGGGTGAGTGGGTGAATAGGTGGGGGTCAGTAGGTGGGGGGTGAGCAGGTGGAGTCAGTGAGGGTGAGTGGGTGAGGGTGAGTCAGTGAGGGTGAGGGAGTGTGGGTGAGGGTGAGTGGGTGAGGGTGTGTGTGTGTGGGTGAGGGGGTGAGGGTGAGTGGGTGAGGGTGAGTGGGTGACGGTGAGTGGGTGAGTGTCAGCAGGTGAGGGTGAGTGGGTGAGGGTGGGGTAAGTAAGTGAGGGTGAGCAGGTTAGGATGAGTGGGTGAGGGTGAGTGAGAGAGTGAGCAAGTGAGGGGGAGTGAGGGGGAGTGAGGGAGGGTGAGAGTGTGAGTCTGTGAGAGTGGGTGAGTGAGTGAGGAAGAGAGTGTGAGGGTGAGAGAGTGAAGGTGAGTGAGGGTGAGAGAGAGTGAGTGAGTATGAGGTTGGCTGGGGGCGAGTGAGGATGAGTGAGTGAGAAAGAGTGAGTGCAAGAGAGTGAGTGAGTGAGTAGGTGGGGGTCAGTAGGTGGGGATCTGCAGGTGGAGTCAGTGAGGGTGAGTGGGTGAGGGTGAGTCGGTGAGGGTCAGTGGGTGAGGGTGAATCAGTGAGGGTGAGGGTCAATAGGTGAGGGTGAGTTGGTGAGGGTGTGTGGGTGAGGATGAGTAGGTGAGGGTGAATGGGTGAGGATCAGTGAGTGAGGGTGATTGGCTCAGGATGAGTGGCTGAGGATGAGTGGGTGAAGGTCAGTGGGTGAGGGTCAGTAGGTGAGGGTGAGTGGGTGAGAATGAGTGGGTGAGGATGAGTGGGTGAGGATGAGTGGGTGAGGATGAGTGGGTGAGGATGAATGGGTGAGGATGAATGGGTGAGGGTGAGTGGGTGAGGATGAGCCGGTGATTGTCAGGTGGTGAGGGTCAGTAGGTGAGGGAGAGTGAGAGTGAGTGAGGCTGAGTGAGGCAGGGTGAGAGTGAGTGATGATTGAGTGAGAGTGAGTGAGGGTGAATGAGGGTGAATGAGTTTGAGTGAGTGAGTGTGAGTGAGGGTGAGTGAGGGTGAGTGAGGGTGAGTGAGGGTGAGTGAGTGTGGGTGAGGGTGAGTGAGGGTGAGTGAGGGTGAGTGAGTGAGTGTGTTAGTGAGGGTGTGTGAGGGTGAGTGAGTTAGGGTGAGTGAGTGAGTGAGAGAGAGTGAGGGTGAGTGAGTGAGGGTGAGTGAGTGAGGGTGAGTGAGTGAGGATGAGAGTGTGAGGGTGAGAGAGTGAGGGTGAGAGAGAGTGAGTGAGGATGAGGTTGGCTGAGGGTGAGTGAGGATGAGTTAGTGAGAATGAGTGAGTGCAAGAGAGTGAGTGAGTGAGTAGGTGGGGGTCAGTTGGTGGGGATCAGCAGGTGGAGTCAGTGAGGGTGAGTGGGTGAGTATGAGTCGGTGAGGGTCAGTGGGTGAGGGTGAGTCAGTGAGGGTGAGGGTCAATAGGTGAGCGTGAGATGGTGAGGGTGTGTGGGTGAGGATGACTGGGTGAGGATGACTGGGAGAGGATCAGTGAGTGAGGGTGATTGGCTCAGGATGAGTGGCTGAGGATGAGTGGGTGAAGGTCAGTGGGTGAGGGTCAGTAGGTGAGGGTGAGTGGGTGAGGATGAGTGGGTGAGGATGAGTGGGTGAGGATGAGTGGGTGAGGATGAGGATGAGTGGGTGAGGATGAGTGGGTGAGGATGAGCCGGTGATTGTCAGGTGGTGAGGGTCAGTAGGTGAGGGTGAGTGGGTGAGGGTGGGGTGCGTCAGTGAGGGTGAGCAGGTTAGGATGAGTGGGTGAGGGTGAGTGAGTGAGTGAGTGAGGGGGAGTGAGAGTGAGCAAGTGAGGGGGAGTGAGTGAGGGTGAGTGAGGGTGAGTGAGAGTGAGTGAGGGTGAGTGAGGGAGGGTGGGTGAGAGTGGGTGAGTGAGGATGAATGAGTGAGGGTGAGGGTGGCTGAGGGTGAGTGAGGATGAGTGAGTGAGAATGAGTGAGTGCAAGTGAGTGAGTGAGTGAGAGTGAGGGTGAGTGAGGGTGAGTGGGTGAATAGGTGGGGGTCAGTAGGTGGGGGGTGAGCAGGTGGAGTCAGTGAGGGTGAGTGGGTGAGGGTGAGTCAGTGAGGGTGAGGGAGTGTGGGTGAGGGTGAGTGGGTGAGGGTGTGTGTGTGTGGGTGAGGGGGTGAGGGTGAGTGGGTGAGGGTGAGTGGGTGACGGTGAGTGGGTGAGTGTCAGCAGGTGAGGGTGAGTGGGTGAGGGTGGGGTGAGTAAGTGAGGGTGAGCAGGTTAGGATGAGTGGGTGAGGGTGAGTGAGAGAGTGAGCAAGTGAGGGGGAGTGAGGGGGAGTGAGGGAGGGTGAGAGTGTGAGTCAGTGAGAGTGGGTGAGTGAGTGAGGAAGAGAGTGTGAGGGTGAGAGAGTGAAGGTGAGTGAGGGTGAGAGAGAGTGAGTGAGTATGAAGTTGGCTGGGGGCGAGTGAGGATGAGTGAGTGAGAAAGAGTGAGTGCAAGTGAGTGAGTGAGAGTGAGTGAGTGAGTAGGTGGGGGTCAGTAGGTGGGGATCTGCAGGTGGAGTCAGTGAGGGTGAGTGGGTGAGGGTGAGTCGGTGAGGGTCAGTGGGTGAGGGTGAATCAGTGAGGGTGAGGGTCAATAGGTGAGGGTGAGTTGGTGAGGGTGTGTGGGTGAGGATGAGTAGGTGAGGATGAATGGGTGAGGATCAGTGAGTGAGGGTGATTGGCTCAGGATGAGTGGCTGAGGATGAGTGGGTGAAGGTCAGTGGGTGAGGGTCAGTAGGTGAGGGTGAGTGGGTGAGGATGAGTGGGTGAGGATGAGTGGGTGAGGATGAGTGGGTGAGGATGAATGGGTGAGGATGAATGGGTGAGGGTGAGTGGGTGAGGATGAGCCGGTGATTGTCAGGTGGTGAGGGTCAGTAGGTGAGGGAGAGTGGGTGATGGTGGGGTGAGTAAGTGAGGGTGAGCAGGTTAGGATGAGTGGGTGAGGGTGAGTGAGTGAGTGAGTGAGTGGGAGTGAGAGTGAGCAAGTGAGGGGGAGTGAGTGAGGGTGATTGAGGGTGATTGGGGGTGAGTGAAGGTGAGTGAGGGTGAGTGAGAGTGAGTGATGGTGAGTGAGGAGCGAGGGTGAGTGAGGGCGAGTGGGTGAGTAAGTGGGGATCAGTAGGTGGGGGGTGAGCAGGTGGAGTCAGTGAGGGTGAGTGGGTGAGGGTGAGTGGGTGAGTAAGTGGGGATCAGTAGGTGGGGGGTGAGCAGGTGGAGTCAGTGAGGGTGAGTGGGTGAGGGTGAGTGGGTGAGGGTGTGTGTGTGTTTGTGGGTGAGGGGTGAGTGGGTGAGGGTGAGTGGGTTAGGGTGAGTGGGTGAGGGTGAGTGGGTGAGGGTGAGTGGGTGAGGGTGAGTGGGTGAGGGTGAGTGGGTGAGGGTGGGGTGAGTAAGTGAGGGTGAGCAGGTTAGGATGAGTGGGTGAGGGTGAGTGAGAGAGTGAGCAGGTGAGGGGGAGTGAGGGGGAGTGAGTGAGGGTGAGTGAGGGTGAGAGAGTGAGTCAGTGAGAGTGGGTGATTGAGGGTGAGTGTGAGTGAGGGTGAGTGAGTGAGTGAGAATGAGTGAGTGAGGGTGAGTCAGTGTGAGTGAGTGAGTGAGTGAGGGTGAGTGAGAGTGCGAGGGAGAGTGAGTGAGTGAGTGAGCATGAGTGAGCATGAGTGAGGGTGAGTGAGCGTAAGTGAGGGTGAGTGAGTGAGGGTGAGTGAAAGTGACTGAGGGAGAGTGAGTGAGTGAGGCAGAGTGAGTGGGGCTAAGTGAGTGTGAGTGAGAGTGAGGGAGAGTGAGGGAGAGGGAGGGAGAGGGAGGGAGAGTGAGTGAGTGTGAATGAGGGAGAGTGAGTGAGTGAGAGTGAGGGTGAATGAGGATGAGTGAGTGAGGGAGAGTGAGGGAGAGTGAGGGAGAGTGAGGGAGAGTGAGGGAGAGTGAGGGGAGTGAGTGAGGGAGAGTGAGTGAGTGAGGCAGAGTAAATGAGGGTGAGTGAGGGTGAGTGTGTGAGTCAGGGTTAGTGGGTGAGTGAGGGTGAGTGAGTGAGAGTGAGGGTGAGTGAGGATGAGTGAGTGAGGGAGAGTGAGGGAGAGTGAGGGAGAGTGAGGGAGAGTGAGGGAGTGAGGCAGAGTGAGTGAGGGTGAGTGAGGGTGAGTGAGTGAGGGTGAGTGTGTGAGTCAGGGTTAGTGGGTGAGTGAGGGTGAGTGAGGGTGAGAGAGTGCGAGTGAGCGTGAGTGAGGGTGAGTGAGGATGAGTGAGTGAGTGAGTGAGGGTGAGTGAGGGTGAGTGAGGGTGAGTGAGAGAGGGTGAGTGAGGATGAGTGAGTGAGTGTGAATGAGAGTGAATGAGAGTGAGTGAGGGTGAATGAGGGTGAATGAGTGTGAGTGCATGAGTGAGTGAGAGTGAGTGAGGATGAGTGAGGGTGAGTGAGGGTGAGTGAGTGCGAGTTAGTGAGGGTGTGTGAGGGTGAGTGAGTTGGGGTGAGTGAGTGAGTGAGAGAGTGAGGGTGTGTGAGTCAGGGTGAGTGAGTGAGGGTGAGTGAGTGAGGTTGAGTGAGTGAGGATGAGAGTGTGAGGGTGAGAGAGTGAGGGTGTGTGAGTGAGTAGGTGGGGGTCAGTAGGTGGGGGGTGAGCAGGTGGAGTCAGTGAGGGTGAGTGGGTGAGGGTGAGTCAGTGAGTGTGAGGGAGTGTGGGTGAGGGTGAGTGGGTGAGGGTGAGTGTGTGTGGGTGAGGGTGAGGGGGTGAGGGTGAGTGGGTGAGGGTGAGTGCGTGAGTGTCAGTAGGTGAGGGTGAGTGGGTGAGGGTGGGGTGAATAATTGAGGGTGAGCAGGTTAGGATGAGTGGGTGAGGGTGAGTGAGAGAGTGAGCAAGTGAGGGGGAGTGAAGGGGAGTGAGTGAGGGTGAGTGAGGGCGAGAGAGTGAGTCAGTGAGAGTGGGTGAGTGAGTGAGGATGAGAGTGTGAGGGTGAGAGAGTGAGGGTGAGTGAGGGTGAGAGTGAGTGAGTGAGGATGAGGTTGGCTGAGGGTGAGTGAGAATGAGTGAGTGCAAGTGAGTGAGTGAGAGTGAGTAGGTGGGGGTCAGTAGGTGGGGATCTGCAGGTGGAGTCAGTGAGTGTGAGTCGGTGAGGGTCAGTGGGTGAGGGTGAGTCAGTGAGGGTGAGGGTCAATAGGTGAGGGTGAGTTGGTGAGGGTGTGTGGGTGAGGATGAGTAGGTGAGGATGAATGGGTGAGGATCAGTGATTGGCTCAGGATGAGTGGCTGAGGATGAGTGGGTGAAGGTCAGTGGGTGAAGGTCAGTGGGTGAGGGTGAGTGGGTGAGGATGAGTGGGTGAGGATGAGTGGGTGAGGATGAGTGGGTGAGGGTGAGTGGGTGAGGATGAGCCAGTGATTGTCAGGTGGTGAGGGTCTGTAGGTGAGGGTGAGTGGGCGAGGGTGGGGTGAGTAAGTGAGGGTGAGCAGGTTAGGATGAGTGGGTGAGGGTGAGTGAGTGAGTGAGGGGGAGTGAGAGTGAGCAAGTGAGGGGGAGTGAGTGAGGGTGATTGAGGGTGAGTGGGGGTGAGTGGGGGTGAGTGAGGGTGAGTGAGGGTGAGTGAGGGTGAGTGAGGAGTGAGGGTAAGTGAGGGTGAGTGAGGGTGAGTGGGTGAGTAGGTGGGAGTCAGTAGGTGGGGTGTGAGCAGGTGGAATCAGTGAGGGTGAGTGGGTGATGGTGAGTCAGTGAGGGCGAGGGTGAGTGGGTGAGGGTGAGTGGGTGAGTGTCAGTAGGTGAGGGTGAGTGGGTGAGGGTGGGGTGAGTAAGTGAGGGTGAGCAGGTTAGGATGAGTGGGTGAGGGTGAGTGAGAGAGTGAGCAAGTGAGGGGGAGTGAGGGGGAGTGAGTGAGGGTGAGTGAGGGTGAGAGAGTGAGTCAGTGAGAGTGGGTGAGTGAGGGTGAGTGTGAGTGAGGGTGAGTGAGTGAGGGAGAATGAGGGTGAGTGAGTGTGAGTGAGTGAGTGAGGGTGAGAGAGTGAGAGGGAGAGTGAGTGAGAGTGAGTCAGCATGAGTGAGGGAGAGTGAGTGAGTGAGGCAGAGTGAGTGGGGGTGAGTGAGTGAGTGAGTGTGAGTGAGAGTGAGGGAGAGTGAGTGAGTGTGAGGGAGAGAGAGAGTAAGTGAGAGTGAGTGAGGGTGAGTGAGGGTGAGTGAGGGTGAGTGAGGGAGAGTGAGGGAGAGTGAGGGAGTGAGGCAGTGTGAGTGAGGGTGAGTGTGAGTGTCAGGGTTAGTGGGTGAGTGAGGGTCAGTGAGGGTGTGAGAGTGAGTGAGCGTGAGTGAGGGTGAGTGAGGATGAGTGAGTGAGTGAGAGTGAGTGAGGGTGAGTGAGAGTGAGTGAGGGTGAGTGAGGGTGAGTGAGGGTGAGTGAGGGTGAGTGAGAGTGAGAGAGGGTGAGTGAGGATGAGTGAGTGAGTGTGAATGAGAGTGAATGAGAGTGAGTGAGGGTGAGTGAGGGTGAGTGAGGGTGAGTGAGGATGAGTGAGAGTGAGTGAGTGAGTGTGAGTGACTGAGTGAGGGAAGGAAGGAGGGTGAGTGAGGGAGAGTGAGGGTGAGTGAGGGTGAGTGAAAGTGAGTGAGTGTGAATGAAAGTGAATGAGAGTGAGTGAGGGTGAGTGAGGGTGAGTGAGGGTGAGTGAGGGTGAGTGAGGCAGAGTGAGTGAGGGTGGGTGAGGGTGAGTGAGGGTGAGTGAGTGAGGGTGAGTGAGGGCGAGTGAGTGCGGGAGAGTGAGGGTGAGTGAGGGTGAGTGAGTGAGTGTGAGTGAGTGTGAGTGAGGGTGAGTGAGTGAGGGTGAGTGAGTGAGAGTGAGAGTGAGTGTGTGAGTGAGAGTGAGCGCGTGTGAGTGTGAGTTAGTGAGGGGGAGTGAGGGGGAGTGAGGGGGAGTGAGTGAGGGTGGGTGGTTGAGATTGGGTGTGTTAGGATGAATGAGTGAGAGTGAGTGACGGTGAGGGTGGCTGAGGGTGAGTGAGGATGAGTGAGTGAGAATGAGTGAGTGAGGGTGGGTGAGGGTGAGTGAGGGTGAGTGAGGGTGAGTGAGGGAGAGTGAGGGAGAGTGAGGGAGAGAGGCAGTGAGTGAGGGTGAGTGAGAGTGAGTGAGGGTGAGTGAGTGAGGGTGAGTGAGTGAGTCAGGGTTAGTGGGTGAGTGAGGGCGAGTCAGGGTGAGAGAGTGTGAGTGAGCATGAGTGAGCGTGAGTGAGGATGAGTGAGTGGTGAGTGAGGGTGAGTGAGCGTGAGTGAGTGAGGGTGAGGGTGAGTGAGTGAGTGAGAGTGTGAGGGAAGGAAGGAGGGTGAGTGAGGCTGGGTGAGGCTGGGTGAGGCAGGGTGAGGCAGGGTGAGGCAGGGTGAGGCAGGGTGAGTCAGGGTGAGGCAGGGTGAGACAGGGTGAGGCAGGGTGAGTGAGTGAAGGTGAGTGAGGGTGAGTGAAGGTGAGTGAGGGTGAGTGAAAGTGAGTGAGGGTGAGTGAGGGTGAGTGAGGGTGAGTGAGGGTGAGTGAGGGTGGGTGAGGGTGGGTGAGGGTGAGTGAGGGTGGGTGAGAGTGAGTGAGGGTGAGTGAGAGTGAGTGAGGCTGAGTGAGGCAGGGTGAGAGTGAGTGAGGGTGAGTGAGTGAGTGATGACTGAGTGAGGGTGAATGAGGGTGAATGAGGGTGAGTGCATGTGAGTGAGTGAGTGAGAGTGAGTGAGTGAGTGAGTGTGAGGGTGAGTGAGGGTGATTGAGGGTGAGTGAGCGAGGGTGAGTGAGTGAGGGTGAGTGAGTGAGTGAGGGTGAGTGAGTGAGTGTGAGTGAGCGAGGGTGTGTGAGTGAGGGTGAGTGACTGAGGATGAGAGAGTGAGGGTGAGAGAGTGAGGGTGAGAGAGTGAGGGTGAGTGAGAGTGAGTGAGGAAGCGGTTGGCTGAGGGTGAGTGAGGATGTGTGAGTGAGAATGAGTGAGTGCAAGTGAGTGAGTGAGAGTGAGTGAGTGAGTAGGTGGGGGTCAGTAGGTGGGGGTCAGCAGGTGGAGTCAGTGAGGGTGAGTGGGTGAGTGTGAGTGAGTGAGTGTGAGTCGGTGAGGGTCAGTGGGTGAGGGTGAGTCAGTGAGGGTGAGGGTCAATAGGTGAGGGTGAGTTGGTGAGGGTGTGGGTGAGGATGAGTAGGTGAGGATGAGTGGGTGAGGATCAGTGGGTGAGGGCGATTGGCTCAGGATGAGTGGCTGAGGATGAGTGGGTGAAGGTCAGTGGGTGAGGGTCAGTGGGTGAGGGTGAGTGTGAGTGGGTGAGGGTGAGGATGAGTGGGTGAGGATGAGTGCGTGAGGATGAGTGGGTGAGGGTGAGTGTGAGTGGGTGAGTGTGAGTGGGTGAGGGTGAGTGGGTGAGGGTGAGTGGGTGAGGGTGAGTGGGTGAGGGTGAGTGGGTGAGGGTGAGTGGGTGAGTGAGTGAGTGAGGGTGAGTGAGGGTGAGTGAGCGAGGGTGAGTGAGCGAGGGTGAGTGAGCGAGGGTGAGTGAGCGAGGGTGAGTGAGCGAGGGTGAGTGAGCGAGGGTGAGTGAGTGAGGGTGAGTGACTGAGGATGAGAGAGTGAGGGTGAGAGAGTGAGGGTGAGAGGGCGAGGGTGAGTGAGAGTGAGTGAGGATGCGGTTGGCTGAGGGTGAGTGAGGATGAGTGAGTGAGAATGAGTGAGTGCAAGTGAGTGAGTGAGTGTGAGTGAGTGAGTAGGTGGGGGTCAGCATGTGGAGTCAGTGCCACTCATCTCCATTGAGGAATCCATTGATTCCAATTGTTTCTGGGACAACTGGAATACATTACACAAAAAACAACACGACGAATTGGCCATTCAAAACGGAGACACATGGGAAAACCATTCTGAAAAATTATACCAGAAAAACACACTAAGCCCAGAGCAATACCAAATATGCGAAAAACTGGCAAAGCTCAAATTTGCCATAAAAGATAACCAAAACCCGATAGACCCCATAATATCTGAAAAAGAGCTAATTGAAAAACTCAAGGACCTGCGACCAGGAAAAGCTTGTGGTGCAGACGGCATCCTAAGCGAGATGATTAAACACACGGACGATAAAATGAAATTGGCTATACTGAAACTCTTCAACTGGGTTCTGAGTGTCGGTTACTTCCCTGATATCTGGAACAAAGGACTCATAACGCCCATATACAAAAGTGGGGACAAAGTTGACCCAAATAACTATCGAGGCATCTGTGTAAACAGTAACCTGGGGAAGGTTTTCTGTAGTATCATAAACAAAAGACTTATAAACTTCCTTGAGGAGCACAATGTCTTGAGTAAAAGCCAAATTGGATTCCTACGAAACTATAGAACATCAGATCATATCTTCACCCTACAGACCCTAATTGACAAACATGTTCATCAAAACAAAAGCAAAATTTTTGCCTGCTTTATAGATTTCCAGAAGGCTTTCGATTCCATCTGGCACGACAGTCTATTCTTGAAACTTATTGAAAGTGGTGTAGGGGGAGAAACATATGATGTAATTAAATCAATGTATACAAACAATAAATGTGCAGTTAAAATTGGAGACAAACAAACAAAATACTTCCCACAGGGGCATGGTTTGACGCAGGGCTCACCCATCTCACCGACACTCTTTAATATTTACATAAATGAATTGGCAAAACTACTTGAACAATCTACAGCACCCGGCCTCACCCTATATGAATCCAAGGTTAAATTCCTCCTCTATGCAGATGACCTGGTTCTGCTGTCACCAACTAAGGAGGGTCTACAGCAGAACCTGGATCTGCTGGAGTCATTCTGTCAGACCTGGGCCCTGACAATAAACCACCAAAAAACCAAAGTCCTTGTGTTCCAGCAAAGATCCAGACATCAGGGACCCAGAATAAATTTCACACTAGGAACAACTAAAATTGAACAAACCACTAACTACACATACTTGGGCTTAAAAATCAGCTCTACGGGAAATTTTCATCTGGCTGTGAATGAACTGAAAGAGAAAGCTAGAAGGGCTTTCTATGCCATTAAAAGATCAATCCAAATAGAAATCCCAATTAGCATTTGGCTCAAAATTTTTAAATCAGTAATTGAACCAATTGCACTCTATGGCAGTGAGGTGTGGGGACCGCTAACACAACAAGAATTTGCAAAATGGGACAAACACCCAATTGAGATCCTACATGCAGAATTCTGTAAAAGTATCCTCCGGACTCAAAGGAAAACCGTAAACAATGCATGCTGGGCAGAACTAGGCCAATATCCATTAATAATTACTATCCAAAAAAGAGCCACCAAATTTTGGAAACACCTAAAAATGAGCAACCCCCACTGCTATCATTACGAAGCCCTGAAATGCCAAGAGAGGACCATAAAGAAGAATACCCTCAGTCAACTAGTCCTGGGACTCAGTGAAGCAACCACTAACACTACTAACAATAACCAGCCCCAGGACAGTGACATCGTAGCACAGAGAATTCGACCCAACACAATTGTCACTAAGCAAAAGGAAAAATACCTGTCATATTGGGCAGAAACAACAAAAACCCAAAGCAAACTCAATTGCTACTTGTCCCTAAACAGACAAGACAACATGGCTGAATACCTGACCATGGTAAAGGATAGCAAACTGAGAAAAACCTTGACAAGGTACAGACTTAGTGAACATAGCCTGACCATCGAAAAAGGCAGACACAGACAGACCCGGCTGCCAAGAGAGGACAGGATATGCTCTCACTGCAGTCAGGGAGTGGAGGAGACAAAGATGCACTTCCTCACAGCTTGTGGGAAATATCAGGGCATCAGGGAGAATTTCTACCAAAAATTCACACAAATATGCCCTGAATTCAGAAATTTGAATGACGACCAAAAACTCCCATACCTACTAGGGGAACAGAGAAACTGTGTAACCTTAGCGGCACACTATGTTACAGCTTGCCATAAACAGAGGGACAACCAGTAAACCAAAGAAAAGAGTATATACAAATTATACGAATGTATATTTCTACACTCAGGGATATATCTGTTTATACACTGTATGAATAGATCTGCGTTTATGTGTTCAACCATAAATGTTTTTCGATGCTTTGGCAACATAAGATGTACCTTATCATGCCAATAAAGCGATTTGAATTGAATTGCATTGAGTGGTTGAGGATGAGTTAGTGAGGATGAGTTGGTGAGCGTCAGGTGGTGAGGGTCAGTAGGTGAGGGTGAGTGGGTGAGGGTGGGGTGAGTAAGTGAGGGTGAGCAGGTTAGGCTGAGTGGGTGAGGGTGAGTGAGTGAGTGAGTGAGGGGGAGTGAGAGTGAGCAAGTGAGGGGGAGTGAGTGAGTGAGAGTGAGTGAGAGTGAGTGTGTGTGAGAGTGAGTGAGAGTGAGTGTGTGAGTGAGAGTGAGTGTGAGTGAGTGTGAGTGAGAGTTAGTGAGAGTTAGTGAGGGGGAGTGAGTGAGGGTGAGTGAGGGTGAGCGAGTGAGTGTGAGTGAGGGTGAGTGAGTGAGGGTGAGTGAGTGAGGGTGAGTGAGGGTGAGTGAGGGTGAGTGAGGGTGAGTGAGGGTGAGTGGGTGAGAGTAGGTGTGTTAGGATGAATGAGTGAGAGTGAGTGACGGTGAGGGTGGCTGAGGGTGAGTGAGGATGAGTGAGTGAGAATGAGTGAGTGAGTGGGTGAGTGGGTGAGTGGGCGAGTGGGCGAGGGTCAGTAGGTGGGGGTCAGCAGGTGGAGTCAGTGAGGGTAAGTGGGTGAGGGTGAGTTGATGAGGGTCAGTGGGTGAGGGTGAGCCTGTGAGGGTGAGGGTCAATAGGTGAGGGTGAGTGGGTGAGGGTGAGTGAGTGAGGATGAGTGGGTTAATGAGGGTGAGTGAGTGAGAGTAAGGGTGATTGAGGGTGAGTGAGTGAGTGTGAGAGTGAGTGAGTGTGAGAGTGAGTGAGTGTGAGAGTGAGTGAGTGTGAGAGAGTGAGGGTGAGAGAGAGTGAGTGTGAGAGAGTGAGGGTGACAGAGAGTGAGGGTGAGTGAGAGTGAGGGTGAGTGAGAGTGAGGGTGAGTGGGTGAGGGTGAGTGGGTGAGGGTGAGTGGGTGAGGGTGAGTGGGTGAGGGTGAGTGGGTGAGGGTGAGTGGGTGAGGGTCAGTGGGTGAGGGTCAGTGGGTGAGGGTCAGTGGGTGAGGGTCAGTGGGTGAGTGGTGGAGGGTGTGTGGGTGAGGATGAGTGGGTGAGGATGAGTGGGTGAGGGTGAGTGGGTGAGGGTGAGTGGGTGAGGATGAGTGGGTGAAGGTCAGTGGGTGAAGGTCAGTGGGTGAAGGTCAGTGGGTGAGGGTGAGTGGGTGAGGGTGAGTGGGTGAGGGTGAGTGGGTGAGGGTGAGTGTCAGCAGGTGGGGGTCAGTAGGTGAGGGTGAGTGGGTGAGGGTGAGGAGATTAAGTGAGGGTGAGCAGGTTAGGATGAGTTGGTGAGGGTGAGCGAGTGAGTGAGGGGGAGTGAGAGTAAGTGAGTGAGGGGGGGTGAGTGAGGGTGAGTGAGGGTGAGTCATTGAGAGCGAGTGAGATTGAGTGAGTGTGAGGGTCAGTGGGTGAGGGTGCGTGAGAGTGAGTGAGGGTGAGTGAGTGAAGATGAGTGAGTGAGGGTGAGTGAGGGCGAGTGAGTGAGGGTGTGTGAGGGTGAGGGAGTGAGGGTGAGTGTGAGTGAGGGTGGGTGAATGAGTGATTGTGAGTGAGTGAGGGTGAGTGAGTGAGCGTGAGAGTGAGTGAGGGTGAGTGAGTGAGGGTGAGAGAGTGAGGGTGAGTGAGAGTGAGTGAGGATGAGGTTGGCTGAGGGTGAGTGAGGATGAGTGAGTATGAGTGAGTGCAAGTGAGTGAGTGAGAGTGAGTGAGTGAGTAGGTGAGGGACAGTAGGTGGGGGTCAGCAGGTGGAGTCAGTGAGTGTGAATGGGTGAGTGTGAGTGGGTGAGGGTCAGTGGGTGAGGGTGAGTCAGTGAGGGTGAGGGTCAATAGGTGAGGGTGAGTTGGTGAGGGTGAGTAGGTGAGGATGAGTGGGTGAGGATCAGTAAGTGAGGGTGATTGGCTCAGGGTGAGTGGGTGAGGGTGAGTGGGTGAGGATGAGTGGGTGAGGGTCAGTGGGTGAGGGTCAGTGGGTGAGGGTCAGTGGGTGAGGGTCAGTGGGTGAGGGTCAGTGGGTGAGGCTGAGTGGGTGAGGGTCAGTGGGTGAGTGGTGGAGGGTGTGTGGGTGAGGATGAGTGGGTGAGGATGAGTGGGTGAGGATGAGTGGGTGAGGATGAGTGGGTGAGGTTGAGTGGGTAAGGATGAGTGGGTGAGGGTGAGTGGGTGAGGGTGAGTGGGTGAGGGTGAGTGGGTGAGGGTGAGTGGTGAGGATGAGTGGGTGAGGGTGAGTGGGTGAGGATGAGTGGGTGAGGATGAGTGGGTGAGGATGAGTGGGTGAGGGTGAGTGGGTGAGGGTGAGTGGGTGAGGGTGAGTGGGTGAGGGTGAGTGGGTGAGGTTCAGTGGGTGAGGGTCAATGGGTGAGTGGTTGAGGGTGTGTGGGTGAGGATGAGTGGGTGAGGATGAGTGGGTGAGGATGAGTGGGTGAGGATGAGTGGGTGAGGATGAATGGGTGAGGGTGAATGGGTGAGGATGAGTGGGTGAGGATGAGTGGGTGAGGATGAGTGGGTGAGGATGAGTGGTGAGGATGAGTGGGTGAGGATGAGTGGGTGAGGATGAGTGGGTAAGCGTGAGTGGCGGAGGATGAGTGGGTGAAGGTCAGTGGGTGAGGGTCAGTAGGTGAGGATGAGTGGGTGAGGATGAGTGGGTGAAGGTCAGTGGCTGAAGGTCAGTGGGTGAAGGTCAGTGGGTGAAGGTCAGTGGGTGAGGGTGAATCAGTGAGGGTGAGTCAGTGAGGGTGAGTGTCAGCAGGTGAGGGTCAGTAGATGAGGGTGAGTGGGTGAGGGTGAGGAGATTAAGTGAGGGTGAGCAGGTTAGGATGAGTTGGTGAGGGTGAGTGAGTGAGGGGGAGTGAGAGTAAGAGAGTGAGGGGGAGTGAGTGAGGGGGAGTGAGTGAGGGTGAGTGAGTGAGGGGGAGTGAGTGAGGGTGAGTGAGGGTGAGTGAGGGGGAGTCATTGAGAGTGAGTGAGATAGAGTGAGGGTCAGTGGGTGAGGGTCAGTGGGTAAGGGTGAGTGAGAGTGAGTGAGGCTGAGTGAGGCAGGGTGAGTGAGAGTGAGTGAGTGGTGAGTGAGTGAAGATGAGTGAGTGAGGGGGAGTGAGGGTGAGTGAGGACGAGTGAGTGAGGGTGGGTGAGTGAGTGAGTGAGTGAGTGAGTGTGAGAGAGTGAGGGTGAGTGAGTGAGCACGAGTGAGAGTGAGTGAGCGTGACTGAGAGTGATTGACGGTGAGTGAGGGTGGGTGAGTGAGTGAGTGAGGGTGAGACAGTGAGGGTGAGAGAGTGAGGGTGAGAGAGTGAGGGTGAGTGAGAGTGAGTGAGGATGAGGTTGGCTGAGGGTGAGTGAGGATGAGTGAGTATGAATGAGTGCAAGTGAGTGAGTGAGTGAGTAGGTGGGGGACAGTAGGTGGGGGTCAGCAGGTGGAGTCAGTGAGGGTGAGTGGGTGAGTGTGAGTGGGTGAGGGTCAGTGGGTGAGGGTGAGTCAGTGAGGGTGAGGGTGAGTTGGTGAGGGTGTGTGGGTGAGGATGAGTAGGTGAGGATGAGTGGGTGAGTATCAGTGGGTGAGGGCGATTGGCTCAGGATGAGTGGGTGAGGGTGAGTGGGTGAGGATGAGTGGGTGAGGGTGAGTGGGTGAGGGTGAGTGGGTGTGGGTGAGTGGGTGAGGGTCAGTGGGTGAGGGTCAGTGGGTGAGAGGGTGAGTGGGTGAGGATGAGTCAGTGAGTATCAGGTGGTGAGGGTCAGTAGGTGAGGGTGAGTGGGTGAGGGTGCGGTGAGTAAGTGAGGGTGAGCAGGTTAGGATGAGTGGGTGAGGGTGAGTGAGTGAGTGAGGGGGAGTGAGAGTGAGCAAGTGAGGGGGAGTGAGTGAGGGTCAGTGAGTGAGAGTGAGTGAGGGTGAGTGAGGGTGAGTGAGGGTGAGTGAGGGTGGGTGAGGGTGAGTGAGGGTGAGTGAGGGTGAGTGAGGGTGGGTGAGGGTGAGTGAGGGTGGGTGAGGGTGGGTGAGGGTGGGTGAGGATGGGTGAGGGGGAGGGAGTGAGGGGGAGTGAGTGAGGGGGAGTGAGTGAGTGAGGGTGAGTGTGAGTGAGTGAGAATGAATGAGTGAGAGTGAGTGAGGGTGAGGGTGGCTGAGGGTGAGTGAGGATGAGTGGGTGAGGGTTAGTTGGTGAGGGTCAGTGGGTGAGGGTCAGTGGGTGAGGGTCAGTGGGTGAGGGTGTGTGGGTGAGGATGAGTGGGTGAGGATGAGTGGATGAGGGTGAGTGGATGAGGGTGAGTGGGTGAGGGTGAGTGGGTGAGGGTGAGTGGGTGAGTGTCAGTGAGAGTGAGTGAGGGTGAGTGAGTGAGTGAGAGTGAGGGTGAGTGATGTTGAGTGAGTGTGGGTGAGGGTGAGTGAGGGTGACTGAAGGTGAGTGAGGGTGAGTGAGGGTGAGTGAGGGTGAGTGAGAGTGAGTGAGGGTGAATGAGAGTGAGTGAGGGTGAGTGAGGGTGAGTGAGGTTGAGTGAGGGTGAGTGAGGGTGAGTGAGGGTGATTGAGTGAAAGTGAGTGAGTGAGAGTGAGAGGGTGAGTGAGGGTGAGTGAGTGAAAGTGAGTGAGTGAGTCAGGGTGCGTGAGTGAGTGAGGGTGTGTGTGTGAGTGAGAGTGAGGGTGAGTGAGGGTTAGTGAGGGTGAGTGAGTGAGGGTGAGTGAGCGAGAGTGGGAGTGAGGGTGAGTGGGTGAGGGTGAGTGGGGGAGGGTGAGCGGCTGAGGATGAGTGGGTGTGGGTGAGTGGCTGAGGATGAGTGGGTGAGGATGAGAGGGTGAGGATGAGAGGGTGAGGGTGAGCAGGTTAGGATGAGTGGGTGAGGGTGAGTGAGTGAGTGAGGGGGAGTGAGGGTCTACAGCAGAACCTGGATCTGCTGGAGTCATACTGCCAGACTTGGGCCATGACAATAAATCCCCAAAAAACCAAAGTCCTTGTGTTCCAGCAAAGATCCAGACATCAGGGACCCAAAATAAATTTCACACTAGGAACAACCAAAATTGAACAAACCACTAACTACACATACTTGGGCTTAAAAATCAGTTCTACGGGAAATTCAAACTGGCTGTGAATGAACTGAAAGAGAAAGCAAGAAGGGCTTTCTATGCCATTAAAAAATCAATCCAAATAGAAATCCCAATTAGCATTTGGCTCAAAATTTTTAAATCAGTAATTGAACCAATTGCACTCTATGGCAGTGAGGTGTGGGGACCGCTAACACAACAAGAATTTGCAAAATTGGACAAACACCCAATTGAGATCCTACATGCAGAATTCTGTAAAAGTATACTCCGGACTCAAAGGAAAACCGTAAACAATGCATGCAGTGCAGAACTAGGCCAATATCCATTAATAATCACGATCCAAAAAAGAGCCACCAAATTTTGGAAACACCTAGAAATGAGCAACCCCCAATGCTATCATTACGAAGCCCTGAAATGCCAAGAGAGGACCATAAAGAAGAATACCCTCAGTCAACTAGTCCTGGGACTCAGTAAAGTAACTATTAACACTACTAACAATAACCAGCCCCAGGACAGTGACAGTGTAACACAAAGAATTTGACCCAACACAATCGTCGCTAAGCAAAAGGAAAAATATCTGTCATATTGGGCAGAAACAACAAAAACCCAAAGCAAACTCAATTGCAACTTGGCCCTAAACAGACAATACAACATGGCTGATTACCTGACCATGGTAAAGGATAGCAAACTGAGAAAAACTTTGACAATGTACAGACTTAGTGAACATAACCTGGCGATCGAAAAAGGTAGACACAGACAGACCCGGCTACCAAGCGAGGACAGGATATGCTCTCACTGCAGTCAGGGAGTGGTGGAGACAGAGATGCAATTCCTCACAGCTTGTAGAAAATATCAGGGCATAAGGGAGAATTTCTACCCAAAATTCACAAAAATATGCCCGGAATTCAGAAATTTGAATGACGACCAAAAACTCCCATACCTACTAGGGGAAGAGAGAAATTGCATAACACTAGCGGCACACTATGTTACAGCTTGCCATAAACAGAGGGACAACCAGTAAATATAAGAAAATAGTATACATAAATTACATGAAAGTATATATTTATACACTCAGGGATATATCTGTTTATACACTGTATGGATAGATCTGTATTTTTGTGAACAAACATGAATGTTTTCCGATGCTTTGGCAACATAAGATGTAACTTGTCATGCCAATAAAGCGATTTGAATTGAATTGAATTGAATTGAATTGAGAGTGAGTGAGTGAGGGTGAGCGAGTGAGGGTGAGTGAGTGAGGGTGAGCGAGTGAGGGTGAGTGAGTGAGGGTGAGTGAGGGTGAGTGAGTGAGGGTGCGTGAGGGTGAGTGAGGGTGAGTGAGGGTGAGTGAGGGTGAGTCAGTGAGAGTGAGGGTGAGTGAGGGTGAGTGAGGGTGAGTGAGGGTGAGTTAGTGAGGGTGTGTGTGGGTGAGTGAGTTAGGATGAGTGAGTGAGTGTGAGAGAGTGAGGGTGAGTGAGGGAGGGTGAGTGAGTGAGGGTGAGTGAGTGAGGGTGAGTGAGGGTGAGGGAGTGAGGATGAGAGTGTGAGAGTGAGAGAGTGAGGGTGAGAGAGTGAGGGTGAGAGAGAGTGAGCGAGGATGAGGTTGGCTGAGGGTGAGTGAGGATGAGTGAGGATGAGTCAGTATGAGTGAGTGCAAGTGAGTGAGTGAGAGTGAGTAAGTGAGTAGGTGGGGGACAGTAGGTGGGGGTCAGCAGGTGGAGTGAGTGAGGATGAGTGAGGATGAGTCAGTTTGAGTGAGTGCAAGTGAGTGAGTGAGAGTGAGTGAGTGAGTAGGTGGGGGACAGTAGGTGGGGGTCAGCAGGTGGACTCAGTGAGGGTGAGTGGGTGAGTGTGAGTGGGTGAGGGTCAGTGGGTGAGGGTGAGTCAGTGAGGGTGAGGGTCAATAGGTGAGGGTGAGTTGGTGAGGGGGTGTGGGTGAGGGTGAGTAGGTGAGGATGAGTGGGTGAGGATCAGTGGGTGAGGGTGATTGGCTCAGGATGAGTGGGTGAGGTTGAGTGGGTGAGGGTGAGTGGGTGAGGGTGAGTGGGTGAGGATGAGTGGGTGAGGATGCGTGGGTGAGGGTGAGTGGATGAGGATGAGTCAGTGAGTGTCAGGTGGTGAGGGTCAGTAGGTGAGGGTGAGTGAGTGAGTGAGGGTGAGTGTGAGTGAGTGAGGATGAATGAGTGAGAGTGAGTGAGGGTGAGGGTGGCTGAGGGTGAGTGAGGATGAGTGAGTGAGAAAGAGTGAGTGATTGAGTGAGTGAGTGAGAGTGAGGGTGAGTGGGTGAGGGTTAGTTGGTGAGGGTCAGTGGATGAGGGTGAGTGGGTGAGAGTGAGTGGGTGAGGGTGAGTGGGTGTGAGTGAGTGTCAGTGAGAGTGCGTGAGGGTGAGTGATGGTGAGTGATGTTGAGTGAGAGTGTGTGTGAGGGTGAGTGAGGGTGACTGAAGGTGAGTGAGGGTGAGAGGGGGTGAGAGAGGGTGAGTGACGATGAGTGAGTGAGAGTGAGTGAGGGTGAATGAGAGTGAGTGAGGGTGAGTGAGGGTGAGTGAGGGTGATTGAGTGAAAGTGAGTGAGTGAGAGGGTGAGTGAGGGTGAGTGAGTGAAAGTGAGTGAGGGTGAGTGAGTGAGTGAGTGAGTCAGGGTGTGTGAGTGAGTCAGGGTGTGTGAGTGAGTGAGGGTGAGTGAGGGTGAGTGAGGGTGAGTGAGTGAGTGTGAGTGAGAGAGAGTGGGAGTGAGGGTGAGTGGGTGAGGGTGAGTGGGGAAGGGTGAACGGGTGAGGATGAGTGGGTGTGGGTGAGTGGGTGAGGGTCAGTAGGTGAGGATGAGCGGGTGAGGATGAGTGGGTGAGGGTCAGTAGGTGAGGATGAGTGGGTGAGGATGAGTGGGTGAAGGTCAGTGGGTGAAGGTCAGTGGGTGAGGGTGAGTCGGTGAGGGTGACTGTCAGCAGGTGAGTGTCAGTAGGTGAGGGTGAGTGGGTGAGGGTGAGGTGAGTAAGTGAGGGTGAGCAGGTTAGGATGAGTGGGTGAGGGTGAGTGAGTGAGTGAGGGGGAGTGAGAGTGAGTGAGTGAGGGTGAGCAAGTGAGGGTGAGCAAGTGAGGGTGAGCGAGTGAGGATGAGTGAGTGAGGGTGAGTGAGTGAGGGTGAGTTAGTGTGGGTGAGTGAGGGTGAGTGAGGGTGAGTCAGTGAGAGTGAGGGTGAGTGAGGGTGAGTGAGGGTGAGTGAGGGTGAGTGAGGGTGAGTTAGTGAGGGTGTGTGAGGGTGAGTGAGTTAGGTTGAGTGAGTGAGTGTGAGTGAGTGAGGGTGAGTGAGTGAGGGTGAGTGAGTGAGGGTGAGTGAGTGAGTGAGTATGAGAGTGTGAGAGTGAGAGTGAGAGTGAGAGAGTGAGGGTGAGAGAGAGTGAGTGAGGATGAGGTTGGCCGAGGGTGAGTGAGGGTGAGTCAGTGAGAGTGAGGGTGAGTGAGGGTGAGTGAGGGTGAGTTAGTGAGGATGTGTGAGGGTGAATGAGTTAGGGTGAGTGAGTGAGTGTGAGAGAGTGAGGGTGAGTGAGTGAGGGTGGGTGTGAGTGAGTGAGTGAGTGAGTGAGTGAGTGAGTAAGTGAGTGAGTGTGAGTGAGTGAGGATGAGAGTGTGAGAGTGAGAGAGTGAGGGTGAGAGAGTGAGGGTGAGAGAGAGTGAGTGAGGATGAGGTTGGCCGAGGGTGAGTGAGGATGAGTGAGTGAGAATGAGTGAGTGCAAGTGAGTGAGTGAGTGAGTGAGTGAGTGAGTAGGTGGGGGTCAGTAGGTGGGGATCAGCAGGTGGAGTCAGTGAGGGTGAGTGGGTGAGTGTGAGTCGGTGAGGCTCAGTGGGTGAGGGTGAGTCAGTGAGGGTGAGGGTCAATAGGTGAGGGTGAGTTGGTGAGGGTGTGTGGGTGAGGATGAGTGGGTGAGGATCAGTGGGTGAGGATGAGTGGGTGAGGATGAGTGGGTGAGGATGAGTGGGTGAGGATGAGTGGGTGAGGATGAGTGGGTGAGGATGAGTGGGTGAGGATGAGTGGGTGAGGATGAGTGGGTGAGGATGAGTGGGTGAGGGTGAGTGGGTGAGGGTGAGTGGGTGAGGGTGAGTGGGTGAGGGTGAGTGGGTGAGGGTGAGTGGATGAGGATGAGTCAGTGAGTGTCAGGTGGTGAGGGTCAGTAGGTGAGGGTGAGTGGGTGAGGGTGAGTGAGTGAGTGAGGGGGAGTGAGAGTGAGCAAGTGAGGGGGAGTGAGTGAGGTCAGTGAGTGAGTGTGAGTGAGTGTGAGTGAGTGAGTGAGAGTGAGTGTGAGTGAGGGTGCGTGAGGGTGAGTGAGGGTGGGTGAGGGTGGGTGAGGGTGGGTGAGGGTGGGTCAGGGTGGGTCAGGGTGGGTCAGGGTGGGTGAGTGAGGGTGAGTGAGGGTGAGTGAGGGTGAGTGAGTGAGTGAGTGAGAGTGTGAGTGAGTGAGGATGAATGAGTGAGAGTGAGTGAGGGTGAGGGTGGCTGAGGGTGAGTGAGGATGAGTGGGTGAGGGTTAGTTGGTGACGGTCAGTGGGTGAGGGTCAGTGGGTGAGTGGGTGAGGGTGTGTGGGTGAGGATGAGTGGGTGAGGGTGAGTGGGTGAGGGTGAGTGGGTGAGGGTGAGTGGGTGAGGGTGAGTGGGTGAGGGTGAGTGGGTGAGGGTGAGTGTCAGTGAGAGTGAGTGAGAGTGACTGAAGGTGAGTGAGGGTGAGTGAGGGTGAATGAGGGTGAGTGACGATGAGTGAGTGAGAGTGAGTGAGGGTGAATGAGAGTGAGTGAGGGTGACTGAGGGTGAGTGAGGGTGACTGAGGGTGAGTGAGGGTGAGTGAGGGTGAGTGAGTGAAAGTGAGTGAGTGAGAGTGAGGGGGTGAGTGAGGGTGAGTGAGTGAAAGTGAGTGAGGGGTGTGAGTGAGTGAGTGAGTGAGTCAGGGTGTGAGGGTGTGTGAGTGAGTGAGAGAGTGAGAGTGAGTGAGTGAGAGTGAGTGTGTGAGTGAGGGTGAGTGAGGGTGAGTGAGGGTGAGTGAGGGTGAGTGAGGGTGAGTGGGTGAGGGTGAGTGGGGGAGGGTGAACGGGTGAGGATGAGTGGGTGTGGGTGAGTGGCTGAGGATGAGTGGGTGAGGATGAGTGGGTGAGGGTCAGTAGGTGAGGATGAGTGGGTGAGGATGAGTGGGTGAGGATGAGTGGGTGAAGGTCAGTGGGTGAGGGTGAGTCGGTGAGGGTGAGTTTCAGCAGGTGAGTGTCTCCTCTATGCAGACGACCTGGTTCTGCTGTCACCAACTAAGGAGGGTCTACAGCAGAACCTGGATCTGCTGGAGTCATACTGCCAGACTTGGGCCATGACAATAAATCCCCCAAAAACCAAAGTCCTTGTGTTCCAGCAAAGATCCAGACATCAGGGACCCAAAATAAATTTCACACTAGGAACAACCAAAATTGAACAAACCACTAACTACACATACTTGGGCTTAAAAATCAGTTCTACGGGAAATTCAAACTGGCTGTGAATGAACTGAAAGAGAAAGCAAGAAGGGCTTTCTATGCCATTAAAAAATCAATCCAAATAGAAATCCCAATTAGCATTTGGCTCAAAATTTTTAAATCAGTAATTGAACCAATTGCACTCTATGGCAGTGAGGTGTGGGGACCGCTAACACAACAAGAATTTGCAAAATTGGACAAACACCCAATTGAGATCCTACATGCAGAATTCTGTAAAAGTATACTCCGGACTCAAAGGAAAACCGTAAACAATGCATGCAGGGCAGAACTAGGCCAATATCCATTAATAATCACTATCCAAAAAAGAGCCACCAAATTTTGGAAACACCTAGAAATGAGCAACCCCCAATGCTATCACTACGAAGCCCTGAAATGCCAAGAGAGGACCATAAAGAAGAATACCCTCAGTCAACTAGTCCTGGGACTCAGTGAAGTAACTACTTACACTACTAACAATAACCAGCCCCAGGACAGTGACAGTGTAACACAAAGAATTCGACCCAACGCAATCGTCGCTAAGCAAAAGGAAAAATATCTGTCATATTGGGCAGAAACAACAAAAACCCAAAGCAAACTCAATTGCTACTTGGCCCTAAACAGACAATGCAACATGGCTGATTACCTGACCATGGTAAAGGACAGCAAACTGAGAAAAACTTTGACAATGTACAGACTTAGTGAACATAACCTGGCGATCGAAAAAGGTAGACACAGACAGACCCGGCTACCAAGAGAGGACAGGATATGCTCTCACTGCAGTCAGGGAGTGGTGGAGACAGAGATGCACTTCCTCACAGCTTGTAGAAAATATCAGGGCATAAGGGAGAATTTCTACCCAAAATTCACAAAAATATGCCCGGAATTCAGAAATTTGAATGACGACCAAAAACTCCCATACCTGCTAGGGGAAGAGAGAAATTGCATAACACTAGCGGCACACTGTGTTACAGCTTGCCATAAACAGAGGGACAACCAGTAAATATAAGAAAAGAGTATATATAAATTATATGAAAGTATATATTTATACACCGGTTTGGCATTAAAATAAACCTAAAAAGGTGACTCAACCGTGGATAACGAGGGAAATTAGGGACAGCATAAAATCAAAAAAAAGGGCATATCAACTGGCAAAAAAAAGCACCAGACCGGAAGATTGGGGGCAGTACAGGATACAGCAAAAGAGGACAAAGGGATTAATCAGGAAGGGGAAAATAGAATACGAAAGTAAACTTGCAGCAAACATAAAGACAGACTGCAAAAGCTTTTATCGGTATATCAGGAGGAAAAGACTGGTAAAATCCCAAGTCGGTCCCTTGCAGTCCGATTCGGGAGAATATATAATGGAGAATAAGGAAATGGCAGACCAATTAAACTCATACTTTGGTTCTGTATTCACAAAGGAGGACACAAATAACCTCCCAGGAATATCGACAAACATAGGGACTAATGAGAGGGAGGAGCTGACAGAAATTAGTATCTCTAGGGATATGGTGTTGGGTAAGTTGAGGGGACTGAAGGCCGACAAATCCCCGGGGCCTGATAAACTACATCCTAGGGTACTTAAGGAGGTGGCCCTGGAGATAGCAGATGCTCTAAGGATCATCTTCCGGAACTCCATTGACTCGGGAACAGTACCCGTGGATTGGAGGGTAGCTAATGTTACCCCAATATTTAAAAAGGGGGGTAGAGAGAAAGCAGGGAATTATAGACCAGTAAGCCTTACATCGGTTGTGGGCAAAATGCTAGAGTCCATTATTAAGGATAAAATAGCGGAGCACTTGACAAATGGGGAAAGGATCGGACAGAGTCAACATGGATTTACAAAGGGTAAATCGTGTTTGACTAATCTGCTGGAATTTTTTGAGGAAGTAACTGGTAAAATAGATGGGGGAGAGCCAGTGGATGTGGTGTACCTTGACTTCCAGAAAGCCTTCGATAAGGTTCCACACAAAAGATTATCATGCAAAATTAAGGCTCATGGGATTGGGGGCAAAGTATTAACGTGGATAGAGAACTGGCTGGCGGATAGAAAACAGAGAGTTGGAATAAACGGCTCGTTTTCGGAGTGGCAGGCAGTGACCAGCGGGGTGCCGCAAGGATCTGTCCTGGGACCCCAGCTGTTCACAATATATATAAATGATCTGGATCAGGGAATTGGATGCAATATTTCCAAATTCGCTGACGACACTAAACTAGGAGGAGGGGTGGGCTCTGATGAGGATGTCAGGAGGCTACAGTGCGATTTGGACAGGTTGGGGGAATGGGCGGATATGTGGCAGATGCACTATAATGTGGATAAATGCGAGGTCATCCACTTTGGGGGTAAAAACAGGAGGGTGGATTATTATCTAAATGGCAATAGATTGGGAGATGGGGAAGTGCAGAGGGACCTGGGTGTTCTTGTGCACCAGTCACTGAAGGAGAGCATGCAGGTGCAACAGGCGATTAAGAAGGCAAATGGTATGTTGGCCTTCATATCAAGGGGGTTCGAGTATAGGAATAGGGATACCTTACTACAGCTGTACAAGGTGCTGGTGAGACCGCATCTGGAGTATTGTGTACAGTTTTGGTCGCCCCATCTGCGGAAGGATGTTCTTGCCATGGAAAGAGTGCAGCGGCGATTCACCAGGCTGATACCTGGAATGGCGGGAATGACCTACGAGGAGAGATTGAATAGTTTGGGCTTGTACTCACTGGAGTTTAGAAGATTGAGAGGGGATCTCATCGAAACATATAAAATTATGGCAGGCCTGGACAGGCTGAGTTCAGAGAGAATGTTTCCAATGGCAGGGGAGCACAGAACCAGGGGCCACAGTCTAAAAATAGCGGGCAAATCATTTAAAACAGAGATGAGGAAGAATTTCTTCACTCAAAGAGTGGTGAGCCTGTGGAATTCCCTGCCACAGAGGGCTGTGAAGGCTAATTCAATAAATATTTTCAAGAGAGAATTGGATATATTTCTGAAGGCTAAGGGGATTAAGGGTTACGGAGAAAAGGCGGGGACGGGGTACTGAACTGGTAAGATCAGCTATGATCTCAGACGAAGATCAGCCATGATCTCATTGAATGGCGGAGCAGGCTCGAAGGGCCGAATGGCCTACTCCTGTTCCTACCTCTATGTTTCTATGATATATCTGTTTATACACTGTATGGATAGATCTGTATTTTTCTGAACAAACATGAACGTTTTCTGATGCTTTGGCAACATAAGATGTACCTTGTCATGCCAATAAAGCGATTTGAATTGAATTGAATTGAATTGAATTGAATTGAGTGTCAATAGGTGAGGGTGAGTGGGTGAGGGTGAGGTGAGTAAGTGAGGGTGAGCAGGTTAGGATGAGTTGGTGAGGGTGAGTGAGTGAGTGAGGGTGAGTGAGTGAGGGTGAGTGAGGGTGAGTCAGTGAGAGTCAGTGAGAGTGAGGGTGACTGAGGGTGATTGAGGGTGAGTGAGGGTGAGTGAGGGTGAGTGTGTGTGAGGGTGAGTGAGGGTGATTGAGTTAGGGTGAGTGAGTGAGTGTGAGTGAGTGAGTGAGTGAGTGAGTGAGGATGAGAGTGTGAGAGTGAGAGAGTGAGGGTGAGAGAGTGAGGGTGAGAGAGAGTGAGTGAGGATGAGGTTGGCCGAGGGTGAGTGAGGATGAGTGAGTGAGAATGAGTGAGTGCAAGTGAGTGAGTGAGTGAGTGAGTGAGAAGGTGGGGGTCAGTAGGTGGGGATCAGCAGGTGGAGTCAGTGAGGGTGAGTGGGTGAGTGTGAGTCGGTGAGGGTCAGTGGGTGAGGGTGAGTCAGTGAGGGTGAGGGTCAATAGGTGAGGGTGAGTTGATGAGGGTGTGTGGGTGAGGATGAGTGGGTGAGGATCAGTGAGTGAGGGTCAGTAGGTGCGGGTGAGTGGGTGAGGATGAGTGGGTGAGGATGAGTGGGTGAGGATGAGTGGGTGAGGATGAGTGGGTGAGGATGAGTGGGTGAGGAGGAGTGGGTGAGGGTGAGTGAGTGAGTGAGAGAGGGAGAGTGAGAGTGAGCAAGTGAGGGGGAGTGAATGAGGGTGATTGAGGGTGAGTGAGGGTGAGTGAGGGTGAGTGAGGCTGAGTGAGGCTGAGTGAGGCTGAGTGAGGATGAGTGAGGGGGAGTGAGGGGGAGTGAGTGAGTGAGGGTGAGTGAGTGAGGGTGAGTGAGGAAGAGTGGGTGAGAGTGGGTGAGTGAGGATGAATGAGTGAGAGTGAGTGAGGGTGAGGGTGGCTGACGGTGAGTGAGGATGAGTGAGTGAGAATGAGTGAGTGGAAGTGAGTGAGTGAGAGTGAGGGTGAGTGAGGGTGAGTGGGTGGGTAGGTGGGGGTCAGTAGGTGGGGGGTGAGCAGGTGGAGTCAATGAGGGTGAGTAGGTGAGGGTGAGTCAGTGAGGGTGAGGGTGAGTGGGTGAGGGTGAGTGGGTGAGTGTGAGTGGGTGAGGGTGAGTGAGGGTGAGTGTCAGTAGGTGAGGGTGAGTGGGTGAGGGTGGGGTGAGTAAGTGAGGGTGAGCAGGTTAGGATGAGTGGGTGAGGGTGAGGGAGAGAGTGAGCAAGTGAGGGGGAGTGAGTGAGTCAGTGAGAGTGGGTGAGTGAGGGTGAGTGTGAGTGAGGGTGAGTGTGAGTGAGGGTGAGTGAGAGAGAGTGGGTGAGGGTGAGTGGGTGTGGGTGAGTGGGTGAGGGTGAGTGGGGGAGGGTGAGTGGGGGAGGGTGAGTGGGGGAGGGTGAATGGGTGAGGGTGAATGGGTGAGGCTGAGTGGGTGAGTGGGTGAGGGTGTGGGTGAGGGTGAGTGGGTGAGGATGAGTGGGTGAAGGTCAGTGGGTGAAGGTCAGTGGGTGAGGGTGAGTCGGTGAGGGTGAGTGTCAGCAGGTGAGTGTCAGTAGGTGAGGGTGAGTGGGTGAGGGTGAGGTGAGTAAGTGAGGGTGAGCAGGTTCGGATGAGCGGGTGAGTGTGAGTGAGTGAGTGAGGGGGAGTGAGAGTGAGTGAGTGAGGGGGAGCGAGTGAGGGGGAGCGAGTGAGGGTGAGCGAGTGAGGGTGAATGAGTGAGGGTGAATGAGTGAGAGTGAGTGAGGGTGAGTGAGGGTGAGTGAGTGTGAGAGAGTGAGGGTGAGTGGGGGTGAGTGAGTGGGTGGAGAGGGGGAAGTGTGTGTGAGACGGTGTGAATACACATGCTGAAGATGGGCTGCTGAGATTTTAGTGTTTTTAGTGTCTAAAGTGGGGAAAAAAAGTTTCATTTCAATTTTTAAAAGGTTTTAAAATTAAATTTAGTTCTAGTTAAGTTAGTTTAGTTTAGTTTAGTATAAGTTTAGATTAGTCTAGACAAAGTAGAGAAGGAAAAGACCGCCAGAAAGACTACCAAAGAAAAAAAAAACCCAGAGGAAAAATAGAGGGAAAAAAAAGCCAAAGCAAAAAAAAAAAAAAGAAACAAGAGAAGAACTGCACAAAACCAGTGAACGGCAGCCACACGGGGCTTCAGCAGCGGTGGTTGAGTCGGCGGCATCGGGACCGAGTTCGAGGAGGCGAGGTGACTCGGGCCGCAGCCCAGCGGTCCAGCAACCGGCAAAGCCGAGGGGACTCGGGCCGCATCCCAGAAATCGGAACGCAGCCCGGCAACGGGCACAGCGGAGAGGACTCGGGCCGCATCGCAGAAATCGGCACAGCCGAGGAGATTCGGAACGCAGCCCGGAAATCCAGCAATTGGCACAGCCGAGGGGACTCGGGCCACAGCCCAACAATCCAGCACGGGAAAGGCCCGAGGAGCCAGGCCAGCAGGCACAGAGACCTCTGAGGAGAAGGAGAGCAACCAGAAGGCTCGCAACCAAGACCGTGAGTACAGGGCCCAGGGAGGAAGGCCCAGGGAAAGGCCCGAGGAGCCAGGCCGAAACAGAGGCCCAGAGACCTCTGAGGGGGAGGGGAACAGCCCGAAGGCACCGGGAAACAGCGGCTCACAGACTCAGACCTGAGAAGGGTGAACCCAGGAGCCGAGGCCCAGGGACCACGGGGTCGGAGAGGGGGACCGGGAAAGTTCGCGAACAGGGAGAGGGTAACACCAAACCCGGGGCCCCAGAAAAGCTTATTCTAAGATCAACAATACTTTACCAAAAATGAGCGAATCAGAAGATCCACAACAGCCCCGCTTCCAGATTCCCCCCAACACCACAAAAAAAGCTATAAAAACGATCAAGCATGCTCAGATGAGAGAAAAACCAGAAACTCTCTTTACTGACTGTTACAACAATGGGACAAAAAGTAACCTCATATTCTACTCAGATCAGCCAGCGGCTTGGATCAGAGCAATAAAATCACACTATACCAGTGTTAAGCTAAAAAATACCGCAAATGGGTCCATAATGAAAATTAACACACCAGGAGACAGTTCAATCACGACTGTCAACGCGTACAATACCGGAACAATATTAGTGCAAGGCAACCTCGACAAATTTGCAACGGCCTTCAGGACACTGAAAAGATCAACTACGAGGGGAATGAACAGCCCCAGAGTGGCCCGCACTCCCCCCAACATTGACAACTTACCAGGAGAAAATCTGCATGGTCAAGGGATGAACGAGCCACACAGTTCAAACCAGACACTAACCCCGGGGAACCACAGCCACACGGTACAACTGACAAACCCCAGCATAACTACCACGGAGGAAGCCACACATAGTTCCCCTACCATTCCCAGCCCACCAAGAGAAGAGCAGCATAGCCAGGAAGTGAGTGAGCCTTCCAGGGCCGACCAGCCTAGCCAGGAAGTGAGTGAGCCTTCCAGGGCCGACCAGACACATACCCCGGGATCACACAGCCAGATACAACCAAAAGATAAATTTTATCAATTAGAGATAGAGATGGTTAAACTTAGAGAGGAGGTCCTCAAATTGAATGACAAACAAAAGCAGGAGAGGGAGAGACACAAGAGAGAGCTGAATAGACTTGAGAACCAGGTGAATCTACTTAAGAATCAGGTGAAAGAGCTGCAGGAAAAAGAAGAGAGCCATAGAGGAGAGAAAACACCATTAGACCAGCAACCAGAGACTAGAGATAAGACAAGACAGAGCCGGACGGAACGGCTGCACTCCCACACGGAACAAAAGCAACAGACACACAATACAAGGGGTGCCACACAGACCGACCAGCATGCTGACTCGCAATCTTCCCCCACCACCATGGAACCACAAGCGAGTCGCTCACAAGAGGTACGCACACACCAGACACCCCAGCCCAGCACATACACTATGAGTCCAGGTGAAAGCCACCAGACAGTAAACACAAACAAGGCTGACGTCGTAATACTCATAGACTCAAATGGGAAATTTCTATGGGAGAAAAAGCTCTTCCCTAGAAGTAAAGTAGAAAAGATTTGGTGCCCAACAACAGACAGAGCCATGGGATGGCTGACCAAAGCCAGATTAGGCTCCCCCCAACACATAATAATACACACGGGCACAAATGACCTAAAGGCCAAACAGAAAGAGGTAGCAACATCGCTCAGAGCAATGATTAGGAAGGCAAGCAGTACATTTCCAAACACTAGAATCACTGTTTCCACAATATTGCCGAGAACAGACTTCAACAACAACACAATTCATGAGATAAATGCCAGCATAGCAACAGAATGCGAATCAAACCACAACGTACACCTGGCCCAACACCCCACCCTCGATGAAGAATGTCTTTACGACCACGTCCACATCCAGAGGCAAAAAATATCGATCTTTGCTAAAGCCCTGAAGGACGTCGCTTTTAACCGGGTCCATACCCAGACTCCAAGAGGACCCCCCCCCGACCACCAGAGATCAGCGGGGTACATATCAGGAACACTACAAAGACCACCACCACACCAACCGAGACCGGAGAGGATCCCCATGCAAAACAACATTATCAGACCTGCACCACTCCTGTCCCACAGGGGAATAGGACCGCTACCAGCCAGACAGAGGGAGAGATGCACAGGACGTACGCAATACCTCAGACAGAAACAATCCATTAAGAGACAATAAGCAGATGTGCAGCAGCATCTACTTCCGCCTTATGGATCAAGGACTAATTAATAGAAAGAACTGTAACCAAATTGTATTAACTTTTGTAGACAACTGGGGTGATCTTTTTTTTTCCCCACACTTAGACACGACAAACACGTACCACTCTTTAACCTATCATAGAAAAAGATAAAACTTAACATGAAATCCTTATATATTTCGACCTGGAATATCCAAGGTCTACGCTCTTCACTGCGAGAAGTGAAGAGTAGGACCCCAGAGTTCATAGAGGAAACTAAAGATCTAGATATTATCATTTTACAGGAAACTTGGTATAAAGGAAAAGGACACACCGGCTGTCCCCAAGGGTACACTGAGCTAGTGGTCCCCTCCAATAAATTACCAAGTGTAACCCAAGGCAGAGACTCCGGAGGCATACTGATCTGGTTTAAAACAGAACTTAAGAATTACATCAAATTTATAAAAAAGGGCGAAAACCATATGTGGCTCAAACTTGAGAGGGAGATTATCTCAAACACCCAAGATGTTTACATTTGCGCACTTTATATCCCTCCAATCGATTCCCCGTACTACAAAGAGGACACCTTCTCCAACATGGAGGGGGAAATTATCCAATACCAGGCCCAGGGGAACGTGTTGATCTGTGGGGACCTCAATTCAAGAACGGGCGAAGAACCAGACTTCACCAATAATCAGGGAAACAATTACGTATTCGGGAATAACCACTTTGACATCCCTTCCCTTCCATACAGGCATAACTGCGACAAGCAGTCAAATACCAACGGTAAACAGCTACTACAGCTCTGTCGAAACCTGGGTCTGTACATTGTCAATGGTAGGTTCATAGGAGACCTCCTAGGAAGATCGACCTACTGCTCACCTCTTGGCTGCAGCACAGTAGACTATATGATTACAGACTTGGACCCATCCTCTTTCAGAGCATTCACAGTCAAACCACAAACAACACTGTCAGATCACAGCCAAATTACTATGTTTCTCAAAAAGACAGAAACAAACAACATAGAAACACAACCCAGTAAACTGTACAACACCAAAAAATCGTACAGATGGGCCAAAAACGACACGGAAAAATACCAGAAAACAATTAGCAATGCATCAACTCAAGCTCTCTTAGACACCTTTCTGGATAACATATACACTCACAATAAAGAAGGCGTAAACCGGGCAGTTAGTAAACTAAACAATATTTTTGATAATTTGGCAACAAATGCAAACTTGAAAGCTCGCAAGAACAAACCCAAAACAAAAAACTATGAAAAATGGTTTGACCATGATTGCCATAACATGAGGAAAAAACTTAGAAAACTATCAAACCAAAAACACAGACATCCAGAAAACGAGGAATTACGCCTTACTTATTGTCAGACGCTAACACAATACAGAAACACACTCAGGACCAAAAAAGAGCAATTTATTAAGAACACACTCAGCTCCATGGAGGAATCCATTGAGTCGAATTGTTTCTGGGACAACTTGAAAACACTACACAAAAAACAACACGACGATTTGTCCATTCAAAATGGGGACACATGGGTAAACCACTTTGAAAAATTATACCAGAAAAACACACTAGGACCAGAGCAACACCAAATACGCAAAAAACTTGAAAAGCTTGAAATGGCCATAAAAGATAACCAAAACCCGCTAGACGCCATAATAACAGAAAAAGAACTTCTTGAAAAACTCAAGGACCTGCGACCAGGAAAAGCTTGCGGGACAGACGGCATACTAAACGAGATGATTAAACACGCAGACGACAAACTGAAACTGGCTATCCTAAAACTCTTCAACTTGGTTCTGAGTGTCGGTTATTTCCCTGACATCTGGAACAAAGGACTCATAACACCCATATACAAAAGTGGGGACAAAATCGACCCAAACAACTATCGAGGCATCTGTGTAAACAGTAACCTGGGGAAGGTATTCTGTAGCATCATAAACAAAAGACTTATAAACTTCCTTGAAGAGCACAATGTCTTGAGTAAAAGCCAAATTGGATTCCTGCCAAACTATAGAACATCCGATCATATCTTCACCCTACAGACCCTAATTGACAGGCACGTTCACCATAACAAAAGCAAAATCTACGCATGCTTTGTAGATTTCCAGAAGGCTTTCGACTCCATCTGGCATGACGGTTTATTCCTGAAACTTATCGAAAGCGGGGTAGGAGGTAAAACATATGATGTAATTAAATCAATGTATACAAACAATAAATGTGCGGTTGAAATTGGAGACAAACAAGCAAAATACTTCCCACAGGGGCGGGGGGTGACGCAGGGCTCGCCAATCTCACCGACACTCTTTAATATTTACATTAATGGATTGGCAAAACTACTTGAACAATCTACAGCACCCGGCCTCACCCTATATGAATCCAAGGTTAAATTCCTCCTCTATGCCGACGACCTGGTTCTGCTGTCACCAACTAAGGAGGGTCTACAGCAGAACCTGGACCTGCTGGAGTCGTACTGCCAGACTTGGGCCCTGACAATAAATCCCCAAAAAACCAAAGTCCTTGTGTTCCAGCAAAGATCCAAACAACATGGACCCACAATAAATTTCACAGTAGGAACAACCAAAATTGAACAAACCACTCACTACACATACTTGGGCTTAAAAATCAGTTCTACGGGAAACTTCAAACTGGCTGTGAATGAACTGAAAGAGAAAGCAAGAAGGGCTTTCTATGCCATCAAAAAATCAATCCAAATAGAAATCCCAATTAGCATTTGGCTCAAAATTTTCAAATCAGTAATTGAACCAATTGCACTCTATGGCAGTGAGGTCTGGGGACCACTAACACAACAAGATTTTGCAAAATGGGACAAACACCCAATTGAGATCCTACATGCGGAATTCTGTAAAAGTATCCTCCGGACTCAAAGGAAAACAGTAAACAACGCATGCAGGGCGGAACTAGGCCAATACCCATTAATAATCACTATCCAAAAAAGAGCCACCAAATTTTGGAATCACCTGCAAATGAGCAACCCCCAATGCTATCACTACGACGCCCTGAAATGCCAAGAGCTGACCATAAAGAAGAATACCCTCAGTCAACTAGTCCTGGGACTCAATAAAGTAACTAATAGCAATACTAACAATAACCAGTCCCAGGACAGTGACAGGGTAACACAAAGAATTCGACCCAACACAATCGTCGCTAAGCAAAAGGAAAAATATCTGTCATATTGGGCAGAAACAACAAAAACCCAAAGCAAACTCAATTGCTACTTGGCCCTAAACAGACAATACAACATAGCTGATTACCTGACCATGGTAAAGGATAACAAACTGAGAAGAACCTTGACAAGGTACAGACTTAGCGAACATAGCCTAGCGATCGAAAAAGGCAGACACAGGCAGACCAGGCTGCCAAGAGAAGACAGGATATGCTCTCACTGCAGTCAGGGAGTAGTTGAGACAGAGATGCACTTCCTCACAGCCTGTGGAAAATATCAGGGCATCAGAGAGAATTTCTATCAAAAATTCTCACAAATATGCCCTGAATTCAGAAATCTGACTGACAACCAAAAACTCCCATTCCTACTGGGGGAGGAGAGAAGCTGTGTAACACTGGCGGCACACTATGTTACAGCTTGCCATGAACAGAGGGACAACCAGTAAACTAAGACAAGAGTATATATAAATAAGGCGAATGTATATTTATAAACTCAGGGATATACCTGTTTATACACTGTATGAATGGAGCCGCGTTTATGTGTTCAACCATAAATGTATTTTGATGCTTTGGCAACATAAGATGTACCTTATCATGCCAATAAAGCGATTTGTATTGTATTGTATTGAGTGAGGGTGAGTGAGAGAGTGAGGGTGAGAGAGTGAGGGTGAGAGAGTGAGGGTGAGAGAGAGTGAGTGAGGATGAGGTTGGCTGAGGGTGAGTGAGGATGAGTGAGTGAGAATGAGTGAGTGCAAGTGAGTGAGTGAGTAGGTGGGGGTCAGTAGGTGGGGATCAGCAGGTGGAGTCAGTGAGGGTGAGTGTGAGTCGGTGAGGGTCAGAGGGTGATGGAGAGTCAGTGAGGGTGAGGGTCAATAGGTGAGGGTGAGTTGGTGAGGGTGTGTGGGTGAGGATGAGTGGGTGAGGATCAGTGAGTGAGGGCGATTGGCTCAGGATGAGTGGGTGAAGGTCAGTGGGTGAGGGTGAGTGGGGGAGGGTGAGTGGGGTAGGGTGAGTGGGGGAGGGTGAGTGGGGGAGGGTGAGTGAGGGTGAGTGGTTGTGTGGGTGAGGGTGAGTGGGTGAGGGTGAGTGGGTGAGGGTGAGTGGGTGAGGGTGAGTGGGGGAGGGTGAGTGGGTGAGGGTGAGTGGGGGAGGGTGAATGGGTGAGGGTGTGGGTGAGTGGGTGAGGGTGAGTGGGTGAGGGTGAGTGGGTGAGGGTGAGTGGGTGAGGGTGAGTGGGTGAGGATGAGTGGGTGAGGATGAGTGGGTGAAGTTCAGTGGGTGAAGGTCAGTGGGTGAAGGTGAGTCGGTGAGCGTGAGTGTCAGCAGGTGAGTGTCAGTAGGTGAGGGTGAGTGGGTGAGGGTGAGGTGAGTAAGTGAGGGTGAGCAGGTTAGGATGAGTGGGTGAATGTGAGTGAGTGAGTGAGGGGGAGAGAGAGTGAGTGAGTGAGGGGGAGCGAGTGAGGGTGAGCGAGTGAGGGTGAGCGAGTGAAGGTGAGCGAGTGAGGGTGAACGAGTGAGGGTGAGTGAGGGTGGGTGAGGGTGAGTGAGGGTGAGTGAGGGTGAGTGAGGGTGAGTGAGGGTGAGTGAGTGGGTGAGTGAGAGTGAGTGAGGGTGCTTCAGTGAGGGTGACTGAGGGTGTGTGAGGGCGAGTGAGGGTGAGTTAGTGAGGGTGTGTGAGGGTGAGTGAGTGAGGATGAGAGTGTGAGGGTGAGAGTGTGAGGGTGAGAGAGTGAGGGTGAGAGAGTGAGGGTGAGAGAGTGAGGGTGAGAGAGAGTGAGTGAGGATGAGGTTGGCTGAGGGTGAGTGAGGATGAGTGAGTGCAAGTGAGTGAGTGAGTGAGTAGCTGGGGGTCAGTAGGTGGGTGTCAGCAGGTGCAGTCAGTGAGGGTGAGTGGGTGAGTGTGAGTCAGTGAGGGTGAGGGTCAATAGGTGAGGGTGAGTTGGTGAGGGCGATTGGCTCAGGATGAGTGGCTGAGGATGAGTGGGTGAAGGTCAGTAGGTGAGGGACAGTAGGTGCGGGTGAGTGGGTGAGGATGAGTGGGTGAGGATGAGTGCGCGAGGATGAGTGGGTGAGGATGAGTGGGTGAGGATGAGGATGAGTGGGTGAGGATGAGTGGGTGAGGATGATCCGGTGATTTTCAGGTGGTGAGGGTGAGTAGGTGAAGGTGACTGGGTGAGGGTGGGGTGAGTAAGTGAGGGTGAGCAGGTTAGGATGAGTGGGTGAGGGTGAGTGAGTGAGAGTGAGCAAGTGAGGGGAAGTGATTGATGGGGAGTGAGGGGGAGTGAGTGAGGGGGAGTGAGGGTGAGAGAGGGTGGGTGAGAGTGGGTGAGTGATGATGAATGAGTGAGAGTGAGTGAGGGTGAGGGTGGCTGAGGGTGAGTGAGGATGAGTGAGTGAGAATGAGTGAATGCAAGTGAGTGAGTGAGTGAGAGTGAGGGTGAGTGAGGGTGAGTGGGTGAGTAGGTGGGGGTCAGTAGGTGGGGGGTGAGCAGGTGGACTCAGTGAGGGTGAGTGGGTGAAGGTGAGTGAGTGAGGGTGAGAGGGTGAGGGAGAATGAGTGAGAGTGAGGGTGAGTGAGTGGGTGAGTGAGGGTCAGTGAGGGTGAGTGAGGGTGAGTCAGTGAGAGTGAGTGAGGGTGAGTGAGGGTGAGTGAGGGTGAGTGAGGGTGAGTGAGGGTGAGTGAGGGTGAGTTAGTGAGCGTGTGTGAGAGTGAGTGAGTTAGGGTGAGTGAGTGTGAGAGAGTGAGGGTGAGTGAGTGAGTGAGGGTGAGTGAGTGAGTGAGGGTGAGTGAGTGAGTGAGAGGGTGAGTGAGTGAGTGAGGGTGAGTGAGTGAGTGAGGATGAGAGGGTGAGGGTGAGAGAGTGAGTGTGAGAGAGAGTGAGTGAGGATGAGGTTGGCTGAGGGTGAGTGAGGATGAGTGATTGAGAAGGAGTGAGTGCAAGTGAGTGAGTGAGAGTGAGTGAGTGAGTAGCTGGGGGTCAGTAGGTGGCGATCAGCAGGTGGAGTCAGTGAGGGTGAGTGGGTGAGTGTGAGTCGGTGAGGGTCAGTGGGTGAGGGAGAGTCAGTGAGGGTGAGGGTCAATAGGTGAGGGTGAGTAGGTGAGGATGAGTGGGTGAGGATCAGTGAGTGAGGGCGATTGGCTCAGGATGAGTGGCTGAGGATGAGTGGGTGAAGGTCAGTGGCTGAGGATGAGTGGGTGAGGGTGAGTGGGTGAGGGTGAGTGGGTGAGGATGAGTGGGTGAGGATGAGTGGGTGAGGATGAGTGGGTGAGGATGAGTGGGTGAGGATGAGCCGGTGATTGTCAGGTGGTGAGAGTCAGTAGCTGAGGGTGAGTGGGTGAGGGTGGGGTGAGTAAGTGAGGGTGAGCAGGTTAGGATGAGTGGGAGAGGGTGAGTGAGTGAGTGAGAGAGGGAGAGGGAGAGTGAGCAAGTGAGGGGGAGTGAGTGAGGGTGATTGAGTGTGAGTGACGGTGAGTGAGGATGAGTGAGGATGAGTGAGGGGGAGTGAGGGGGAGTGTGGGAGGGTGAGCGAGTGAGGGTGAGTGAGTGAAGGTGAGCGAGTGAAGGTGAGCGAGTGAAGGTGAGCGAGTGAAGGTGAGCGAGTGAGGGTGAGCGAGTGAGGGTGAGCGAGTGAGGGTGAGCGAGTGAGGGTGAGTGAGGGTGAGTGAGTGTGGGTGAGGGTGATTGGTTAAGGGTGAGTGGGTGAGGGTGAGTGGGTGAGGATGAGTGGGTGAGGATGAGTGGGTGAGGATGAGTGGGTGAGGATGAGTGGGTGAGGATGAGTGGGTGATCAGTAGGTGAGGATGAGTGGGTGAGGATGAGTGGGTGAAGGTCAGTGGGTGAAGGTCAGTGGGTGAGGGTGAGTCGGTGAGGGTGAGTGTCAGCAGGTGAGTGTCAGTAGGTGAGGGTGAGTGGGTGAGGGTGAGGTGAGTAAGTGAGGGTGAGCAGGTTAGGATGAGTGGGTGAGTGTGAGTGAGTGAGTGAGGGTGAGCGAGTGAGGGTGAGCGAGTGAAGGTGAGCGAGTGAGGGTTAACGAGTGAGGGTGAATGAGTGAGGGTGAGTGAGGGTAATTCAGTGAGAGTGAGTGAGGGTGAGTGAGGGTGAGTGAGGGTGAGTGAAGGTGAGTTAGTGAGGGTGTGTGAGGGTGAGAGAGTGAGGGTGAGAGAGTGAGGGTGAGAGAGTGAGGGTGAGAGAGTGAGGGTGAGAGAGAGTGAGTGAGGATGAGGTTGGCTGAGGGTGAGTGAGGATGAGTGAGTGAGAATGAGTGAGTGCAAGTGAGTGAGTGAGTGTGAGTGAGTGAGTAGCTGGGGGTCAGTAGGTGGGGATCAGCAGGTGGAGTCAGTGAGGGTGAGTGGGTGAGTGTGAGTCAGTGAGGGTGAGGGTCAATAGGTGAGGGTGAGTTGGTGAGGGCGATTGGCTCAGGATGAGTGGCTGAGGATGAGTGGGTGAAGGTCAGTGGGTGAGGGTCAGTAGGTGCGGGTGAGTGGGTGAGGATGAGTGGGTGAGGATGAGTGGGTGAGGGTGAGTGGGTGAGGATGAGTGGGTGAGGATGAGTGGGTGAGGATGATCCAGTGATTTTCAGGTGGTGAGGGTCAGTAGGTGAAGGTGAGTGGGTGAGGGTGGGGTGAGTAAGTGAGGGTGAGCAGGTTAGAATGAGTGGGTGAGGGTGAGTGAGTGAGCAAGTGATAGGAATGATTGATGGTGATTGAGGGTCAGTGAGGGTGAGTGAGGGTGAGTGAGGGTGAGTGAGGGTGAGTGAGTGAGGGGGAGTGAGGGGAAGTGAGGGTGAGGGAGGGTGGGTGAGTGACGATGAATGAGTGAGAGTGAGTGAGGGTGAGGGTGGCTGAGGGTGAGTGAGCATGAGTGAGTGAGTGAATGCAAGTGAGTGAGTGAGAGTGAGGGTGAGTGAGGGTGAGTGGGTGAGTAGGTGGGGGTCAGTAGGTGGGGGGTGAGCAGGTGGAGTCAGTGAGGGTGAGTGGGTGAGGGTGAGTCGGTGAGGGTGAGGGTGAGTGGGTGAGGGTGAGTGGGTGAAGGTGAGTGAGTGAGGGTGAGAGGGTGAGGGAGAATGAGAGTGAGTGAGGGTGAGTGAGGGTGAGTGAGTGTGAGTTAGTGAGGGTGTGTGAGGGTGAGTGAGTTAGGGTGAGTGAGTGTGAGAGAGTGAGGGTGAGTGAGTGAGTGAGGGTGAGTGAGTGAGTGAGGGTGAGTGAGTGAGTGGGGGTGAGTGAGTGAGTGAGGGTGAGTGAGAGAGTGAGCGTGAGAGAGTGAGGGTGAGAGAGTGAGGGTGAGAGAGTGAGGGTGAGAGAGCGTGAGTGAGGATGAGGTTGGCTGAGGGTGAGTGAGGATGAGTGAGTGAGAATGAGTGAGTGCAAGTGAGTGAGTGAGTGTGAGTGAGTGAGTAGGTGGGGGTCAGTAGGTGGGGATCAGCAGGTGGAGTCAGTGAGGGTGAGTGGGTGAGTGTGAGTCGGTGATGGTCAGTGGGTGAGGGAGAGTCAGTGAGGGTGAGGGTCAATAGGTGAGGGTGAGTTGCTGAGGGTGTGTGGGTGAGGATGAGTAGGTGAGGATGAGTGGGTGAGGATCAGTGAGTGAGGGCGATTGGCTCAGGATGACTGGCTGAGGATGAGTGGGTGAAGGTCAGTGGGTGCGGGTGAGTGGGTGAGGATGAGTGGGTGAGGGTGAGTGGGTGAGGGTGAGTGGGGGAGGGTGAGTGGGGGAGGGTGAGTGGGGGAGGGTGAGTGGGGGAGGGTGAGTGGGTGAGGGTGAGTGGGTGAGGGTGAGTGGTTGAGGTTGAGTGGGTGAGGGTGAGTGGGTGAGGGTGAGTGGTTGAGGTTGAGTGGGTGAGGGTGAGTGGGTGAGGGGGTGAGGGTGAGTGGGTGAGGGTGAGTGGGTGAGGGTGAGTGGGGGAGGGGGAGTGGGGGAGGGTGTGTGGGGGAGGGTGAGTGGGGGAGGGTGAGTGGGGGAGGGTGAGTGGGGGAGGGTGAATGGGGGAGGGTGAGTGGGTGAGGGTGAATGGGTGAGGGTGAGGGTGAGTGGGTGAGGGTGAGTGGGTGAGGGTGAGTGGGTGAGGATGAGTGGGTGAGGATGAGTGGGTGAGGATGAGTGGGTGAAGTTCAGTGGGTGAAGGTCAGTGGGTGAAGGTCAGTGGGTGAGGGTGAGTCGGTGAGGGTGAGTGTCAGCAGGTGAGTGTCAGTAGGTGAGGGTGAGTGGGTGAGGGTGAGGTGAGTATGTGAGGGTGAGCAGGTTAGGATGAGTGGGTGAGTGTGAGTGAGTGAGTGAGGGGGAGTGAGAGTGAGTGAGTGAGGGGGAGCGAGTGAGGGGGAGCGAGTGAGGGTGAGCGAGTGAAGGTGAGCGAGTGAGGGTGAGTGAGTGAGGGTGAATGAGTGAGGGTGAGTGAGGGTAATTCAGTGAGAGTGAGTGAGGGTGAGTGAGGGTGAGTGAGGGTGAGTGAGGGTGAGAGAGTGAGGGTGAGAGAGAGTGAGTGAGGATGAGGTTGGCTGAGGGTGAGTGAGGATGAGTGAGTGAGAATGAGTGAGTGCAAGTGAGTGAGTGAGAGTGAGTGAGTGAGTAGCTGGGGGTCAGTAGGTGTGTATCAGCAGGTGGAGTCAGCGAGGGTGAGTGTGAGTCAGTGAGGGTGAGGGTCAATAGGTGAGGGTGAGTTGGTGAGGGTGATTGGCTCAGGATGAGTGGCTGAGGATGAGTGGGTGAAGGTCAGTGGGTGAGGGTCAGTGGGTGCGGGTGAGTGGGTGAGGATGAGTGGGTGAGGATGAGTGGGTGAGGATGAGTGGGTGAGGATGAGTGGGTGAGGATGAGTGGGTGAGGATGATCCGGTGATTTTCAGGTGGTGAGGGTCAGTAGGTGAAGGTGAGTGGGTGAGGGTGGGGTGAGTAAGTGAGGGGTGAGCAGGTTAGAATGAGTGGGGTGAGGGTGAGTGAGTGAGCAAGTGAGGGGAATGATTGATGGTGATTGAGGGTGAGTGAGGGTGAGTGAGGGTGAGTGAGGGTGAGTGAGTGACGATGAATGAGTGAGAGTGAGTGAGGGTGAGGGTGGCTGAGGGTGAGTGAGGATGAGTGAGTGAGTGAGTGAATGCAAGTGAGTGAGTGAGAGTGAGGGTGAGTGAGTGAATGCAAGTGAGTCAGTGAGGGTGAGTGGGTGAGGGTGAGTCAGTGAGGGTGAGGGTGTGTGGGTGAGGTTGAGTGGGTGAGTGGGGTGAGGGTGAGTGGGTGAAGGTGAGTGAGTGGGGGTGAGAGGGTGAGGGAGAATGAGTGAGAGTGAGGGAGAGTGAGTGAGTGGGTGAGTGAGGGTGAGTGAGTGTGAGTTAGTGAGGATGTGTGAGGGTGAGTGAGTTAGGGTGAGTGAGTGTGAGAGAGTGAGGGTGAGTGAGTGAGGATGAGTGAGTGAGTGAGTGTGTGAGTGAGTGAGGGTGAGTGAGTGAGTGGGGGTGAGTGAGTGAGTGAGGGTGAGTGAGAGAGTGAGGGTGAGAGAGTGAGGGTGAGAGAGTGAGGGTGAGAGAGTGAGGGTGAGAGAGTGAGGGTGAGAGAGAGTGAGTGAGGATGAGGTTGGCTGAGTGTGAGTGAGGATGAGTGAGTGAGAATGTGTGAGTGCAAGTGAGTGAGTGAGTGTGAGTGAGTGAGTAGGTGGGGGTCAGTAGGTGGGGATCAGCAGGTGGAGTCAGTGAGGGTGAGTGGGTGAGTGTGAGTCGGTGATGGTCAGTGGGTGAGGGAGAGTCAGTGAGGGTGAGGGTCAATAGGTGAGGGTGAGTTGGTGAGGGTGTGTGGGTGAGGATGAGTAGGTGAGGATGAGTGGGTGAGGATCAGTGAGTGAGGGCGATTGGCTCAGGATGACTGGCTGAGGATGAGTGGGTGAAGGTCAGTGGGTGAGGGTCAGTGGGTGCGGGTGAGTGGGTGAGGGTGAGTGGGGGAGGGTGAGTGGGGGAGGGTGAGTGGGGGAGGGTGAGTGGGGGAGGGTGAGTGGGGAAGGGTGAGTGGGTGAGGGTGAGTGGGTGAGGGTGAGTGGGTGAGGGTGAGTGGTTGAGGTTGAGTGGGTGAGGGTGAGTGGGTGAGGGTGAGTGGGTGAGGGTGAGGGAGTGAGGGTGAGTGGGTGAGGGTGAGTGGGTGAGGGTGAGTGGGGGAGGGTGAGTGGGGGAGGGTGAGTGGGGGAGGGTGAGTGGGGGAGGGTGAATGTGGGAGGGTGAGTGGGTGAGGGTTTGGGTGAGGGTGAGGGTGAGTGGTTGAGGTTGAGTTGGTGAGGGTATGTGGGTGAGGATGAGTGGGTGAGGGTGAGTGGGTGAGGGTGAGTGGGTGAGGGTGAGGGTGAGTGGGTGAGGGTGAGTGGGTGAGGGTGAGTGGGTGAGGATGAGTGGGTGAGGATGAGTGGGTGATGATGAGTGGGTGAGGATGAGTGGGTGAGGATGAGTGGGTGAGGGTCAGTAGGTGAGGATGAGTGGGTGAAGTTCAGTGGGTGAAGGTCAGTGGGTGAAGTTCAGTGGGTGAGGGTGAGTCGGTGAGGGTGAGTGTCAGCAGGTGAGTGTCAGTAGGTGAGGGTGAGTGGGTGAGGGTGAGGTGAGTATGTGAGGGTGAGCAGGTTAGGATGAGTGGGTGAGTGTGAGTGAGTGAGTGAGGGGGAGTGAGAGTGAGTGAGTGAGGGGGAGCGAGTGAGGGTGAGCGAGTGAGGGTGAGCGAGTGAAGGTGAGCGAGTGAGGGTGAGTGAGTGAGGGTGAATGAGTGAGGGTGAATGAGGGTGAGTGAGGGTGGGTGAGGTTGGGTGAGGGTGAGTGACGGTGAGTGAGGGTGAGTGAGGGTGAGTGAGTGTGAGTGAGTGGGTGAGTGAGAGTGAGTGTGGGTGATTCAGTGAGAGTGAGTGAGGGTGAGTGAGGGTGAGTTAGTGAGGGTGTGTGAGGGTGAGTGAGTGAGGATGAGAGTGTGAGAGTGAGAGAGTGAGGGTGAGAGAGTGAGGGTGAGAGAGTGAGGGTGAGAGAGTGAGGGTGAGAGAGTGAGGGTGAGAGAGAGTGAGTGAGGATGAGGTTGGCTGAGGGTGAGTGAGGATGAGTGAGTGAGAATGAGTGAGTGCAAGTGAGTGAGTGAGAGTGAGTGAGTGAGTAGCTGGGGGTCAGTAGGTGGGTATCAGCAGGTGTTGTCAGTGAGGGTGAGTGGGTGAGTGTGAGTCAGTGAGGGTGATGGTCAATAGGTGAGGGTGAGTTGGTGAGGGCGATTGGCTCAGGATGAGTGGCTGAGGATGAGTGGGTGAAGGTCAGTAGGTGAGTGTCAGTAGGTGCGGGTGAGTGGGTGAGGATGAGTGGGTGAGGATGAGTGGGTGAGGATGAGTGGGTGAGGATGAGCCGGTGATTGTCAGGTGGTGAGGGTCAGTAGGTGAAGGTGAGTGGGTGAGGGTGGGGTGAGTAAGTGATGGTGAGCAGGTTAGGATGAGTGGGTGAGGGTGAGTGAGTGAGATTTAGCAAGTGAGGGGGAGTGATTGATGGTGAGTGAGGGTGAGTGAGGGTGAGTGAGGGTGAGTGAGGGTGAGTGAGGGGGAGTGAGTGAGGGGGAGTGAGGGTGAGGGAGGGTGGGTGAGAGTGGGTGAGTGACGATGAATGAGTGAGAGTGAGTGAGGGTGAGGGTGGCTGAGCATGAGTGAGGATGAGTGAGTGAGAATGAGTGAATGCAAGTGAGTGAGTGAGAGTGAGGGTGAGTGAGGGTGAGTGGGTGAGTAGGTGGGGGTCAGTAGGTGGGGGTGAGCAGGTGGAGTCAGTGAGGGTGAGTGGGTGAGGGTGAGTCGGTGAGGGTGAGGGTGTGTGGGTGAGGGTGAGTGGGTGAAGGTGAGTGAGTGAGGGTGAGAGGGTGAGGGAGAATGAGTGAGAGTGAGGGTGAGTGAGTGGGTGAGTGAGGGTGAGTGAGGGTGAGTGAGTGAGGGTGAGTGAGGGTGAGTGAGGGTGAGTGAGGGTGAGTGAGGGTGAGTTAGTGAGGGTGTGTGAGGGTGAGTGAGTTTGGGTGAGTGAGTGAGAGAGAGTGAGGGTGAGTGAGTGACTGAGGGTGAGTGAGTGAGGGTGAGTGAGTGAGTGAGGGTGAGTGAGTGAGGATGAGAGTGTGAGGGTGAGAGAGTGAGGGTGAGAGAGTGAGGGTGAAAGAGTGAGTGTGAGAGAGAGTGAGTGAGGATGAGGTTGGCTGAGGGTGAGTGAGGATGAGTGAGTGAGAATGAGTGAGTGCAAGTGAGTGAGTGAGTAGGTGGGGGTCAATAGGTGGGGATCAGCAGGTGGAGTCAGTGAGGGTGAGTGGGTGAGTGTGAGTTGGTGAGGGTCAGTGGGTGAGGGAGAGTCAGTGAGGGTGAGGGTCAATAGGTGAGGGTGAGTAGGTGAGGGTGTGTGGGTGAGGATGAGTAGGTGAGGATGAATGGGTGAGGATCAGTGAGTGAGGGTGATTGGCTCAGGATGAGTGGCTGAGGATGAGTGGGTGAAGGGCAGTGGGTGAGGGTGAGTGGGTGAGGATGAGTGGGTGAGGATGAGTGGGTGAGGATGAGTGGGTGAGGATGAGTGGGTGAGGATGAGTGGGTGAGGATGAGTGGGTGAGGGTGATTGGGTGAGGGTGATTGGGTGAGGATGATTGGGTGAGGATGAGCTGGTGATTGTCAGGTGGTGAGAGTCAGTAGGTGAGGGTGAGTGGGAGAGGGTGAGGGAGAATGAGTGAGAGTGAGGGTGAGTGAGGTTGAGTGAGTGGGTGAGTGAGGGTGAGTGTGGGTGAGTGAGGGTGAGTCAGTGAGAGTGAGTGAGTGAGGGTGAGTGAGGGGGAGTGAGGGGGAGTGAGTGTGAGTTAATGAGGGTGTGTGAGGGTGAGTGATTTAGAGTGAGTGAGTGAGGATGAGAGTGTGAGGGTGAGAGAGTGAGGGTGAGAGAGTGAGGGTGAGAGAGCGAGGGTGAGAGAGCGAGGGTGAGAGAGTGAGGGTGAGAGAGTGAGGGTGAGAGAGTGAGGGTGAGAGAGTGAGTGAGGATGAGGTTGGC
Organism: Somniosus microcephalus; assembly: GCF_052327205.1. Taxonomy (NCBI): domain Eukaryota; kingdom Metazoa; phylum Chordata; class Chondrichthyes; order Squaliformes; family Somniosidae; genus Somniosus; species Somniosus microcephalus. The sequence continues at coordinate 265,117,405 of NC_140989.1, forward strand.
TGAGGGTGAGTGAGGATGAGTGAGTGAGAATGAGTGAGTGCAAGTGAGTGAGTGAGAGTGAGTGAGTGAGTAGGTGAGGGTCAGTAGGTGGGGATCAGCAGGTGGAGTCAGTGAGGGTGAGTGTGAGTCGGTGAGGGGCAGTGGGTGAGGGTGAGTCAGTGTGGGTGAGGGTGAGTCAGTGAGGGTGAGGGTCAATAGGTGAGGGTGAGTTGGTGAGGGTGTGTGGGTGAGGATGAGTAGGTGAGGATGAGTGGATGAAGGTCAGTGGGTGAGGGTCAGTAGGTGCGGGTGAGTGGGTGATGATGAGTGGGTGAGGATGAGTGGGTGAGGATGAGTGGGTGAGGGTGAGTGGGTGAGGGTGAGTGGGTGAGGATGAGCCGGTGATTGTCAGGTGGTGAGGGTGAGCAGGTTAGGATGAGTGGGTGATGGTGAGTGAGTGAGTGAGAGAGGGAGAGTGAGAGTGAGCAAGTGAGGGGGAGTGAGTGAGGGTGATTGAGGGTGAGTGAGTGGGAGTGAGGGGGAGTGAGGGGGAGTGAGCGGGAGTGAGCGGGAGTGAGCGGGAGTGAGCGAGGTTGAGTGAGGGTGAGTGAGTGAGTGAGGGTGAGTGAGTGTGAGTGAGGGAGGGTGGGTGGGAGTGGGTGAGTGAGGATGAATGAGTGAGAGTGAGTGAGGGTGAGGGTGGCTGAGGGTGAGTGAGGATGAGTTAGTGAGAATGAGTGAGTGCAAGTGAGTGAGTGAGTGAGTGTGAGGGTGAGTGAGGGTGACTGAGTGTGAGTGGGTGAGCAGGTGGGGGTCAGTAGGTGGGGGTGAGCAGGTGGAGTCAGTGAGGGTGAGTGGGTGAGGGTAAGTCAGTGAGGGTGAGGGTGTGTGGGGGAGGGTGAATGGGTGAGTGGGTGAGGCTGAGTGGGTGAGGGTGAGTGGGTGAGTGAGGGTGAGTGTCAGTAGGTGAGTGTCAGTAGGTGTGGGTGAGTGGGTGAGGGTGGGGTGAGTAAGTGAGGGTGAGCAGGTTAGGATGAGTGGGTGAGGGTGAGTGAGAGAGTGAGCAAGTGTGGGGGAGTGAGTGAGGGGGAGTGAGGGTGAGAGAGTGAGTCAGTGAGAGTGGGTGAGTGAGGATGAGTGTGAGTGAGGGTGAGTGAGTGAGGGAGAATGAGTGAGAGTGAGGGTGAGTGAGAGTGAGTGAGTGAGTGTGTGTGAGAGTGAGTGAGAGTGAGTGAGTGAGAGTGAAAGTGAGGGAGAGTGAGGGAGAATGAGTGAGAGTGAGGGTGAGTGAGAGTGAGTGAGTGAGTGTGAGTGAGAGTGAGTGAGAGTGAGTGAGTGAGAGTGAAAGTGAGGGAGAGTGAGGGAGAGTGAGTGAGTGAGTGAGTGTGAGGGAGAGTGAGGGAGTGTGAGGGAGTGTGAAGGAGTGTGAGGGAGTGTGAGGGATTGTGAGGGAGAGTGAGGGAGAGTGAGGGAGAGTGAGGGAGAATGAGTGAGGGTGACTGAGTGAGTGAGGCAGAGTGAGTGAGGCAGAGTGAGGGTGAGTGAGAGTGAGGGAGAGTGAGGGAGAGTGAGGGAGTGTGAGGGAGAGTGAGGGAGAGTGAGGGAGTGTGAGGGAGTGTGAGGGAGAGTGAGGGAGAGTGGCAGAGTGAGTGAAGGTGAGTGAGAGTGAGTGAGGGTGAGTGAGTGAGTGGTGAGTGAGAGTGAGTGAGTGAGTGAGGGCGGGTAAGTGGGTGAGTGAGGGTACGAGTGAGGGTTGATGAATGAGGGTGAGTGAGGGTGTGAGTGAGTGAGGGTGAGTGAGTGAGTGAGTGTGAGTGAGTGAGGGTGAGGGAGAGTGAAGGTGAGTGAGGGTGAGTGAGTGAGAGTGAGTGGGGGTGAATGAGAGTGAGTGAGGGTGAGTGAGGGTGAGTGAGTGAAAGTGACTGAGGGAGGGTCAGTGACTGAGGCAGAGTGAGTGAGTGAGTGAGAGTGCGTGAGAGTGAGGGAGAGTGAGGGAGAGTGAGGGAGAGTGAGGGAGAATGAGTAAGTGAGAGTAAGTGAGGGTGAGTGAGGGTGAGTGAGGGAGAGTGAGGGAGTGAGGCAGAGTGAGTGAGGGTGAGCGAGAGTGAGTGAGGGTGAGTGAGAGTGAGTGAGGGTGAGTGAGTGAGGGTGAGTGAGTAAGGGTGAGTGAGTGAGTCAGGGTGAGTGAGGGTGAGTGAAGTTGAGTGAGGGTGAGTGAGTGAGTGGTGAGTGAGAGTAAGTAAGAGTGAGGGTGAGTGAGTGAGTGAGTGAGGGTGCGAGTGAGGGTTGATGAATGAGGGTGAGTGAGGGTGTGAGTGAGTGAGGGTGAGTGAGTGAGGGTGTGTGAGAGAGTGAGTGAAAGTGAGTGAGGGTGAGTAAGTGAGGGTGAGTAAGTGAGTCATGGTGTGTGAGTGAGTGAGGGTGTGTGAGTGAGGGTGAGTGAGCATGAGTGAGCATGAGCGAGGGTGAGTGAGGGTGAGTGAGGGTGAGTGCGGATGAGTGAGTGAGTGAGAGTGAGGGTGAGTGAGGGTGAGTAAGGGTGAATGAGGGTGAGTGAGTGAGTGAGAGTGAGGATGAGTGAGGATGAGTGAGGATGAGTGAGTGAGAGTGAGTGAGGGAGAGTGAGGGAGAGTGAGAGAGAGTGAGGGTGAGGGAGAGTGAGTGAGGGTGAGTGAGTGAGGGTGAGTGAGTGAGGGTGAGTGAGGGTGAGTGAGTGAGAGTGAATGAGAGTGAGTGAGGATGAGTGAGTGTGAGTGAGAATGAGTGAGGGTGATTTGAGGATGAGTGAGTGAGTGTGAATGAGGGTGAATGAGAGTGAGTGAGGGTGAGTGAGTGAGTGAGAGTGAGTGTGAGTGAGTGAAGGTGAGTGAGTGAGGGTGAGTGAGTGAGGGTGAGAGAGTGAGGGTGAGAGAGTGAGGGTGAGAGAGCGAGGGTGAGTGAGAGTGAGTGAGGATGAGGTTGGCTGAGGGTGAGTGAGGATGAGTGAGGATGAGTGAGAATGAGTGAGTGCAAGTGAGTGAGTGAGTGTGAGTGAGTGAGTGGGTGGGGGTCAGCAGGTGGAGTCAGTGAGGGTGAGAGGGTGAGTGTGAGTCGGTGAGGGTCAGTGGGTGAGGGTGAGTCAGTGAGGGTGAGGGTCAATAGGTGAGGGTGAGTCGGTGAGGGTGTGTGTGTGAGGATGAGTAGGTGAGGATGAGTGGGTGAGATCAGTGGGTGAGGGCGATTGGCTCAGGATGAGTGGCTGAGGATCAGTGGGTGAAGGTCAGTGGGTGAGGGTCAGTGGGTGAGGGTCAGTGGGTGAGGGTGAGTGTGAGTGGGTGAGGGTGAGGATGAGTGAGTGAGAATGAGTGAGTGAGTGAGTGATTCAGTGAGTGAGTGTGAGGGTGAGTGAGGGTGAGTGGGTGAGTGGGTGGGGGTCAGTAGGTGGGGGGTCAGCAAGTGGAGTCAGTGAGGGTAAGTGGGTGAGGGTGAGTTGGTGAGGGTCAGTGGGTGAGGGTGAGTCAGTGAGGGTGAGGGTCAATAGGTGAGGGTGAGTGGGTGAGGGTGAGTTGGTGAGATTGAGTGGGTGAGGATGAGTGGGTGAGGATGAGTGGGTGAGGATGAGTGGGTGAGGATGAGTGGGTGAGGATGAGTGGGTGAGGATGAGTGGGTGAGTGAGGGTGAGAGAGTGAGGGTGAGTGAGTGAGGATGAGTGAGTGAGTGAGTGTGTGAGTGAGTGAGGGTGAGTGAGTGAGTGGGGGTGAGTGAGTGAGTGAGGGTGAGTGAGAGAGTGAGGGTGAGAGAGTGAGGGTGAGAGAGTGAGGGTGAGAGAGTGAGGGTGAGAGAGTGAGGGTGAGAGAGAGTGAGTGAGGATGAGGTTGGCTGAGTGTGAGTGAGGATGAGTGAGTGAGAATGTGTGAGTGCAAGTGAGTGAGTGAGTGTGAGTGAGTGAGTAGGTGGGGGTCAGTAGGTGGGGATCAGCAGGTGGAGTCAGTGAGGGTGAGTGGGTGAGTGTGAGTCGGTGATGGTCAGTGGGTGAGGGAGAGTCAGTGAGGGTGAGGGTCAATAGGTGAGGGTGAGTTGGTGAGGGTGTGTGGGTGAGGATGAGTAGGTGAGGATGAGTGGGTGAGGATCAGTGAGTGAGGGCGATTGGCTCAGGATGACTGGCTGAGGATGAGTGGGTGAAGGTCAGTGGGTGAGGGTCAGTGGGTGCGGGTGAGTGGGTGAGGGTGAGTGGGGGAGGGTGAGTGGGGGAGGGTGAGTGGGGGAGGGTGAGTGGGGGAGGGTGAGTGGGGAAGGGTGAGTGGGTGAGGGTGAGTGGGTGAGGGTGAGTGGGTGAGGGTGAGTGGTTGAGGTTGAGTGGGTGAGGGTGAGTGGGTGAGGGTGAGTGGGTGAGGGTGAGGGAGTGAGGGTGAGTGGGTGAGGGTGAGTGGGTGAGGGTGAGTGGGGGAGGGTGAGTGGGGGAGGGTGAGTGGGGGAGGGTGAGTGGGGGAGGGTGAATGTGGGAGGGTGAGTGGGTGAGGGGTTTGGGTGAGGGTGAGGGTGAGTGGTTGAGGTTGAGTTGGTGAGGGTATGTGGGTGAGGATGAGTGGGTGAGGGTGAGTGGGTGAGGGTGAGTGGGTGAGGGTGAGGGTGAGTGGGTGAGGGTGAGTGGGTGAGGGTGAGTGGGTGAGGATGAGTGGGTGAGGATGAGTGGGTGATGATGAGTGGGTGAGGAT